>NW_026067971.1:4940849-5130331 GCF_014885135.2 Alexandromys fortis | reverse complement strand
TTTTCTCTGTTTGTCTTTCTGAAACAGGGTGTCTTGTAACCTAGTTGAGCCTTGAATAATGGATCCTTCCAAGTGCTGGGGTATTACAGATATGCCATACCCAATTTTATTAAAAATATTTTTGTATATGTTTCAAATACTGTTTTTGGTTATTGATTCTCCTAACAGAAGATATGACTTCCTGAAATGGACATTCAGCTTATTTTTTCATGTTGTGAAATTAAACCAACAATCAAATCCTAGGTTCACTCCTCACTAACTGTAGCCCCTTGGTCTGTTGCTTGACATTTTAAGCCTTATCAAAACAAAGGGGGAATTATATTAGAATTGCCTTATGCCGGCATTGTGAAAACTGAAATTATTACTGAAGTGTTTAGCAGACGAATAAGTGGTTAGAAATGTGAGTCACATCATCAGAACAGTGAACACCAATTCCTGAAGAGACAGAAAGTGTGAACGATTGAGGGAAATTGTGCATATAGTCACAGCTGTGATGTTTGCTCTGTCATTGTTTCTCAAGCTTGGGTGAACCTGTCAATCACCTGGGTTGTCTGTTCATGATATGGATTCCCTGCATTGACTCCCAGATGTTCTGATTCAGTGTCTGAGAAGACAGCATGGGGATCAATGTGGTAACACTTGAGTGCACTACTGACGTCCCACATGTTAGATGTCATAGACTTTTAAATAAGAGCATTAGCTTGGTTTTGCTATCAGGTGCATAAGACAAGTGAGATGAAGTATTTTTTTTTTAAGGAAAATTCAAGCTTAAATGAGAACAAACATAACTTCAGGAATAAAATATTTTGTCGAGAACTTCAAGATTTCAATGTTCAGTGACTTATGACTTTTCCCTCTTTAAACTTAGGATGTCTATGAGGGGACGGACAATCATCTTCTCCATTTATCGGCCCCCATACTCCATATTCAGATTTTTTGACAGCCTCACCTTGGTGGCCTCAGGAAAAGTCATGTTTCACGGGCCTGCACAGGAGGCTTTGGAGTACTTCAAATCCGCAGGTATGGCTGGATTTGCTGTGAGAGCTCATTCTTTCACGGGATCTGGGGAGGGAAGAGGGGTCCTCAGGAATGCTGCTTGGTCCTCATGCAGACTTACTGTGTGTGGGCTTCTTCATTTTAAATACCTTTGGTTAATTTGGTGACAGGGTTTTGTTAGTTGTGCAGCACGGGCTGACTGTGCAGGTCTCTTTCTTTCTCCTGTTCTGTATCATGCCTGTGTACAAGATTTTTGCTGAAGCTCCTGTTCTGCTTCCCAGTCATGGTGACCCTCTTAATTAACATGCCAGCCCCTGGCGCATTTATCCATCTCTTGAAAAGCTTTGGAAAAGCTTCATGGTATTTTTGCTCATGCAACAGATGGTGGTTTTCAATTTCCCCTAGTGTGACCTGACTCTAAGGAGCTGTGGTTACTTAACTTAGTAGCTTTGTATTTCAGGTTTAGGTGCTGCTCGTGGGCTGAGGTTGCTTAACTTGGGTTCCATGGACTCATGTTTTCTGTCTGCATGTTTTTTTTTTCACATTTCACATTGAATGATGATGTATTTTTTTAATGGTTTATGCCATCAATTTCATCTTAGAGAGCTATGAATATAGTTTTGCGTCACTCTCAAGGTTTAAATATTTACTTTTCATTACTCTATAGCAGCCTAAGAGACTATCTCCCAGGACTGTACCCAGGGTTGCAAAAAAAATGTGCTTTCAGAATAACAGAACTTAGGAATTATTCTTTTTTATCTGAGGGAATCAGACTCATGCATGTACTGACCATCATTTATCTTTCTCCAGCTTCTCTCTCTTTCTGTCTTCTCTTATATCCATCCTGTGGAAAGTAAAAAAGCTATGTCTCAGGGAGTGAGCAGCCTTGGCAACACCTAACTGCAGGGCTCAGGTTGCAACCTGAGGTCTGGGACACAGTGCCCAGTGAGACAGTTTTGTAGAAAGTAGGTCTTTGTCAGCCAGACTTACCAGGTGGGGAACTGGCACCAGGGCTGCTTGATGTCTAATCTTGATTCCACAATTATACATCTGGGAATTTCTCCTTTGTAGTGTCTGTCGAGTTTTAACTTGTGAGACATTGAGTCTGGACTGAATTTGCTCTGAGGCCCAAAGTCAGCCAGTTGTATGTAGCTTGTCTCAGAACTGAGAAGAAACTGATGTTTGCTTTATGTCAGTCCGAGCTAATGATACAAAACAGGGCCTAAGCATCTTGCAGTCCTCGGGAAATAATAGATCTAATTTTGAAGCACATCCTAGCATGTTTTCTATATATCAAAATTATACAGCTTAATGATGAGTCATACCCGGAAGGTCCACAGATATAAGTATCCATAAGATTGAAATGTGATCATGAGATTCCATTTACATATTATATGAGATTATACAGTACAGTGCAGGTGTTGTGGAGATAACACAGCTGTACATATTATATGAGGTCATACATTACAGTGCAGGTGTCGGGAGATAACACAGCTGTACATATTATATGAGATTACATAGTACAGTGCAGGTGTTGGGAAGATAACACAGCTGTACATATTATATGAGATTACATAGTACAGTGCAGGTGTTGGGAAGATAACACAGCTGTACATATTATATGAGGTCACACATTACAGTGCAGGTGTCAGGAGATAACACAGCTGTTTTTGCACGTGTGATTTTACACACAGAAGCAACAGTATCCATAGGCAGTGGGAAAACACCCATTGCTGTTTTTAGGGAAGAAATGTAGTGTCACCCAAGAATAATTACAGACAGAAGCAACTGGTTTTCAGAGTCTGTGGTTCCATAAGCCTTAAGGAGATTTCCCATCAGAGAGCTATTCATCTCATGGGTCGACACCTGAGTCATGAATCGCCATGTGCAGGTTGTTCTTGTGGCCTCTGGTAAGGCCATTGCTATCAGCGTTCTCAGCATCACTCTTTGTTTTTGATTAATCTTTGTCCTTTAAAAGTGTTAACATTTGTTAGTCTTGGAGTCTAATAAAATTGTAGGCCAAACTCAAATGATTGTTTCATAGGAAGAGTCCATATTTGTATATATAATATACACATAAACTTGCATATGTATTTGTAAAAGTGTATGAACATATATTATATATATTAGACTGGGACTCAGATATTGTTGAAACATTGAGTGTATATATGAAAAGAAGGGATAAGTTAGCAGAGGAGCGGCTTAGAAGAGGAAGAAGTTCTTAGATTCTTTCCCCCTCCCTGTCCCACTCTCTGAAAGAGTCTTCACGTTTGTACTCATGGTCTACATGCTTTGTAGGTTACAATTATGATTCCCACAACAACCCTGCAGACTTCTTCCTGGACATCATTAATGGAGGTTTATCTGCTCTATTTGACACAGAGGAAGATGGCCGTGATGGTACGTAAGTTTTCTAGAGACACAGATTTTTGTCTAGTTGGTTTGGTTAAAATACAAGCATGTATCTGATTAGAATATAACTTTTTATGTTAATAAACTGTCCTCAAATTAGCTAATAGACTTTGTTGTCTGTTGTGTTTGGTGGTTTTATTTAATTTATAATCGACCATTTATGATATTGACACAATGATATTTACTGTTTAAAAGTAAATGTACCTATTGTTTATCATATTATACTTGTTATTGTTTTAGATATTGTTTGATTATGTAGTCAGACTGGCTTTAAATATATGCTCTTTCTACCTCACCTCTCAAGTGTAGGTATTACAGGGCTATGTCACCATGCCTGGCCTTATTTATAACATTTTAAAAACATGATGCTTGGCAGTTCATACATTTGCATATACAGTCATATGTGGAAGAAAGCAGGGACCAGACTTCTATGTTAAGAAGTGTTGTAGATCCATAATGGAAGGAGAACTTTGTTAAGAATTGGGGTCCATATGGAAAAGGCTAATCAGATTGCTGTATCCATGGGGTAATGACAGTAGTCATGTCAGGTAGGGACACTTTTCTAATCTGCGAAAGAATTACACAGGAGTAATTATCTCATGCTCAAAGTTTGGTGGGCTGAAGATGGAGCTCATCTGGTAGACTGCTTGCCTAGCATGTGCAAAGCCATGAGTTTGGTTCTTAGCAGCACATAACTGGGTGTGAAGGTGCATGCCTGTAATCTCAGCATTGAGACAGAAACAGGAGGACTTGGAGGAGTTTAAGGTCACCCTTGACATCAGAGCAACTTCAAGCCAGTCTAGGGTACATGAGACTGTCTCAAAAACCTGACACATAATTCATGTGTTAGTCATGAAAAGTGTCTCAGAAAAATCAATTAAATTATTATCTGTTTCTTGTCTTTATCCATTTTTATTTCAAAGCTGACAAATATAAAGAGCTTTCTGAGAGACAGTACCAAGTCAGAGTAAACTTAGCCAATATGTATGCCCAGTCCTCCTTATACAGCGAAATGAGAACTGAACTGGATCGACTCTTGGGGGAACAGAAGGCAGGGAGGAGCTCAGCCTTGGAGGAGATCACGTGTGTCACCCCTTTCTGGCATCAGCTCAGGTGGATTATCTATCGTTCATTCAAAAATTTCCTGGGTTTTCCACGGGTCACCGGGATCCAGGTAATCCGATGAGTTATTTTATTTGTATTGTGAAAAACTCATGTGGGAGCAATTTGTTTCTGAGTCAGTCTACTGCAGGGTCACACTTATCTTCTGCTCCTTCCATGTGTTTGTCATCTCCACTCTGCCTGGCATAGGGAAATATTCAATAAAGCAAGTAGACTACGATTAAGTTCTTATAAAATATTTTTAGTGGTTATTTTTTACCTAGAGGAACTGTAAGTACTAATCCAAGTAGGAAATTTAATTTGGGGAATACAAGAAGAAACTCATCACACCTGGGAGCTCCTCACACCTGTCTGCTTTATTTCACCAGTGCATCCTACAATTCAAAGTCCAGGAATGAGTCAAGGAGGAAAAGGCCTTTTTCCTGATGTAGCATTCCATGTGAGGGGGTGGATGGTAACTGGATAAATAGGTAAAACTGTAGCCTGTCAGATGAGAGAATGGACTTGGAGAAGGTTCAAGTAGAGAAGGGGTGGAGATGACTGGAGAGGGAAAGGACGGTTGGTCTGTGGTTGAAATCATGTGGTGAGGAGACAGGGCCATAGAACAGCTCTGAGGGAGCTGAGCATCCACTGCCTGAGATGAGTCAGCTGCAGAGTGCTGTTCCCTCATCAGGAGTCCAGTGTGTGAAAGCAGTAGCTACTCCAAGAGTGCAGCTCATAGACACACAGTAACTGGAGCATTGAAGGTCTCTGCAGTCTGAGTGCAGACCCTGGAAAAGCTAAGACTTCTCCCAGTGCTCCAGCAGGAACGGCCAGTGAAAGACTTTGTTCAGCCAACTGGAACTGGGAGGAGGTGAAGTTCTACTTTTCTTTAAACTGGCTCTGTAACAAGGATCAGCATGACTTAAGATTTTCTTAACATGAATATCCCACAGAAGTATGGTTCTTCCAGCTCATTGGGCCATCACTTATTCAGTTATTTTTTATTTCATAATGTTGATTCTGCTGTGTTAGTGTTTGATCCTGGGGCCTTAGCCATTAGAGGGCAATCACTCTACCTTGGACCTACATCCCTGTCCCTGAACAACCGGAACTTGTGGTCAGTCTTTCTGTTAGCGCATTGTTATTTAGTTCTCAGGCATTTAGTTTCTGTTGCATACTGAATGTTTGTGTGTTGTTGGCTGTAATGGGACACTGCTTCTAAACATAACTACCACCTCTTTCATATTTAAATGTTGCTGCCTTCCTGCCTGTATATGAATATTCTGACCATTTGAGTTATACTGTCAGTTGCTCCAAACACTTTGGCCTTTAACTTGGGCAATTATGTCTGAAGGAGGCATTTTTATGTCCATTTTTTTCTGTGAAAAAAAAAAAGATTCACTATGATTTTGGAACAAATGAGTTATAGTCATCAAATTGGGCTACTCACTGTTCAACAGTGAGGTAATGTCATGAGGTAAGGTGTGTGTGTGTGTGTGTGTGTGTTAGCAATGTAGGAATTGAGGACTAATTTTAAATATTTATTTACTTTTATGTATGGGAGTTTTGCTTTGCTTGCATGCATATCTGTACTCATGTGCATGCCATTGGAGGTCAGAAAAAGGCATCAGATTCTCTGAACTGGAGTTACAGAAGTTGGTTAGGGGCCATTTGGGTGCTGGGAACTGAATCCCAAGTCCTCTGCCTGAGCAGCAAGTGCTCTTAACTACTGAGCTATATTTCCAAGCCCTGGAATTTTGATCTCTAATTTATCACATTACGTGGTAGGATCCTTACCTTTAGATCATAATGTTCTACTTTTATGGCATATTCTGAGGAATAATAGGATCTTCCAAATAAGTTCCAGCATCATGTAGCCTACTCCTTTGCTAAGTGAAGCACTTTCTAAAGTCATTTTAATCCAAAACCACAGCAGTGCAGGCTCCTGTGATGGTCGGCACAGATTGGGTAGATGGAGGTAGATGGGGATCTGGAGGAGCTGGCTGCGTAGGTGGGACTTGAGCCCCGGCTGCGCTGACTGAGGCTGATGGAGCAGCAGTGACAGAGGTGATGGGCAATGGAAGCATTGAGTTACCCAGAGGACGCTGTATGATCACTGTGGTGACAGCAATAGTCCTGGTTCCCACACAGCACAGACTTCCCTGAGGTGACACAGGTGAGGACCAGCTCACCCATTCTTAGCACACAAAATCCCATTTCTAGGAACTGTGTTGTGAGCCATTTTAAATATTGTTGTTTGGTTTACACTTGAGGGGATTAACATTACTGTATGTTGTGAGGACTCTGACACTGAGCTGTCGCCTTGGCCTGGGGTGCACTTGTTTCTAACTGTAGGAGTAAAGAAAGCCTGAATTCCCTTGAGTGACTTGAAGTAGAAAACTGCACATGTTCGCTGGCACCAGAGTTGAGATCTCAGTTTAGGTGAAGACTTTCTGTCACTTACCTGGGTTTGTTCCCAGAGCTCGCCAGGCGCCTGCATTCTCTCCCACCCTGTGTCATCCAGGTTTTAGTACCTGAACTGAGTTCCTGACTGTCCATTCCTGCTGGAGCACTGGGAGAAGTCTTAGCTTTTCCAGGGTCTTCACTCAGACTGCAGAGACCTTCATTGTCAGTCTGACATGTGAGCAGTCTATTGACATGCGTGTTGTATGTTCTTCCAGGGACTCTGGCCATAATAGAGTGTTTATATCACTTGAGGGATCTGATTAGGAAACCATACATATTAAAATAATGGGCAATGTTTAGAATATTTTCTACTCCTAATTGAAAATTTTCTTTTCCCTGTTTTCTTTTTGAAAGGCATTTATCACAGTAATACTGGCAGTGTCTTTGGGTATTGCTTTCCGTGTCCTAAGAAATGACTGTACTGAAGTCCAGACAAGGTAAGCAAATGAGAAAATGCCATTACTTTGTTCAATCCTATATAAATCAATGAAAAGCTGGAATTTGAGGACAAACTTCCAGTAATAGATACTGTTATGGAGACAGAAGAGACTAACTCATGGGACTCATTCTTCTTGACATTTTAAACCAGAACAGTTCTACATTATCCTTCTTTCTTTTTAATATACTTATTTTATTTTACGTGAATGAAATTTTCCTACATGTATGTCTGTACCATGTGTGTTTCCTGAGAACTGTGGCTACCAGAAAGAGGCATCATATTCTGTCTTAGTTTAGGTTACTACTGTTTTGAATAAACACGTGACCAAAGGCAAGTTGGGGAGGAAAGGGTTTATTCAGCTAGCATTCCTACATTGTCATCCACTACTGAAGGAAGCCAGGACAGGAGGAACCCAACGAGGCAGAATCTGAAGATGCCATGGTAGTAGTCCTGCTTACTGTCTTGCTTGGCTTGCTTTCTGAGATCCTCAGGGATGTACCACCCACAATGGGATGGTAATTAAGAAAATGACTTACAGCTGGATCTTATAAAGGTATTTTCTCAATTGAGGGTCTCTCTTTCAGATTAGCCTAGCTTGTGTCAAGTTTACGTAAAACTAGCTGGCATGGAATCCCCTTGAACTCGAGTGACAAATGACGGTGATCTGTCCTGTGGGTGCTGCCAACCAAACTCGGGTCCTTTGCAAGAGCAGCGTGCACTCTTTACTGCCAAGCCATTTCTCTAGTCCTGCTTTTTTTTTTTTTTTTAAAGAAAAGATCTGTCTAATGTTATGATTTAATCTACAGAACAAGGTGTCAAGGTGTACTGGAAAGAACCCATCCTAATGTTGAATTTACTGTTGCTTCTGCCTCCATTCTCTCCTGGCAGAGCCAGCCTGCTCTTCTTGCTCACAATCTTCCAGTGTATTACAAGTGTGTCTGCCGGGGAGCTCTTTGTGATTGACAGGAATCGCTTTCTGTGAGTAACCCCTGCTCCAGAAGCAGGCATCGGGATAGCAATCAAATTAATTACATTCATTGTTGGGCCTAGAATGTTATCTCATGAATTACCAGTAATTTCCCCTTTTCTTATTTAGTTGAAAATAAACAAATTAAGAAATTTTGTGTTTACCATGTGGTATCATGATTTTTGAAGTGTGTAAAGAGATTAATAATATTAACTGAAAAATAAGTAGAAAATCAAGAACAGAGGGTTCTGATACTCAGAGAAAAATTTCAAAATTGAGGTGTGACCACTAGATCTCATTGCTTCAGACAACACAGTAGTAAGGAACTGATGAAAATCACAGGATATTCATGATGCCCCCAAAGAAGGATGTCAGGGTTTTCATAGAGCTTGGGTGTAGTGGGTTCAGCAGCACATTGAAGATGGAGAGACACAGCTTCACAAGAATCAGGGTCCTCATGATGCAGGGCTGGAAAGAGCCAGACAGCAGCTTCCTATGAAAGAGCTGTTTATGTCCCATATTTTTCATACATGTAAGAACCTTTTCCCGGTGGTCTATGCTTAGGATTCCCTGCTCTCAAAGATGGCCAAGATAGGTATGGTCCCAACTGCATGCCATGGAGAGGAGTCATCAGAGAGGAGATGAGGGTCTTGCTCAGTTGGTAGAGCGCTGGCTTTGTGTGCATGAAATCCTGTGTTAGAGTCACAGTGCCACAAAACCCCGAAAATGGCTGTATGTCTGTAATCCCAGCATTTGGGACTGAGGTAGAGATAGGAAGTTGGTCATTCTTGGGTACATATAGAATTTAATGCAGGTCTGCATGGTGAGCATGTCTCAAAAAAAATCAGAGATATGCTGAAGTCACCTGAAGGGTAAAAGCTTGGGATTTGGAAGAACCAGAAAGGGGAAGGGTTACGTTTGGCATCTGGTAGTGATTAATGGTTGTAAAGAGAGATTATCAAAGGAATACATCTGTCCTAATGTGAGGGCAGCAGAAGAGAAGGATGTGGTGTCCTGAAGGTGCACTGTGACCTCAGAGTGACAGTGTCACCTTCTTCATAAGTAATGGAAGGAGAGAAGTCTCCATGACCACTTTCTGAGGTGAGGTACAAATGAGCTGCTCCTCAGGGAGCCAGCTTCAGAGGGCAGAGACTCTGAGGAGAGTGGGCACATTGGGTTTTTTCCCTGGATGGGATGTTGTGTGCCCAGAGTGGACAAAAAAGGGGAGAGTTCTCTGGTGGGGAGAATAATAATGAGAATGTCATAAGGCTGTTGACCTAGAGTGACTGGTCCCTAAGATGGGGACATGTGTGGGAGTCAGAATCGAGTATAGAGGATAGTGTCCTGTTAGGCTCTCTGTAGTAGCTGAAGTCAATGTAGCCAGCATCTCACCTGTGCCTTCTGGACTAATCTAAAGATGTATAATGTGATCTTTGTCTCTGTAGACATGAGCACACCAGTGGATACTACAAAGTGTCATCGTATTTCCTTGGGAAATTGCTGGCTGAGCTGGTACCCAGGAGGTTATTCCCAAGTATTATATTTACTGTTATAGTATTCAGCATAGCAGGTAAGTGACAAAGCAAGAGAATGCGTCTTTACTCTTGGGGGAGCATATTTTGCTTTGTACAATGGTAGAAAGCCTAAAGTAGAAAAGTGTAAGTAGAAAAGCACATCTCCACTGTGTGTCATCAAAACAGGAGTTCAGTGGGAGAAAAGGCTCTAAGACTTGATCACAAAACACTACAAAAGATGTTCATGAAACTGTACTTTACTAGAGATTCTGTGCTCTATAATGAGTGTGNCACTGATAAAGCTTAGACTTTGTTTTATAACAGATTTACCATTCAGAGCCAGTCATTTAGGCCATGGGCAAATTACTTGTTCTGTAAGCCAGACAACCTGAATTTGATACTCAGAATCACAGCGGAAGAATCATTCCAGAAAGTTGTCCTTAAACTTCACCTGCACACCATGGCTCATGCACACCTTGGCACATGCACATCATGTCACATGCATACCCATACACACATGTGTACCATACTCATCTTGATAATCTTAACATTAACTCTGAAAACAATTAGGCATTGAACTCAGCTCCCCCAGACTCTGTGTCCTTGTGACTGTTATAAAACACAGGACTATACATGTCTTATAACACTAGCACCATATAGATTCCAAATCAGTTTTGGAACCCATCGCTTTCCTCCAAAGAAGTTATATGGTGATTTTCTAGGAAAACTAAAGTTGCAGGCACCCTCCCATCTTCTCAATATTAAAATCACTGCACGGTTGTTTAACCCTTGCCCTGGATAGGTTTCTAGTACTGTGACAAACACCATGACCAGAATCAACTTGTGGAGGAAAGGGTTTATTTCATTTTACAGTTCAATGTCCTTTAAGAAGGAAAGTCAGGGCAGGAACTCAGGCAGGACCCTGGGGGCAGGGAGTGAAGCAGAGGCCATGAGGAGTGCTGCTTACTGGCTCCTAATGGCTTCCCCAGCCTGCCTTCCTGTAGAACCCAGGACCACTGCCCAGGGATGGCATCATCCACAGATGTCTAAGACCTCCCACATAAATCATCCATCAAGAAAATGTCCCCACAGGCTTGCCTACCTGCCAATCTAAAGGAAGCATTTTCTTAGTAAGGTTCCCTCTTTCCATATGACCCTAGCTCATGTTAAATTTACAAAACAACTAACTGGCACAGCCCTGATCCCAGTTTCATTACTAACGCAGTTATAATAAACACAGGGGAATGTGAACATGAATGTGTTGCATTGCTGATTCCACTGTGAAAGAATGCAATACAATTTTGGCCAGTTGTATTTCCTGTAGCTCTCCATGTCAGGAGCCTGTAAATTGCTCATAGTTGTGTATAGAGGAGAGCAGCTAATATATGGAAATATGTTTTGTGTCAGGTGTAGAAATAAAGCCATGCGATGGAGTTGGAGAGAGGCTCATTGGTTAAGAGCACGTGCTGCTCCTCCAAAGGCCTGAAATTTTGTTCCCAGCATCCACATGATCAGGGCACAGTTAGAGACGCAGAGAAGTTGGGTGGCCTTGAAACTGTTACCAGTCTTATTGATTATTAAAGTTTTTTTTGAAATATGTACAATCTCTTGACTTAGGTGATGAACTGACCCTACTTTTTTTCTTTCTAAGGAGTAAACACAGATGTGAAGGGTTTCTTCACTATGATGTTTACTGTCATGATGTTGGCTTATTCGGCCAGCTCACTGCCACTGTGTTTCAAAGCCGGGGAGAATGCAGTGGCTGTACCAACCCTATTTGTGACCATCTACTTTGTGTTCATGCTGGTGAGTGTGAATTGTGTTTTTCTTTTATATCTTTTTAATTTGCTCTTTTAAAAAAGATGTTTTTCATTTTACTTCCCTATCCCAGTTTCCACTCCTTCTGTTCTCCTGCTTCCCCCATCTTCCCCCACCCCATCCACTCCTCAGAGAGGGTAAAGCTTCCCATGCGGAGTCAACAAAGTCTGACACATCACTTTGAGGTAGGACTAAGACAATTCCCCCTATGTTTAGGCTGTACAAGGTATCCCTCCAAAAAGAATGGGCTCCACTAGGCTAGTTCAGGCACTAGAGATAAACGCTGGTCCTACAGTGGCTCCACAGATTTTCCAAGCCACACAGCTGTCATCCATATTCAGAGGACCTAGTTTGGACCTATGCAGGTTCCCCACTATCAGTCCAGAGTCAGTGAACTCCCACTAGCTCAGGTCAGCTGTTTCTGTGGGTATCTCTGTCATGGTCTTGACTCCTTTGCTCATATTATTGCTCCTCCCTCTCTTCAACTGGTCTTTAGAAGCTCAGCCCAGTACTTAGCTATGGATCTCTGGATCTGCTTCCATCAGTTGCTGGATGAAGGTTCTAGAATAACAATTAGGTTGTAATCACTCTGATTACAGGGGAAGACCAGTTCAGGTACCCTCTTCACTGTTACTTGGAGTCTTAGCTGGGGTCGTGGATTCCCGGGAATTTCCCTAGTATCACATGATACTAACCCCATGATGTCCCCCTCAATCAAGATATCTTTCCTGGCTCTCCAGCTCTGTCCTTCCTTCAACTCAACCATCCCATTCCCTAATGTTCTCCTCCTCCTTCCCCTTCTCCCGTCCCACTCTGCTCTCTCTTCTCCCCTGCCATGCTCCCAATTTTCTCCGAAAATCTTGTCTATTTCCCCTTCCAAGGGAGATCCACATATGTCACTCTTAGGATTCTCCCTGTTACTTAGCTTCTCTTGGGATTTTGAACTATAGTCTGGTTATCCTTTGCTTTATATATAATACCCACTTGTGAGTGAGTACATACTGTTCATTACTGAAGGAAATAAGAATAGGAGCTCAAACCGCAGTATCCTGGAGGCAGGAGTTGGTGCAGAGTCCATGGAGGGGTGCTGCTGACTGGCTTGTTCTAAGTCCTCACTCAGTCTGCTTTCTTCTAAAACGACATACCTACGGATGATCTTATAGTGACATTTCCTTTTTTAATTTAATTTTATTTAATTAACACTTTTTTATTTATTTTACATACCAACCAATGTTTTCCTTCCCCCCTATCCTCCTGTTACTTCTCCCTGAGTCTTATTTACCCCTTCCTTATCCCCTCCTCTTCAATTTTCATTCAGAAAGTGATAGGCCTCCTATGGGCTTGAATGAAGCACAGCACATCAAGTTGAGGTAGGACCGAGCTCCCTAAAGACATTTCCTTAATTGAGGTCCCCTACTCTCCAGTGAATTCAGCGTGAGTGATATAAAATGAGCCAAGACAGAGTTCTTCTAGCTGGAGTTCCTAGAAGGTAGCAGTTTTACTAGAGTAGTCAGTACAGTTGGCCTGTCATATTGTCAAAGATTAAGTCAATCACATACTGAAAATACAGGAAACAAATGGCTCTTCTGTTCTGAATATTGCCATCTCCTGAATTATGCTGTATAAACTACAGAAATTAGATATTATAAGGAATCTTAAAAGGATTTTAAATATGTATGGTAGGTGTATGTAAAGTATAAAGAATGTTTATAGGTTGTGTGCCATTTTAAAGATAACATAATACTGTAGGACTTGACATCCACAGAGGAGGGGGGCATTCTTTTACCAACCACAAAGAACTTTGGTTTTAATTCTGTTTAAAGGTTACTGAATAACTTTTTAAAGAGCTGATCTAAAAAGAAACAGTCAGAAGGATGAAGGGGTCTTGAAGAGGGAGGATCTTGTCGAGAATTCTTAATCAATGGACTGATTCTAATTTATAGATTTGTTCTTCATAGGTTTTCTCAGGTCAGTCACTATATTCTGGAAGCTTCATACCTGGGCTCTCATGGATTCAGTACTTGAGCATTCCTCATTATGGGTTTACAGTAAGTTGTCCCGTCTGTCACTGTATTTGGGTTCTCCAATTGTAGCAACTGAAATGTTTCCCAACCAAGTCCTTTCCCCAGCTGTAATCTTTAATCAATCACTGTCAAGGATTTTCCTTCTAGGAGCAGAAGATGGGAACTATCCTATTAGTTTTAAGGGAGTCATCAGGGTTTTTTTCATAGTCATGTTTTATTTGAGGGAAACAAATGGTGACAGAAACCTCAGAGCAAAGGGGAAAGGTAGATGATATGATGAAAAGCCAACAGTTGTAATTATGCCCAATAAGGAAATAAGGAAAGGACCAGGGACTGTGATATATAGTGTATTCAGGAAAATAAAAGAAAGAAGCAATGTGATACCCAGAGCTATAATGGTTTTGCCAAGTTTTCTCTCCAGTAAAGTGTGTCTTAGTAGAATTTCTTCCTCCCATAATCACAACCGGTTTTGATGAAAATAAGCAAGAATATATTGTTTCTATAAAGCAATAGTATTATTTTAACTACAGTGCTTACTGAGTTATGGTCTAGGCAGAGAAAGAGGTGCCTGAGGTGATCTAGTTGAGAGTCTACATCTTAGTGGTTGAGAGTCTACATCTTAGTAGTTGGGAAACTTCATCATTTCAATCCTAAGTCTCCCGAGTGTGGGGGAGGAGACTGCTTTTCTGGGCAGACTGAACTTGGTGGGGTTGTTTATTTGAAAATATTTTTGCAAATTGCGGTCAAGATTGAACTTGAATTTATAGACGGTTGATTCTGTGGAAACTTATGGAAATACTAAACTATTTGCCTTTCTGTGTCACTCTGTTTTATAGGCTTTGATGCACAATGAATTCTCGGGACAAAACTTCTGTCTAGAAAATAACACAGCAGAACTCAGGAGATGTCGCAACTATGTGATGTAAGCTTGAGTTCCTTGTCACAATGGGCACATAGAATGCTCCACACCTTAAAGGGGAAACACATCCTTTCAGGATTAACTCTGTCTTCTGTGGGTCCCTAGAGTGAGTCATTGTAACCAATGCACGTGGCTGTGTTTCCATCCTACTGCCCTGGTGTAGATAATGTGCAGAAAGGGTTCTTCGAGGATTTTAAAAAATGGTTTTGGTGTCTTGATTATGGGTTTGGGTTCCATGTTTCAAAATATTTGAATTTGGCATAGGCTGCTTTGATAGCTTACAAGGGCATAGAGTTTCTACATGTATAGACTATAGCACCTGTGAGCAGAGCCCAAGAATGTCAGGCTGCAGGGGCCAAAAGGACTGAGCTCTTTTCCTGGCAGCATTCAGGGTCTTTCCTTTGCCTCACACTCTAGAGAACTTCGAGAAAACAAAGCGTGGTGTGTGTGTGTGTGTGTGTGTGTGTGTGTGTGTGTAAAATGTCCTACCAGAGGATATGCCCTGTAAATGAAACACACACAAATTTTAGCATGTTGAGAAAGAAATTTCATTTTTGTGTAATGTTACTAAAATACAAACAGATTTTTTCAAAATAAAAGTAAAGTGTATTATTTTAAAGTTACAGTAGCTTCAGTTTCTGATTGCTCTTTTTGTTTTCATTTTGATATATAAATTACAGAGTAATATGCTGATACACTAAATCTCTCATGGATGTTAAAATAATAAGGAATAATAGTAAGCCAAATTTAAGTTTGAAATAAAGATAAAAATATAAGTATGGGGGATATCTTATTTTCCACATCTCCTCTCTCCTGGTGTGGTCTGGCATCCTTTTAATACAAATTCCTTATTGGTTTCTTGTCATAAAGGATGGGATGGGTAAAATGAAACTAAGGAGAGCCATCCACAGACCTCATACTCACAAAAGGATTGTTCTCACAAGAGGAAGAAGAAAACTGTCCTTTCAGTGGATTTGGGAACTGTTAAATCCTAAGAAACACAAGAGAATAGAGACACAGAGAGACAGAGACACACAGAGATGGAGACATACTCAGGGATGGAGACACAGAGGCAATAATTGTAGTGTATCCAGAACTTTTAGCAGCAGCTGCTTTTCTGTGTCCTGGGCCCCTGCATTCTGCTGTGTTTGACTCAGGCTCTGTCTAGCCATGGGCTCCTGGGGATGTTTCATAGCGGAGCATCTGTTGTTGTCAACGTAGTCCTAGTCCAGGAGCTGACAGAAATTGACTGACTTCTGTCAAAAATCCTTAGTCTCCTCTGGTCCTTGGTCTAGAATTTGATGATCTGTTCTTTTGCATGACCATGTGCTGAGTCAGCAGAATTGCACAGTGCTCTGATCTCTTAGAGTGTCTGTGTGTGTCCTTAGGAAGCTGAGATCTTCTGCTTTGGTAGAAACAAGTACTTCATCCATGCCTTTGTCCTTTGAAGAGATAGCAGCAATGTAGCTTTAGAAATGAATGACACCTTTGAGGCTACAAAGTTGGATCTTAGTGTGAGTCTTTAAACTCGACCAAGTTTACTAAGCCTACTTCATCTATGCTTTTAAATAGATGTGACATTTTCCTCTTGAAATTAACCAAGGTACCTGATTCAAGTAGTTTAAATTGATATAATATATAATAAAAATTAAATACATCAGTATTACTACCAATTAAATATAAAGATGAAGTTTTTGATGATGTGCTGAAAGAGAGTTTTTAAAAGGAAGAAGCAGTAAATGTACAGAATAAGGTTTGACGTTATTTTTGTTTGTGTTGAATTACAGATGCACTGGAGAAGAATTCCTGATAATCCAGGGCATCAACCTCTCATCGTGGGGCTTCTGGGAGAATCACGTGGCCTTAGCTTGTATAACTATTATCCTCTTATCATTTACCTATGTGCAGTTATTGCCACATAAAAAAGTATAAATTTTTAGGTCTGGTAGGCGGAATTTTCAACAGTTGTTTAAAGAACTGTGATACCAAACTGTCTTCTAAGTATTTACCTTTATATTCATGGACACATGTATTACCCAAGGAAGATTCCCAGTGTAATGAACTGTGGTGGATGCAGAGACTCATGGATGGTCAAGGCACCAGAGTAAGTGACACTTGAGTGCTTAACCCTAACCAGGACACCTATACCAACCCTCTAAAGCTTAGACAGTATGGAAAGGGGGTGGAAGGAGTACAGGAGTCAGAAGATGATAAGAACAGCTGGAAATGCTCTATTGTGGGCATGACACAGCCCTTGTAACCATGTTCCTTCTCACAACATCTGCAGCCCCCTGCACAAGACTGGGTCCCTCATCAGCACAGCAAGGGTCAGAGAGGGACTCAACAGGACCATACCCCATTCTGCTGAATTATTAGCTATTGGTAGGTTATGGGAGAGAGGCAATCATTGATTTCACATGTATACTTACAGGAGAGCCAGCTAGGCTTCTGTGAACAGTCTAAAACCCAGGTTAAACACAGACAACCCTGGTTAAAGTCTGTGNTTTCTTCTTGCAGTATATAGTAATTTACAAAGAGGTCCACAACTGGCCAATGTGTAGAGATAGGGAGTTTGTAGCACTCATCTTTGCATGGGATGTATTCACCAAACCCCTCCGGCTGAAGCTCAGACGTCTATGCAGAAGAGGAGGGAAAAAGTTTTTAAGAATAGGAGATGGTGGATGACACCTAGGAAATGGCATCTTTCAGAAACAATAGGACTAAGACATAAATAACTCACAGGTTGTGGCAGCACCCAAAAGACCTGCACAGCTCAAGCCAGACAGAATTCCAGAACTAAAAAGGAGGTTAAACAAAAGATTCCACTCCATTCCAGAATCTATGTGTAACTGTAATCTTCTCAAAAAATGAAAATCAGTTTTCTCCAATATAGTGTCCCTGGGACTATCAACCACACTCCAGAGCAGGACCTGTGCCCAGGGGAAGTTGACCAACATGAAATAGATGTCTCATCGGTTTTGTGCAGTTTTGGTTTTGCTATTTATTGTCTTACTGATGTTCTTTTTCTTTAGTTTTTATGTTTAACTTTGTTTTTCTTTATTTTTTGAGGCTGGGAAAAATAGGTAGTTAGGTAGGTAGGTAGGTAAGTAGATAGATAGATTAATAGATGATAGAGAGCTATTATGGAGTTAGGTGGGTAGGGAGGTGGAAAGGATCTGGGAGGAGTTAGGGAAAGGGAAAGAATATGATCAAAATATGTTACATGTAATATTCATTTATATAAGAAAAAATTTCAAGTACAGTTTGTTGAATTACTTTAAACAAGATACATTATGAGCAGCACTCTTGGTTAGGAAGTGGGTTGTGACTAACACAAATGAGGTAGTCATGCCTCTCTCTACTCAAGGTTGTCTGTCCCCAGGTGTGGCTTCTGAAATGACACAATGTACCCATCTGTTCGCCATCAGAGCACTGGTACAGCTCAGTTTGTCTTCTAGTGTTTGTGGACATGGATTCAAGTTCCTCACCCACTTTTTAGCCAATTTATTCTTTCTTTCTTTATTAAGACAGATTTTTATGCCCTTAGGACAAACTTTCTTGAAATCCTTATCCTTCTGACTCTGCTTCCTGACCTGCCGGAGTTACAGGAGTATCCTACTATATTTGATCTAATAGGTTCAATTTTCAAATAACTTCATGGGTACAGAAATTTAGAAAGATAGCGTAGATAGTTGTTTTGTGCCCTTTCCCCCTATTTTGTCAGTGTACTTTGAAAAAACCTGTCTTAACATTGGGCCACAGCTGTTCATTAAACTGAAGACTCCGTTCAAATCCACTGCTTTTCTATCAATACTCCTGTGTGGTTTGGAGATCTAATTTGGGGTATATATAGCATCAAGCTCCTCTCATTAACAAATCAACTGCTAGAATTAAAGGGCCTAGGACACTGAGCTGAGACCCCTGAGATTTGATTTGGAGGATGCTCTGCAGCATCGTTTCAACACCAGTCTAGAGGACATCGCTACACTGCTTTATCTTTGAACTTTAAGGAAGGTTTTCCCCTCATGACACAGGCATTATTATAACTTACTGAATGTCCTGCATAGTTTGGGAATATCAAGGCATGTTTCTTAGAGTTTCTATTTTGAAAAAAAAAACAACCCTGCATGACCAAAAGCAAGTTGGGAAAGAAAAGGCTCATTTCATCTTAAATCGTTCAGGGAAGTAATGCAGGAACTCCAGGTAAGAACTTGGACATAGTACCTGGTGCTTAAGCCATGGAGGAGTGCTGCTTACTGGATGCCCTTCATGACTTGCTCTTCTTGATTTACTCAGCCTGCCTTCCTTTAACATTCAGGACTACCAGCACTAGGGATCAGGCCTGTAATAGAATTGCTTAGGAGGCAGCAAGCACTCTACCAATAGAGTTAGACCTGCAGTTCTCATTGTATTTTAAATAGCTATTGTTTTTTGACAATTAAACATCAATTAAATCAATTTTTTGAAAACACTTAAGGAGGTAGTGAAACCACTGGTTCTATTTTTCTATTGATTGACTTTATAATTCCATTTATTCATGGAACATATAGAAATCATTAGCTTAGGTATCAGAGACATGGTAGGCCAAATAAATGTTTGAACCCTAGGAATCAGTCTCTATGTCACAGGAAAGGGTAGACACCCAACCCCTGGCCTACATAGGGCTAGGAACCCACCAGATTGTCAGCCCATTGGCTAACAAAATCCATTGTGACTGGGGCAGCCCAAATCAACAATAGAGGGCATATCATAACCATTTCCCCTTATTCTGATATCTGGTGTTCTGTCCTATGGCTTAATTAATCTGTATAAGAGTAATATTACCAAGCCCCTAAAAATACTTGTTGAGCAGTAAAAATGTTCTGAATAAATCTTCTTCAGATGCTTTCCAAACTAAGTAGACAGGTTGGTCAGGACCTGAAGGTATTGAAAAAATTGTTAGATTCCCTCACAAAATTAGAGAGACTTAGGTTTCTTATGAGATAAAGGAAACTATGTATGATTTGTGGAGAAAACTTGCTTCTATCAATCAGTAATTTTAAAATAATCTTGCCGTGGTTGGAATAATATATGGTATCAGTCTGCGTTCTCTCACTGCCCTGGATAACTACTCTACTATCAGCACTGGCCGGGCCTTCAGTTCTCATTCTGATTAGATTAAGAGCCAAGCCCTGCATCTTAAACTAAAACAGGATGTGTTTATGATTTGACTCATTCACTAAGACCAGGATCCACAGACCTTAGCACAGCCGACTCCATAACAGATGTACCATCCAGGCTGCAGAACTCAGCACATAAACAGCACCACCTGATAAAACTAAAAGACCTAATATATCAAAGTCCATATAGTTCTGGGAAAGACTCTAAATGTACTAGTCTTGCTTTTTAGCTTCTATAGTTCTGCTTCTGAATAACTGTTCTTGTGAACTGAAGTATGTCAAATCAGAACATGTTTTTTTGTGCTTAAAAGCTCACCTTGGGAAAGTCTCAGTACTACACTGGGATCATGAACACCTGGTGCAGTCACCTTCCAGCTGATAAAGTCTTTCTCTTGGCTTAAACCAGTTTCTGATTGGTCTTCTTTGGTGAATAACCTACAACAATAAGGTCATATCTTACAGATTTATATTCTACTAAGTGGGAAACCCCCAAAAAGATATTAATAAATTTCTAGACTTTTATGATCTAGCAAAGTGTGGTGGTCTGTATCTTTCTCATGTGGATTTATTATAGTGCCACATTTTCATTATGTTCATCACCAGATCCATCTAACACTGACATCCAGGCTGTTAGCATTTCCTCTACTGTGACTAGAGCAGCAGTGAACAGAGATGTGCAAGTATCTCTGTAATAGGAGACAGAGTCCTTTGATACATGTGTGAGAGAACATCCTCACACCTACACCTTTGACAGGAGAATAATAGCCAGAATACAGAAAAACCTGAAAACATCCAGAAAGTAAATGACAGAGTAGGCTATGGAAATAAACAGAAAGCTCTCAACAGAAGAAACACACAACACAAAAATAGGAAAAAAAAAAGAGAAAAAGAGGAAGGAAGGGAGAAAAAGAGAGAGGGAGGGAGGGAGGGAGAGAGAGAGAGAGAGAGAGAGAGAGAGAGAGAGAGAGAGAGAGAGAGAGAGAGAGAAAACAAAACCAAATGGATAAAAAATATTTTTTGAGACAGGGTTTCTCTGTGTAGCATTGGAGCCCTGGCAGTAGCTCTGTAGACCAAGCTGGCCTCGAACTCATAGAGATCCGCCTGCTTCTGTCTCCTGAGTTCTGGGATTAAAGGTGTGCACCACTGCTTGGCTAAAAAAAATATTTTTAAAGTGCTTGAATCCTTATCCACCAAGGACTCACAAATTAAATGATTTGAAGTCTATTTCACACCAATACAAATGGATATCATTTAGAAAACAAATGATGGTGAGGTTGGTGAGGATGTGGAGAAGGGAGGCCCCGACTCTCTACTGTAAACTGACACAGGTGCTGCAGAATCAGTGTGAACTGCCCTATGGGTGACCACATCCTGGTCTCCAGTTCTACCCCATGGATTTTCATCTCTATATCCGTGCCAGTGCTGTATGTTTTTTATACCACGGCTCTGTTGTCCGTCTTCAAACCAAGCATGATGATTCCTGAAGCATTATTTTTTTTTCAGAATTGCTTTGGGTTCCCAGGGTCTTTTAAGCATTAATATAACAATTTAAAGAATTTTTTTCAATTTATGTGAAGAATTATGGAATTTTAATGGATATTACAGGGATGGATTTTGTTTTGTTTTTTGTTTCTTTGTTTGTAGAGCAGCCATTTTCATAACAGCAATTTTTCCATTCTACTTGCATGGGAGGTCTTTCTTCTGGGATCTTCCTCAATTCCTTTGTCAGGGTTTTGAAATTCTTACTGTGGGGATCATTAATTTCCTTGGTTAGGTTAATTCCAAGGTTTTTTGTTGCTTTTGAGGCTGCTGTTGTTAATATTGTTTTCTTGATGTTTTTCTCAATCCTTTTGTCATTGGTGATAGAAAAGTTCCTAACTTTTGTTTGTTACTTTTTTATCTGAACACTTTTTGCTGAAGGTGTTTATTAGTTCTAAAAATTAAGAATTTTCCGGTGGAGTCTTTAGAGTCTGTAGTGTGTGGTTTCCTGTAATATGCTCTGAAGGAAACTTTGTCTTCTCCCTTCCTGTGCATCTCTGTCTTTCTCTTGTTTTGCTGCTTTAGCTGAGATCTCAGGAACTGTGCTGAACAGGAATGGAGAGTGCAGACAGCCTGGTCATGTTCCTGATTTTTGTGGAAATGCCTTGAGTTTTTCTCCATGGATCATGATGTTGGCTGCAGGTCATTTAGTCTGGATAATGCTGAGTTATGTTGCCTCCATTCCCCTCCATTCATGTTTTCTTCAGGGTTCTTTTCATGAGAGGGTGTTGGATTTTGCCAAGGTCCTTTTCTACAGCTGTTGAAATGATCATGTGATTTTTGTCCTTGAGTTTATTTATGTGGTGTATTACATTTATTGATTTGTGTATGTTGAATGTCTTTGCATCTCTTCAATGAAACCAACTCAATTGTGATGAACAATTGTTTCCATATGGTTTTGAGCTCAGTTTGCAGGAATTTTATGGAAAATGTCTGTGTCTATACTTTCACAATATTCTTTGATATTCCTGTGTCTTCACATTGTTTTGGTATGAGGATAACACTAGCTTCATAAAATGACTTTGGAAATATTCCTTCCTTTTCTACTTTAGGAAATCACTTGAGAAAACTTACTATTCTACTTTGAAGGCCTGGTAGAATTCTACACTGAATCTACCTGAGCCTGGACTTTTAGGGTTGGTACTTTTCTCTCCCATTTATATTCTTTATTTCAGCTATACTTTGCTGAAATAATTTAGACAATTAGGTTTATAAAAGTCCTCTAGTTTTGGCCATTGACCAAGAGTGAGCTCATGCCTCAAGACTCCTAGTGCAGCATTTTAAAGACAAAATCTACAATTTTTGATGTTGGATGAGGTGCAGAGTAACCTCACATCATTTGTTTTGACAGAACACAGTCATTTCAGACACAACATGACAATTAATGTCACTTACACCTTCTTCGGTTATTTTAGTTTAAGTTTTTATATTACTAATTATTTTGGTTAATACATGTGGACCATGATGATGGGAATCCCAAATGTGTTGCCAAAACAGACATCACTGTTGTGGAGTAGAGGGCTGAGAAGTGTCTGTACTGACCAAAATGGCATCAGGACAACATGGCTTTGCCTTAGTCACTTTAGTACATGTATGTAATAGAATTTTATTCAGTTGTAAAGAAAATGAAATCTGTAGAAAATTTGATGGAACTAGATAATATTATATTGAGTGAGGTAAGCCATGTCTGGAAAGTCAAAGGTTATCTCTCAAATGTTGGTTCTACCTTGAAATGTTTAAATCTGCGTGTTTAAGTCAGAGCCTGTAGAGGCTAGGAAAGAGTAAAAGACACCTTTGCTGGGGAGGGCAGTAAATGCATGCTATATGAAAATAGAGAGGGAACACTGGCAGATAAAGGGTTACTTGGAGGTAAGGGAGGAGGAAAGATGTGAGAGAGCAGAGGGAAGTTCATCTGAAACTAGATCTGTATGAAAACCCATGTGGAAATCTACAATTTTGTAAGTCAATTAAACAAAAATAATTTTAAAATCAACTTTGAAGGGAGGTTCTCAATGTGAGTGGATAACACTGCTCCCAGAGTCATGGGTTCTTAAACAAAAATTATGGCACAGACGTGGGAAACCTCTTTAGGATTCTTGGGTCTAGGAGGCTCAGGTGCCACAGAAGTGTAAGGCAGGTGCTGCAGAGGCACTTGGGTTCAGCATAGGGTTAGGGGGTGAAGAGAATTAGTTAGAAATTCATCACATAGTTATCAAATAGAAATTTATCACGTAGTTATCAAATCCTCAGATTTGGGGATGTACTCAGTGTCATACGTGGGCCAGCCTGAAGCCCTGGGTCAGGTCACCAGCTCTACTACATGATGGACATAAAATCTAAATAGAAGTAGACAACAAATGACAGAAGTAAGAATGTGGTGACCTCTGGAGAGGATGGCCATGGTGGAGCTTGAGGGAAGCCCTGTGGTTCTGTCTTTCCTCTGTGTCTCACTGCTGCTCTCTCCTCTTCCCCTTCTCTCCCACCTCTGTCCTTTCCCATTTTTCTCTCTGTTCTCTTTCTTTTCTGCTCTTTTTTTCAAGACAGAGGTCAGAAACAGCTTCACTTTGTAGCCCAGGCTGGCCAGTAACCTCTTTGTAGCACACGTTGTCCTTCAACTGGCAAAGCTTGGACCTCAGTCAGAGTGTCTGTGATTATAGGTGTCTGCTCCTGCTTCTCATTTTGAAGTACTCTACATGTTCAGAAAAAATCCGAGTTTTACAAAAACAAGTGTGTCATATTGAAAGTATACCTCAATCTCTCTAGTCAGATATTTTTATACTTTTTGTGTGTATGTGCATGTGTGGCTGTATACAGGTGTGCATACCTGTGGTGGACAACACTAGTGTTTTTCTCTCACTCACACTGTTCCTGAGGAATGAACCAGGACTTTCTAACTATCTAGAAAAGCTGATCCTCCAGCCCCAGGGATGCCCTGCCTCCCCCTCCCACACTCAGGCTTTTTTTCCTGGTGCTGAGATCTGAACTCAGGTCCTCATGCTTACAGATTTGGGCCACTGCCTAGCCTGTACCTTCTCAGTATATATCTTGTACTCCAAAAAGAGTTATCTTCATAAAAACTTTTAGAACTTTTATCCTTTGAGAATTTTGAGAACTTCATACATATTATGTATTTTAATCATACCACTGCTACTTTATTTCAGCATTCCACCGGAAGTCCCCCCCCAACAACTTTTTTCCCAACCTCTCTTCCCCTCCCAGCTCCCGCCTTTCCTCCTTCTCTATTCCTCTCCCTCTTCAGTAACGCACAGAGTCCAGTCAATGCTGCCCATGAACACACGGGAGGAGGATAATCCCCTGAATAGTCAACATACTATGGACCATATTTCTGAAGAAAAGTGGGCTTTTCTCTCCTGGCAATGTCTACACCTTCAGTTGGAGGGTGGAGGACATTTGTGACCCTCCTTAATTCTTGCTAGAATGTTAAAAAGAAAAGACTGACAGAGTATGAAGCTGACTTACTTTTCAACATTAACTCTCTGGTCTGTGAAGTGTCCTACACTGCACACACACTGACTGGAGGTTAACAGTCTGCACTTAGTGCCCCCTCCCATCTCTTATTCTTTAGGGATAGAGTTTATATTTAGCCCAGGCACCCAAACCCCAAATCCTCCTGTCTCAGGCTCTTGGTTATAGGGATTACAGTCGTTAATAGTGAATTATTTCTCAATTGGTCTCTTCAGATATAAAATGAAATTATAAATCAATTTATATGAACAACCTGGATATTTAACAAGCCAACCCTTGGCTGTACTGACCCCGTTTGTCCCTTTCTGTGTTAACCATATATTCTCCTGGATATTACCCCGACCGTCAGTCTATTAAGAAAAAAGGAAAGACATACATCTCTGCTTTCCTTTTTATCTCTTCCCGGGGCTGCCTCCCCACGGTCCAACTGATGCCGGACTCATCTAGGGCTCAGTGTGGACCTGAGGCTCCAGGACAACGTTGTACATGAGAATCCCGATTGACCACCAAGTGGCGCTAGCTCCTCTCTTCTTTTCTGGTGCCGCCCAGGCTCACCTTACTTCCTTGAAATTCCTGATTCAGGCAGAGGCTGAGGACAAGTTGAGCAGCAGCCTGGGTCTCTCTTCTTCCCCTGCATCTGACAGCAGTGAGTATGGGCGACAGGAATGGCTTTCTGATAGTATAATTAGCATCACACACCTCACGGACTTACAGTGCACACTTGTGTGGTTATGGGAATATTCAGAGGTGTGCAAACATATTTCCATAATGTACTCTGCTTATTTGATCCAGATATGCTTTCCCACAGCTTCTCTGGGTACTTTCAGTGTGTGTGCACGCGGGGCGGTGAGGATCAGGGTGTGTTATGAGTAGATTCAATGAGTGTGGAGATCACAGGATAACTTTTGAGAGTCAGTTCTGTTCTTCTAACTTGTTGAGGAGATCTCTCCTGTACTTTGTTCCATGCTGGGTGCTCCAGGGTAGCTGGCTCCTCAGCTTCCTGGAGATCTCCTGTGTTGGGATCACAAAGGCATGCCACTGTAGTCCCCTTTTCATAGCGTTCTTGGATTGAACTCAGATTGCCCGTCTTGTGCAGGCAGCACGTTTACCTGCAGAAACCTCTTGCTGGACCCTGGGTGGTTTTCAGAGCCCTTTTCTTGGTATGTAGTTCAGAGGATCAAATCCCGAGCCTTGCATATGTTAGGCAAGTGCTCTGCCAGCCTGTAGAATTTTCAATATATAAGCACTTTATCCACAAATAGGGTAATTCTTCCTTTTTTGTTTGTATCTCTCTTTTTCTTCTCTCATCATATTTCTCTGATGATCCAAGCTCTATATTGAATAAAACTTAAGGGATGGTCACTCTTGTCTTTATCCTGTATTTAGAGAAATTAATTTAAGTTTTTCCCTATTCAGTATATTGCCGTTGGTAGGATTATCACAGTGCCCTTTCTTGTGTGTAGGTGTGAGTTTTTTCTCCTAGTTTGTAATCAAGAACGAGTTTAGTTTTCAAAGATTTTCTCCATCTATTGAGATCATGATATCCTTATTATCCTTGATCATGTTATGTACTGAATTTCTTTTATCAATTTGCATATGCTGAACCATGCTTGCATACAACACAGTGTTGAGTCTCCGTGTTTTTCTGTACTTTCTTTTGCGGTTGACTTTTTCTACAATTCCATTATGATCTGATAGAATACAAGAAATTACCCTATTGATTTGTTAAAAGTTTGTGATGGAGTGTTCAAATTATTAATTTACAATTATCTTTATTCTTCCTAACTTTGGCTGGTTATCTGCTTTATCAGGTAAGAGTGCACCTTTCCAGTCTGTTTGTTTAAAATGCTGTTTTCCATCCTTCCACTTTCAGTCCTCACATGCGTGACCAGCTAGTTGAGTTTCCCGCTGCAATAAACAATTGGTTATTGTTTTCTGCTTTTCACTTCAGCCTGCCGGTTGCATCTTTTACTCCAGAGTTGAGA
Source organism: Alexandromys fortis (assembly GCF_014885135.2). Lineage (NCBI taxonomy): Eukaryota > Metazoa > Chordata > Mammalia > Rodentia > Cricetidae > Alexandromys > Alexandromys fortis. Next base: position 5,103,503 of record NW_026067971.1, on the reverse strand, counting down.
TCGTTTATATTTAGATTAGTGTTAAATGTTTGTACTGAATGAGGTCCTATAATTTGGCGGGCTTCTCTTCATCTTTCAATTTTTTGTTTGAGTTTCAAATTGTTATATGCTCTTTTCTTTCTCTCTCATCTTAGATGTTTGCTGGCTCACTGGCATTTTGCTTTCTATTGCTGTGATAAAACATTCTGATCACAAGCTACTTGGGGAGGAAAAGGTTTGTCTTATACTTCCACATCACACCCATCACTGAAAGAAGTCAGGTGGGATCTCAGGCAAGAGCTGAATCAGAGACCTTGAAGAAACATGGCCTACTAGTTGCTCAGCCGGCTTTTTTAAATGTCCTAAGGCTCAAGTGGGCTGGGCCTCTCACATCAATCATCAATCAAGTAAATGCCCCACAGACTTGCCAATTCAATGGAGGCAATTCCTCACCTGAGGATTCCTCTTCCCAGATGACTCCAGCGTGTGTCAAGCTGACAAAAGCTACACTTCCTGAGTTACTGCTGTCGACTCCTTAGAACTATAGGAGTTATTTTCTCCTGAGCTCTTGCAATCCTAATTTTCTGTCTTCTCCATTTGTAATTTTATTTTCCTGTGAGTGTCTTCTTCACTGCTGCCTCTGTGGTCATGCATTGCTTTAGCTATGTTCATCTTGAATGTCTTTATAAAGGACAAACTTGCTTGTGGTCACATTGGCTGTCACTTCTTTTCCTTTACTGCTCCAAACACACAGTTCCATGCTTTGTACTTCAGCATTTCTGTCAAGAAATGTGTTGTTCTGGTTGGTTTGCCAATCAGGTACTTTGTTATTAACATAGCTCTTTTCTTAGTAGCTTCCAGCATTCTTTTCTTGTCTGAAGTCTTTACATTTTATGATGAGTGCGATATGACTAGAATATTTCCTGATCATCTATGTAGTGGTCTATATTATCTCTGTACCTGGACATCCTTATCTTTCAATAGATGCAGGGAATTTTAGGATGTTGCTTCAATGAATAGGTTTTCTATGCCTTTAGTCCTTATTTCAGCATTCTGTTCTAATAATACCTTCATGTTTGGTCTGTCTGTCATGTCCTGAAGGACATTATAAGTTTTTCTTTCTTTTTTTTGAATAAAGATAACTGCAATAACTCATTAACCATGTATTTGAAACCCTAGCATTTTATCTTTCAGCTAATTTAGATCGTTGGTGATGCTTTCTCCTTAAATGTAAAAATTTATCTGCAAACTTCCCCAAAATTTGCATTTTAAAAATTTCCCTATTTATCACTTATATCCTATATTGTTTTTTTCTTATTTCTGTCAGTTGTTTATCTTTTGGATGTTCTATACTTTTTAAGTTAAATTTTTTAAATTAAAATTTTGAATGATTTTTTTCCCTTCATTTTATGTAATTAAGTATGCTTAGACTAAGTTGCTGACACCATATGATCTTTTGAGGAAGTTGTGTTCCCTTGTTTTCTCAGAGTCTTGTGTTTTGTTGTTGTGGTTTGTGCACCTTTGGGAGTGAATATGGTTTGCACACTGATGTGAGGATTTTAACATTGTTTCCTTCTACAGAGATCACTGGTCATAGTGCAGAATAAACCTCAGTAACAATATGGGAGCCAACTTCCCTCAATAATCATAAAGGGAATAATGAACTGATGAACAGGAGCTGGTGGTGTATACCTTTAGTCCCAGCATTTGGGAGGGAGAGGCAGGTGGATCTTTGAGTTCAAGGTCAGTCTGATCTACAGTGAGTTCTAATGACAGGCAGGCTACAAAGAAAAACTACATCTCAAATAAACAACAACATCATCATCAACAACAATGTACAGAAAGTGAGGTCAGAAAAAAGAGGAGAATAAGATAAAGAGCAAGAGATTAAAGTCACTATGTACCAGAGCATCATTCACTCTAAAGACCTCCCGCCTTTGTAGATTCTTCTCCACTGTTGGCCACAGAGGTCTCTGTGGGCTGTGGTCCAGGTTGGCACTTCCGTTTGTGGCCTTGTCTAAACAAAGCCATATCTACCAGATGCTTTGGGGGAAGTGGAGGTGGCAAACAGAGCATGGAGTTCCACAATGGAGAGAAATTTTGAGAGCTGAGCTGTTTGCCTAAGCATTTTCGATCCTATGCAGCAGCAAACCACCATGCAATGAGGAAGAAGTTGTGGAAATTGAGTAATTCTTTCACCCTGGTTATCAGTTCTCAGCCCCTGTCTGCTGCACACAAATTGAACCATGAGAAAGTTTCAGAAACCAATGAATCTGCCAGCCACCTGCTCTGAACTCTCAAGCTCAGCAGTCATCCAGAGGAGCCATGTCATTCTGGTTACAGGAGGCAGGGCTGCCTGTCCTCATTCCTCCACAGCCTGAGTTAGGAGTGTGTCTCAGTTACTCCCTCCTGCACTACTGTCCCTCATGGCTTCCTACCCACCAGGGCATCCCAGGGCACCATGACATGTGCTAGATGATTTTGGGTCCCACTACAGCTCAGACTCAGAGAATAGAAACTCCTGGTTCTAACTCTGTAAGAGAAGAGTTTATAGAGCTCAGGCTGCTCCTATCTGAGTTCCTTTGTGTTATACAGGACAGGAGTTTTCAGTGTGCCTTGCCCTGAGTGACTCCATTTATACAACAGTGATTTGCTTCATTTCTAAAATATATTCTGAGGCAAAATGAATGTTTACCTTCTGTGAGCAAGTGTCCGTCATATACAGTAGGACATACGTTGATAGATAACTCACCAATGCAAACTAATTATTCCTACCTACACACATATCAAGCCAGAAACACCTAGATCCATTGATTTTGGAAGAACTTGTCTAAGAAACAAAGCCTATGTGCTTGTCCTAAACATCAGAGCAATGAGGGCTGCAGTGCCCTCATTGGACCATACCCACTGAGCCACCATCAGCCCACCTGATGTGTGCATCACTAGATACAAGGCAACAAACTCTCAACTCTGTGTGTCCCCAGGCCTTCTGCTCACATGACCAGCCCGAAATGAAGTGTCACACTGGAGCTCCTATTTGTTCAGACTCCTTAAACCTGGAGTCAGCTCTGTGCTTTAAAGCAATCTGCCCTGTGAACCATCTCTCTATCTTGAACTGACACTGTGCCTTGAACCAACTGAGTATTTACTGACCACTCTGTTCCAGAACAGCTCTCCCTGCTGCTTGTGTATCAGCTCTGTTTTCCCATCCACAGCTCTTTTTTAACCCTTGCATCACTGTAAGCCTTTATGGGTGACACTGTGTATTGTGTGCTCAATGCAGTTTGTGATCTGAGAGACAATATTGGTCATTAGGATGAGAAGGAACCAGTTTACACTTGCCAAAAGTCACAAGCCTCAGAAGAAACAAAAGTACCTGGGAAATGAAAGTTGACTGGAAAGTTGATGCAGATTATGAATGCCTTGTTCTTCAATAATCTGACATGTGGATGACATACATGTACCCATCCAAGTTTTTCACATGATAGCTCCATGCCATTAATTGATCCACGGAATTTATTCCCAGTACTGCTCTGCCATGGAGGAGGAGCCAGTGTGAGGTCAAATACCTGTGCTGGATTTAAGTCTCATAGGAGTGATAGGTTTTTTTCCTGCCAGCCTGTCATTACCAGGGCAGCCTGTATTACCTTGGAGTTACTCCCCTGGCCTCACACATGTGGAACATGCACTGACTGGTACTCTCAGGCCATATCAGTCTTTCTCTATGTGCTGTTGTCTCCTTTCACAGGTGTTCTTGTATGGGAACTTCAGACCCTTTTGTCAAGTCCTGCAGACACCTTATGCTCCTGTGTAGCTCTCTTTCTTCCCACCTTGAAGATTCTTTTTTCATATGATTATCCTCATTCACAATGATTTCATTTCAGTATCAATCTTGTTTGTCTAGTTCTCCTTCTTGAGGTATCAGTGTTTAAGTGGTTGTTAAATACGTTTATTGAAATCTTAATTATGATTGTTTTAAAATAGACTTTCTGTCTTCTGATAAGAAATCTGTAATTCCTTTCTTTCTGTCTTTAAATATCAATTGTCACATTATTAATGATTGCTAATCACTGTCTGGATTAATTGTGAACTTCCCTCTAAGTTCTCACTTTAGGAATCTTTATCCTTGTTACTCCCATCCCTAGAATTCATAATTGAAATTTGGGATGATATTTTTGAAAGGAGTTATTTAACATTCTTCCAGCAATGTCTGAGTTGACTACACTGATGTAGCAGAGGTTTATGCTCATAGTTTGATTTGTCCTAATTCTCAAAGCCTCAACCTTCTGGATCTCGAGGCACAGGGTTTAGAGCATGCCATTTTTCTGAGGCTCCAGGTTTGTCTGGTGACAGACTGCTAATACTTTTACTAACAAATAACAAGGCTTTTGGTAGATGTGTTTAGCAAGTTTTATTTTCCTACCTTTTCTGGAGTTGGCCCTGTATGGGAGGTTTTCCTGTGCTTAAGGCAGGAGGGAAGGCAGTAGGGGGTTGGGTTCGCTTCCCTGCTGCTGTCCCTCAACCCTGGCTGCTTTGGTTGTCATCAGAGCTCTTCACACAGCTGCTCCCACCCTGCCTGCTTTAAGGGTGCTCCTGGAGGAGGCTTGCCTGGGCAGCTCACAGGCAGGAGCTCACTACCCAAAATGTCAGCTAATTAAAAAAAAATCTGGCTGTGTTGACTATGGCATTGTTTCATAAACTCAAGGCCTTACTTTAAAGAAGACTATACCTTGTGAAATGGGACATTTGAGTTTAATTTGTATTGTTTTTTTAATGGAAGTCTTAAACTGCTTAGCTACTGATTTGGTGTCCCTAATCCCTGTCATTTTGAAATCTAAGTCTTTCTAGATTTACAACATACTCATTATAGCAATGATGATGTCATCATTATCAGTTCCTCTTCTTGGCTATTTAAACATGCCTAATGGCCAAATGTACTGAAGTTGTAAATATTCAAAAATTTCTCCTGATCGCTATGCAACTTCAACTAATTATGTTAGTTGAACAAAATCTCTCTGTGTGTTTTTCTGTCTCTCTGCCCCCCTTCCTCCCTCTCCCCTCCACCCACAGAGCAGATATGGTAATGGTGGTCATGTATTCAGCCTCTGAACTTATAATATGCTTTTGAAGTAAGACAAATCTGCCCCATCATCTTCCCCCTTCTTTCTTTATGAATTATGAATAACATTTATACTCTACTCATTAGTGCTCATTTGTTTCTTAGGAATTTGGTGTCTAAGAGGAGTCTATATCCTCATGTCTGCTTCTCATTGGGTCCTCAGGTAATCACAGCGATAGGAACTAACTGTTCATCAGGGATATACCTATGGCTACACAGTTTAAACAATCCTTAAGTGTGCTGGTCTGCGTAATAATGTCTCTGTGGGCCGGGCGGTGGCGGCGCACGCCTTTAATCCCAGCACTCGGGAGGCAGAGGGAGGCGGATATCTGTGAGTTTGAGACTAGCCTGGTCTACAAGAGCTAGTTCCAGGACTGGCTCCAAAACCACAGAGAAACCCTGTCTCGAAAAGCCAATAATAATAATAATAGAAAGAGAAAAGAAAAACAAAAGAAACCAACAACATAGTTGGTTTCACTGTGTAGCCCCTGGTTGACCTCTTTGTAGACCAAAGTAGCCTCAAACTCTGAAGATCCAACTGCCTCTTATCTCCCAAGTACTGGAATTAAAGTTACTACCACATCTGGCATTTCAACATCTTAAAAAAAATCTATCAATGTGACCTTCAGCTGTTCACTTGTGCTGTGGGGTAGGAAAAGCAAAGGAGCTGAGCCCCACCCACCACCAGCTTCAGCTTCTCCCACCCCCAAGTCAAAACATGTATACATGACCTGGGATGAGACCTGTATGTACACCGAGGGCCTCGTGAAAGGCACTTGCCGTCCTCTTTTCTTCTGAGACAAGGTCTCACCACGTAACCTGTTGCCCTGAAACTCAGAGATCCACTTTCTTTTGCCCCCCAAGTGCTGGGAAGTCACCATCCTTACTGAAGGAACTCCAGCCCCAGCGAGGGTCTGCAGGTCAGCTGCTCACATGCTTCCTGGAGGTGGTTGGTNGGACAACCTTGGGCATTGATTTTAATCTTCTACCATACTGCAGACAGAGTCCCTCATTGCTCACTCCAGAGTATGCCAGGTCAGCTGCCTGCAGGATTCCTGGGATTCTCCTATCTCTGTCTTCCATCTCTCCATAGAGCATGGAGCTATAAGTGCCCATCACTGCACCCAACTTTACATAACTTCTAGGCCCTCACCCTTGCAAAGTAAGTGCTTCACTCAATGAACCATCCCCTAGCCTCACCTTTTCATACATACAGACAGATTCATGATCACAATGAAATTAATGAGATGGAAACTAAAAGAACAGCATGATGAATTAATGACACAAAATGTTGGTTTTTTGAAAATACAAACAAGTTTGATAAACCCATAAGCATATTATAAAAAAAATCACAAGAAATTATTTTAATTCAATAATTTGGGATGAAAATATAATATCAAAGACACACTGTTAAATTCAAAGTATGATGAAAGAATATTGAAAATTTAATTCCTAGAAATTCAATATTTAAAACATTTGTGTACACATCTATATGCACACATCCCCTCCCTAAACTGAAGTGAGCATTTATAACAGGCTGACTGGGTCAGTTACCACTGATGAGATGGAGGCAATGAGGAAGTCCCAACAGCAGAAAGTCCGGGTCCTCAAATATCTGCTCAAAATTCATTAAGAGCTAAAAAGAGCTAAAAGCAACATTCCACACATTGTTCCATGACATAGAGAAGCCATACTTCCAACTAATTCTGAGGACAGAGCACACATCTAAGATTTCCCCACGCAATCTGCATAGACTCTTCCTCCCGACCCCAACCATTGCAGCTGTTCTTGGGCACTGGTCACTTCTGTTCCCCAGCCTACAACTTCCACCATTGTCTTACTAAGAGGGGCATGGGATTGACACATTGTCTGGATATGAAATAACAAATGGGAGCATAGCTATGTTTTCTATAAGAATATAAGACTATGCCTTTTTCAATCTGAGTATTCACTACTCTGTTTTTGGACACAACTTGTGTTTTTGCTGCACCTATCCATCGATAAATAATATGCTCTATATGATGGATGTCTCCCAAATCTAAATTAAGTGAGTGTTAATTCCTTTATCATGATGAAGGAAATCATCATTTTGTATGTGTGTATTAGTTTTCAATTTTGAAATTTCAAATTTCAGTTTTTTGTTTGTTTGTCAGTGGGTTTGTTTATTTTTATTTTTCAATTTGTTTGTTGTCCTTCTAGGATTGGGTTTTGTTTATGAGTGTTAACTTGGCAACACTCTCCTGTCCTCTGAGTGCTTCTTTCTAGTCTTTGGATTTCTACTTGAGATGTATTGATTTTAGTTTGTTTCTTTTTTTAATAATAATGGCACTGCTATTTACATGCCACGAATCATTGGTTTCTTGTGATGAAGTTTATGAGGCAACAAGCAGGGCTATATGAAGATATGGATCATCAAACATTAGCAAAAAGCTGTTATGTACTTGACACATAAAGGCTTTATGTGTAATGGAGTCCTCCTGAGAACCTGCCACTTGCTTCAAAAACACTGAACTTAGATGCACCTGTTTCAATAAAGACAATTCCTTACATAATAAATAAAAGGGGTTTTGTGACTTCTGAGGCAATTTTCTGATGAGTTTCCACTAGCAATTGACGTCTTTTGTAAATAATAAGACCCTATTAATATTTTAATTTTATGAGTTTGTATTTATATTCTGTGTACAATTTCACCCAAATTCAACTGCATATTCAGTGTAAAATCTAAGCTATTATAACTCCCTTTTAATAGAAAAATTAATAAGTAAGATTTTGTGTTTACAGTGGGATCATGAAACCAGGACTCAATGCAATTATGGGTCCTCAAGATGGGAGCAGATCTTTGTGAGTATAATGGGAAGCATACAAAGTCCACAGTATACAGTTTCTGTGCTGTAAAAATCACTCCTATAGGAGTTATCTGAGTACTGTGTGAGTGTATGTGTGAGTGTGTACGTGTGAGTCTGGTACCATGTGCGGTGGGTAGTGTTCAGGAGGGTGCATTCTAATTTTACACCAAGAGCAGCAAGTCTTACTAGGTCACTTTACTGACAGGAAATGACTGTGATTGGCATGTGGTGTTGGGTCATATTATTATTTAATGTGTCAAGATAGTATTAAAATTAAGAAGATTAAGGAGAAGTTTTGTGGAAACAAGAAATCACCACCAGGCCTAATTCTCAAACTACAGCAGCACATTACCTGTTTGAGTCCCCAAGGTCAGATCGCAGGGAGAGGAGATCAGGTGAATCATGTGCTATATTCATAATTCTGGGATGTATTACAGCACATAATGAACAGAGAGAGAGAGAGAGAGAGAGAGAGAGAGAGAGAGAGAGAGAGAGAGAGAGAAGGAGGGGGTATTTTTTTGCCATTTGATAAGCAGAAATTTTACTCTGAGTATCTGAAAGCTGACAGCTGTTACTGAAAGGAGGATGTAAACCACACAACATATGTAACCCTTATAGGTTGTTAGATGTCTTAGCTGCAAGGAAAGATCCACGTGGATTATCGGGAGATATTTTGATAAATGGAAAACCTCGACCTGCTAATTTCACGTGTACTTCTGGTTATGTGCCACAAGTAAGTGTTGGTGGGTTTGTAATTTTAGGTTTCCCCTGATTCTAAATTGTGTTAGCCTGAGGGTGGCATTATTAAGTAGGAAGATGTGGAGAGATTGGAGTATGACATCTGAAGCACAGTACTAGTAATTGCAGGTGTGATTTAATTCTACAAAGGTCTTCTGTTGTCCGATTTTGCCTTTCCTTAAGCTTTCTCCATGGCTTAGATGTTCTCTGCAAGTATTTGCAGGTACTATCACCAAAATTCCTGTACTCTACTTGGAAGTCAAATGAGAGGGGGGTGAAAATCATTTTAAATACATCAGCTTCTGTTTTTAAAATTACTAAAACCTGAAAGACTATTTTTAAGTAAAACATTAAGTTTGGATTTATTATATATGACTAGGTTACATATATTAGAGTGATGGGCTTATTGATAACTATCCATAATTAAATTCAAACTTCCTGTTAACCTTAAGAATGACACAGTGATGCGCACGGTGACTGTGAGAGACAACATAGAGTTCTCAGCTGCTCTTCGACTGCCAATGACTATGACAAAAGATGAAAAAAGAAGGCGAATTGATGAGGTCCTTGAACTTCTGCATCTGGATAAAGTCTCAAATGCCCAGGTAATGTGAAGAAAAGGCTTGAAAGACTCAGAGTCAAAAATGTAAATGAGAGAGAGAGGCAGAGAAAGGGGGAGGGAGAGAGAGAGGGAGGGAGAAAGGGAGAGAGAGAGGGAGGAGCTGAGAGAAAGAGAGAGACAGAGAGATATAAATCCATGTGTGAATAATATAACATTCTATCAGCAGTTTCCTATAATGTGTGTGGTCAAGGTGGTTGCTTTTTGCATTAATGAGTAAGTAACTGGTTACATGAAGTAAAGTGGAAATTGAACTGGGAAACCTTAATAATGCTTAAGCCTGGTAATAGAGTATAATCGAGCAGGGAAGAGTGTCCCTCACATGGCCATTTCCAAATGCTCCTCACATGAGCCTCCTCTTCCCTCATCCTTAAACTCTTGACTTTAGAGAATTTGATAAGTGCTTTCTTTTGTTTATTGTCTCTTCCCCTAGAGGACTTGACCCTTGTTGTTCCAGAATGTGCTTCTGCACTGACACAGGACATGCAATGGAGAACTCTGGCTCTGTGTTCACTCTGCATTTATTTCCCTCCAGGGTTGTCCTTGGATCCTTTAGCTTTTACTTCTCTCTTGTGTGGTATTTGTTATTTTCTGTAGTCTTTCTTTTTGTGTTTTTATCTTATCCTGTCTGTGGTGCCCAGTTTTAACTGTCAGCTTGACACAATCTAGAATTATTTAGAAGAGAGTCTCAATGAGGAACTGTAGTCAGGTTGACTTGTAAGCATTTCTGTAGGTGATTGTCTTGATTAAGTTAGTCCATGTGGAAAGACCCAGCCCAATGCAGGCAGCGCTATTGTTTGGATTTATTGAGTTTATCACTTACAGGCATGCATGCATTCATCCTCTCTGTGCTCCTTACTGGATGTACCTAGCTGCATCAGCTTCCTGCCTTGGTTTCCCTGCAATGGTTTACTGTAGTTTTAAACTGTGTTCTGAAATAAAAAACTTTGTTCTTTGTTTACTTTTTATCTTATCAACTGTACAGAAACTAGGGTACACTTTGCCCTTGCTCCCTGCTTCCTTATCTTCTGTTAATATTTGTTCTCAGACCCTGTGTAAGGTTTTATAGATACAATCACGTGCAAGTTGTGCAAATCAATGGATCAAGGGACTCTTCCTGCTAAGACTTTTACAGGATGAGGAAAGGTAACAGAAAGTTGTTGAGCTTCATAGCTGACTGTTGTAATAGCTTACTAGATTTTTACTGACATATTAAAAAGAATATTTATAGTATTTCATCTCTGAATTCCTCATTTTTTGTCCATAAAAATGAGGACATTTCTTTATCTTAGCAATTCTATTCTTAACTATCAAAGTGAACAAATTCTTAATATCCTCAGCCCTGTCTAATCTATAATCATTTGTAATTGCCAATTTTTTATTATTTCATTGTTTAAAGAATCTGATCAAGCATTTAATTTATTATATACACTGAGTTTTCCAACATTAGGGTTGTTTCCCTCTTCTTGTGTCCTCCAAACTGTCCTGCCCCTCGCAATGACATCAAGTCACTGAGAAGATTATATATAGATGCCTGCTGAGCAGACATATGGTTTGGGCTCCCTAGAATAGGATTCTCATGAATTAATTCCTGTAGTGTCTCTTCCTTAGAGGCAGTGAGGAATAGGAAGGTATTGGCTATTGATTTCCATGATCCTCTCCATAGTTGTTTATGATGTTTGTGTTATTGAGAATAATAATAGAAAAACTGACATTTACCATACTTTCTTTTTTTCTGAGTGATGGAATTTTGTGTGCTTTGCTCTGTTTATTTACATGGTTTTATGTTTACAATAAGGTCATTTTTTGTTTTATTTTTACCAATAGTTAGTCATTGATCTCAGTTGCTTATTTGTTTTATAAGCAACAACATACAAAGATATTTATTAATTTCTTGAAATTCATGCAATGGAATAGGTTGTAAGAATTTTAATATAATTTCTTAATGATAGCTTTCAAAAAGTGGAGTGCACATGTGCATGCTTTCACTGTGTGTGTGTGTGCGCGTGCACGCGTGAGTGAGTGTTGCTAGAGACCATTCATTCCTGGCCTCTCTGACCCAAAATAATCACACAGAAACCATATTATTTTCAATACTGTTTGACCAATAGCTTAAGTGTATTTCTAGCTAGCTCTTAGATTCTAAACTAACTCATCTCCATTAATCTGTGCATCACCATGAGGTCGTGGCCTACCATCAGGCTCCTGCATAAGCTTCTGCCTCCTGTGGTGGCTACATGGCTTCTCCCTGACTTCACCTACTCTTTCTCTACATCTCTGTTCAGATTGCTCCCCTCGGCTTTACTCTGTTAAGCCAATGGCTGAAAGCAACTTTATTCAATAAAAGCAACACAAATACAGAATGGCTTCCCTCACCATTTTCCCTTTTCCATCTAAATAAAAAAGAAACCTTTAACTTTAACATAGCAAGATAACATACAACAAAACAGTTATCAAGCAAGAATTATAGTTATAATATTTATATCTACTTTATCTTTTATCATAACTAAGAAAAACTATAACTATATATTCTTTAACTCCATCAAAGACTCCAGAAGGAGATGATATTACCTAAATTAACAGGAAGTGCAATGTAAGCAACTTACAAAACTCTAGAATTGACAGAGACATCACTCTTATATGAAGCAGGAGCCATGAAGGATCATCTCATATTTAGACAAGTTCAACAATCATTTTTCTGTGAGTCCTGAATGTCCAGTTCATACAGCATAACATCAAGCAGTCCAGCCAAGAATAGGTTCTTGCCCCAATGGCTAGCAAACTCTATAAGGAACCTTTTTGATGCCCATCATCCCCTTGAAGTAGATTGGTGCTGCCAGGAGCAGAAGTGTCTCATTGTCATGTAAAGTCCTAAGTTCTTAAAATATTTTAAATGCCATAATCTGTTAGTCTTTGAAAGGTTTGAAGAATACTCCATCTGAAATATATCTCTGTACATCTAGAAAACCTAACTAATATGACTACTGTTGACTATTATAAATGATTATCTATTAACCTGTACTTCTTAATTATACATTAAATTTTTGATTGAGCTGCATAAACACAATACATTAATCAAGAGCAAAAATATGTATATATAATAATATTTACCTTAAATTTGTATCAATAGACTAAGATCCATACCAATACAGGTATTCATCTCTAAAGCATACCCCCCTTTAAATGTAAACAAACATTTATAAATAATCATTTAGGGAATTTTGGCATAGTTCTCTCCAAACTGCTTCCTGCTTTTTGTTGGACAAAGTAATTTTGGTCATTTACAGAGACAATTGATGGTGTCTGGGTCCATTAGTCAGAAAGGAATTCACAGATTCTCATCCTCTGTGGAAACAAAAGAAGAACCTCGTGTTCAAAGCAACAAATCCTTAGATCAAATTTTGAAGTCAAGATACCTTTAAAATCTATATGTTGGTTTAGCTTAGCAGCCCATACAATGAAATGTCTCTCTGTACTTACCTCCTTTATAGTCAAAAAATTCAAAGAAAATACAATAATATACATAATCCATACTCTCTGCTTATATTCCATTTTTATATGGGTTATTTGCTTTTACTCTATTACTTTTTAATATTTACTTTTTTATCTTCACTTCTTTAATATATCACTGTCTGTACTCTGGCTCTTGAAAGATATTGTTTTTATTTTTTAAAACCATTTACTTCCTTCTATAACTGTCTACATTCTTTTTCTTCTCTCCCCCAAGCCTATGTAAATTTATTCAACACTGTAATCCACTTAGAGGTATATATCTGTCTGAATCTGTCTTTATTGCATATTTGTAATTATTTTCTGACCAGGAACACTTTTATTAAATGCTAAGCATTTAATAAATCTTAAATAAATAAATAAATAAATAAATAAATAAATAATATAAAAAAATCTTAAAGGAGTTAAAAAGTTCCTAATAAGGCAATGTGGAATTTTTGCTTAAAAAAAAAAGTGTCTGTCTGTGTGCCTGTGAATTGGTGTGTTGTATGTGTTCCAGTGTGTCAGTGTGTTGTATTTTGTATGTGTTGTGTAATATGTGTGCATTTGTGTGTGTTGTGTAGTATGTGATGTAGTGTTGTAGAGATTGCCTATGTCTTGTGTTTCTTGGGAGAGTGTGCAATAACTACTAAATTACTAGATATACTTCTCCTGTCGCATCTTGCTCATTCCTTAAACATAGATTTCACTGTGCCAGGGTTTGATTGTAATAAATCATTACCCTAGAATATGTGACTCGATAAAAAAATAAACAGTAACTGTCATTAGCATGGGCTAATGTCAAGTCTGACCTCTGCTTCTTTCTACTTACTTGGAAAAGTAAAACTTCCTTCTTCTCCCAGGTGCCCATCATTTTTTTCCTCAGGATAATTATATAACAAAATCTTTTATTGCTTGAACAAGCTCATTCTCCAAATGACAATGACCTTGGATGTTCTTGTTGATAATGATGGTCATTATTGCTATAGCCTAGATCTAAAGAGCTCAGGAAAAGGACCAGTATAGCGATGGAGCTGGTTGCCGAGCATCCCATTTTGTTCTTGGATGATCCCACCTCTTGCTTAGACTTGAGAACTACTAGTGATGTCATCTCGGTCCTGAAAATGTAAGTACCATAGGAAAATTGAGTTTTATTCACTTAATAACTGGTTGCTTGTGTGTATTTTTGGTACAAGAGATCCAGATGTAAGTAACAGAATGTGTTCTTGTTTATTATAAGGAAATTTAAATTAACAAGGAATACCCACCAAGAGCAATGAGAAAAAAGAGTACTGTATGGAGGAAAACTCATTTGTTTTGAGGCAAAGCATGTTTGGTGTGTCTGAAACATAAAGAGACCACGTTGACCAGAACCCAGTGGTCTGGGGGTATGGAAAGTTGCTAGTGCATTGAGACACGACATACTGACTGGGTGACTTGACAGAAGTTAAATTTCTTACAGTTCTTAATCCTGGAAGTCAGATATTAAGGTATCCACAGACTGTATCTACTGAGGCCTGGGTCACTGAATTGTAGAGGGCATTGCCTCCCTGTATATGTGTTTATGCCTTGATCTCTTAAATGGACACCTGTTACATTAGGACACCCTAGTTTCCAATTATATCCACGTTTTATTTTCTTATATGTGAAGTCTTCAACAAATAAGTCTTTAGAATGATACAATTCTTCACTCCACATTCCTATTTAAAGTGAGGGGTTTGGTTGGTTGGATGTAGATTGCCTAGACCCTCTGGGCCACTGTAAGTACTAATGTTTTCCATGGCAGGGGATGTGGGAAAGCGTCTGAGTTTAGAGCAGAGCAATGCATCATAGAGAAGGTTCTGCAGCTGCACGATGGGGATGTAAAATGTCAGCAGGAGGCTGAGATGTAGGGTTTCCTTATTTTCACACCAGTTTTAAGCACTGTTTTTGGTTATTGGTGCTCGTACAGATTTTATGAAATGGTAGTTCAGCTTATTTTTTCCTATCATGGAATTAAACCAATAATCAATCCCAGGATTGACCCACTCTAATTGATCACTTGTTCCATTGCTAGACCTTTTAAACCTTATCAACAGAGAGAGGGAAATTATATTAGAATCACCTCATGCTGATATTGTGAAAGTTGAAATGAGATTATTGCTGAAGTGTTTAGAGGGAGAGCAAGTGGTTAGGAAAATGATTCATATCATAAAACAGTGAACACCAATTCCTGAAGAGGCTGGTGCGTGATTGAGGGGAATTGTGCTTACAGTCACAGTTGTAGTGTTTGCGCTGTCACTGGTTCTCAAGCCTGAGTGATGTTGTCAGTCACCTGGGCAGCCTGTTCATGAATGGATTCTCTGCACTGACTCCCAGGTACTTCGGTACAGTGTCTGAGAAGACTGCACAGGGATCTACATAGTAACACTTGAGTGAACTACTGAATTCTCCCACTTTGGGGGTTCTAGTCTTTTAAATAAAAGCTTTAGCTTGGTTTCTCTATCAGGTGCATAATACAAGTGAGATGAGGTATTTTTAGGAAAATTCAAGCTGAAATGGAAACAGCTTTCAGGAATAAAATATTTTGTCAAGAATCTCAAAATTCTTCTGTCCAGTGACTTTTCCTTTCTTTGAACTTAGGATGTCTAGGAGGGGACGGACAATCATCTTCTCCATTTATCGGCCCCCATACTCCATCTTCAGACTGTTTGACAGCCTCACCTTAGTGGCCTCAGGAAAAGTTATGTTTCACGGGCCTGCGCAGGAGGCTTTGGAGTACTTCAAATCTGCAGGTATGGCTGGCTTTGGCTGTGAGAGCCCTTCATTCATGGGATCTGGGACAGCACAGGGGTTCTTAGGAATGCTACTTGACCCTCGTGCAGGCTCACTGTATCGTGCCTGTGTCATAGGATTTTTACTGAGCCTCTTATTCTGCTTCTCAGTGTGGTGACCCTCTTAATTAACTTGTCGGCTCTGGCCCAGTTATCCATCACTTGAGCAGCTTTGAAAAGGCCCGACATCATCATATTCAGGCTCACATAGCAAAAGGTGTCCTGATTCTGAGGAGGTGTGGAGGAGACCTTACTTAACCTGGTAGTAACTTTGCATTTCAGGTTTAGGCAATGTTTAGGAGGCTCAAGGCTTGCTTCTGTGGACTCATGTTTTTGTTCTGCCTGGTTTTTACACACTCAGATTCGATGATAAAATATTTTTTAATGGTTCATGTCATCAATTTCATCTTAGAGAAATGTGAATGCATTTATGATTATCTTTGACAACAAATATAAATTAAAATATTTGCTGTCCATTGTTCTCTGTTTTTGCTTAATTTTTGTCATTTAAAAATTTGTGAACATTTGTGCATCTATGGAGTCCAATAAAAATTTAGGCCTAATTTAAATGACTCTTTCAAAGGAAGATTTCACATGTCTATGCCTATGTCTAGTCTAGGTCTATGACCAAAAACATATGTATATGATACATACTGTACACAATAGAGACTGTGAACAGAGATTATTGCACTATTATAAGTGTATATATAATAGGAAAGGATAAGTAGTGGGGGAAGAGAAAGAAAAAGAAGTTCTTAGATTCTGTCTCCCCAACCTTTCCTGTGCTTTGGAAGAGGGTCTTTACATTTGTGATCTTGGTCTGCCTTTTTCGTAGGTTACAACTATGAGTCTCACAACAACCATGCAGACTTTTTCCTCGACATCATTAATGGAGGTTTCTCTGCTCTACTAGACACAGAGGAAGATGGCCATGATGGTATATGAGTTTTCTAGAGTCATAAATTTTTGTCTAACTTATTTCATTAAAACAAAACCATGAGTCTCATTTGAATATATATTTTATATTAATTAACTGTCCTAAAATTAGCTGATGGACATTCGTATAGTTAGTGTTGGGTGTTTCTTTTATTTAATTTACAAAAAAAACATTTGCATGATATTGTCACAAGGGAAATTTTGGGTTAAAAGTAAATATCCCTCTTGTCAAGTTATTCTTTCTACTGTTTTAGATAGGGTGTGCTTACATAGACAGTCTGGCCTAAATGTGTGTTCTTTCTTCCTCACCTACCAAGTGTAGGTATTACAGAACTATGTCACTATACCTTCCTTTGTTTATAGCATTAGATACTTGGCAATTTTATATTTGCATATACATTTGCATATATATTCACTTGAAGCAAATAGCAGAAAACAGACATATAGATCCATCAGAGAAGGAGGACTTTGAGAATTGGGATCTGGTTTGGAAAAGGCTATTCGGTTTGTTGTATCCATTGGGTAATGACAGTAGTCAGGTCACTTTTCTACTCTGTAAAGAATTATACAAGAGTAATATTTTTTATTCTCAAAACATGATGGGTTGAAGATGTAACTCATCTGGGAGAGCGCTTGCCTAGTACACACAAAGCCATGAATTAGGTTCCTAGCAGTACATAGCAGAGTATGAAGATTCATGCCTGTAATTGCAGCACTTGAGACAGAAACAGGAAGACCTGGAGAAGTTTAAGGTCACCTTCAGCTTTCATAGCAACTTTACAGGCTGTCTAGCTACATGAGACTGTCTCAAAGAAAAACTGACACATAAATTATGTTATTCATGAAAAGTGTCTCAGAAAAATCAGATAAATTATTGTCTGTTTCTTGTCTTTATTCTCCTTTATCCCAAAGTTGAGAAAGATAAAGAGCTTTCCGAGAGACAGCACCAAGTCAGAGAAAACTTAGCCAATATGTATGCCCAGTCTCCCTTATACAGCAAAATGAGAACTGAACTGGATCCACTCTTGGAGGAACAAACGGCAAGAAGGAGCTCAGCCTTGGGGGAGATCACGTGTGTCACCCCTTTCTGGCATCAGCTTGGATGGATTATCCACCGTTCATTTAAAAATATCAAGGGTTTTTCACGGATC
This sequence comes from Alexandromys fortis, assembly GCF_014885135.2. Taxonomy (NCBI): domain Eukaryota; kingdom Metazoa; phylum Chordata; class Mammalia; order Rodentia; family Cricetidae; genus Alexandromys; species Alexandromys fortis. The sequence continues at coordinate 5,085,813 of NW_026067971.1, read as the reverse complement.
ATTATAATTAAGGTAATCTGATGAGTTATTTTAATTGTATTGTGAAAAACTCACATGGAAGCAATTTGTTTCTGAGTCTGTCTACTGCAGGGTCACACTTATCTTCTGCTCCCTTCCATGTGTTTGTCATCTCCACTCTGCCTGGCATAGAGACATATCCAATAAAGCAAGTAGACGGCTATTAAGGTTTTACTTATGGAAAAGATTTTTAGTGTTTTTTTTTTTTATTAATAGGAACTGTAATGACTAATCCAAGTAGAAGACTAAATTCAGGAAATGACAAAAAGTAACTCAGCACACCTTGGAGTTCCTCATACCTGTCTGCTTTATTTCAGCAGCACATCCTACAAGTTCAAAATCTAGGAATGAGTCAAGGAGTAAAAGGCATTTTTCTTTATGTAGCGTTCCTTGTGATGGGGTGGGTTGTAACTGGATAAATAGATAAAACTGTAGCCTGTCAGATGAGAGAATGGACTTGGAGAAGGTTTAAGTAGAGAAGGGTGGAGATGACTGGAGAGGGAAAGGACGGGTGATCTGTGGTTGAAATCATGTGGTGAGGAGACAGGGCCATAGAACAGCTCTGAGGGAGCTGAGCATCCACTGACTGCCTGAGATGAGCCAGCTGCAGAGTGCTGTTCCCTCATCAGGAGTCCAGTGTGTGAAAGAAGCAGCTACGCAAAGAGTGCAGCTCACACACACAGTAACTGGACTGCACAATGCTCTTCCCTGTCAGCCACTGGAACTGGGAGGAGGTGAAGTTCTACTTTACGGCTCTGTAACAAGGATCATCATGACTTACGATTTTGTTGTTTTAACCTCAATGTCACACATATATGTGGTTCTTTCAGATCACTGGACCACTGCTTATTCAGTTATATTTTATTTTATGATGATGTTGATTCTGTCGTGTTAGTGTTTGATCCTGGCCCAGGCCATGACCATTAAAGGGCAATCCTTCTACTGTGACCTACACCCCTGTCCCTGTCCAACCAGAATCTATAGTCAGTTCTGCTGTAAGTGTTCTGTTAGTTTATTCTCAGGCATTTAGTTTCTATTGAATACTGAAAGGTCATGTACTGTTGACTTTAATGAACACCACTTACTTCTTAACATGTGAGCTGCCCTTCTCATATTTTAATGTTGCTTTCTTCTCTGTGTGTATGTGAATATTCTGACCATTTGAGTTATACTGTCAACTGCTCCAAATACTTTGTTCTTTATACTTGGGCATTTGTGTCATAAAAGGGGAGCATTTTTATGTCACATTTTTTGACAACAAAAAATGGATATGATTTAGAAATGGGTGGGTTACATTCATTAAATGGATTACTCATTGTTTAATACTGAGGCAGTATCATAAGGTAAGTAGTGTATGTGTTTATGTCTATGTGTGTGAGTGTTTTAGCAAATTGCAATTAGGAATTAAAGACTTTTTTTTTCAATTTTTATTTATTTATTTTTTGTATATGAGTATTTTGCCTGTATGTTTAACTTTTTATCATGTGCATGCCCACGGTGGCCAAAAGAAGGCATCAGAACCTCTGAAACTGGAGCTTCACATGGTTGTGAAGGATCATTAGGGTGCTGGGAACTGAATCCCAGGTTCTCTGCAAGAGCAGCAAGTGCTCTTAACTGCTGAGCCTTATCTTCAAGCCCTGGGATTTTGGTTTCTAATTTATCAAGTTACATGTTAGAGTGCTTTCCTTAGATCATAATATTCTACTTCTAAAACATTATCAGAGCAATAATGGAGTCTTTCAAATAAGTTGCAGCATCATGTAGTCTTGCTCCTTTACGAAGTGAAGTACCATTTAAAGCCATTTTAGCCCAAAACAAAACAAAGCGGTGCAGGCTCCTTGTGATTGTCTGCACAGACTGAGTAGATGGAGTAGATGAAGGTCTGGAAGAGCTGGCAGCTTAGATGAGACTTGAGCCCAAGGTGGTCTGATTAAGGCTGATGGATCATCAATCACTGATATGATGGTCAAGGGGAGCATCGAGAGACCCAGAGGATGCTGTATGAAAACTTTGGTGATAGCAATAGTGCTGGTTCCCACGCAGGCACTGAATTCCCTGAGGTGACACAGGTGAGGACCACCTCACCCCTTCTTAGCACACAAAATGCCCATTACTGGGAACTGTGTTGTGAGTCATTTTTAATTTCATTATTTGGTTTGCACTTGAGGGAATTAGCATCTAGTGTATGTTGTGAGGGCTCTGCCACTGAGCTTCCCTTCTGGCCTGGGGTGCACTATAAGAGTAAAGAAATCATGAACTAGTTTGAGCCACTTGAAGTAGAAAACTGCTGGCACCAGAGCTGAGACCTCAGTTTAGGTGAAGACTTTCTGTCTCTTAACTGTGTTTGTTCCCTAAGCTCCCCAGGTGCCTGCATTCTCTCCCACCCTGTATCATCCAGGTTTTAGTACCTGAACTGAGTCCTTCACTGTCCATTCCTGCTAGAGCACTAGGAGAAGTCTTAGCTTTCCGGAGTCTACTGTTGGAGCCTCAGATTTCAAAGAACTTCATTTTCAGTTTAACATACGAGCAGTCTAGTAACACATGTGTTTTGTATTCTTCTAGGAATTCTGGTTAAAATATAGTGTTTATCTCACTGGAGAGATCTGATCAGGAAACCATATATCTTAAGATAATCAGCAGTGTGTAGAATACTACTTTCCTCTAATGTAAACTTCTTCCCTGTATTTTTTTTGAAAGGCAACTATCACAGCCATAGTGGCTATCATTTTGGGTACAGTTTTCCATGTCCTACGAAATGATTGCACTGCAGTCCAGGGAAGGTAAGAAATTGAGAAAATGCTGTTACTTTGATCAAGCTTATATAAATCCATCAAGAATTGTAATTCATGATAAGAACAGAGTTATGTTCTATCATGTTGTAGAGTGTACACTGAAGGGTGAATGGAAGAACTCAGTCTTTCACATATGTTTGTGTGTAGATAGTATGAAACTATACACTCCATACATTTCACATTTTACCAGTTTTATTGTATGGAGTAGCTTCATGTTATGCGACTATCACCACACTTGATGTGTAGGTAATTTTTCATCTTTTTAAATGGAATCCTGCATTTCTGAAAGAAGACTCCCCACACTACTCTCTCCTTATTCCTGGCATCAACCATTTTATTTTCTGTCATTGAACATGACTAACGTGGGAACCCTCAATTGGAGTCACATAAGTATCTATGTTCTGCTGTTGTTTTGATGTGGATTTTGTTTTTTTTTTTTTTTTGGCTGTCTTCTTTCCATTAGTGTAATGTCCTCAGGGCTCCTCTAAGTGTGGCATGTATGGGGATTCCTTAGGTTCTGTAAGGCAGAATAATAATCTATTTTGTGAATATGCCAGGTTGCTTCCCATTCATTGTGGATGAAAATGTGGTTCGCTGTCATCTTTGTCTACTATGAACCATGTTGCTGAGCCTGAAAGTCCATCTGTTTGAGCTCTGGCATTTTGCTCTTTAAGGTAGAAAGCTAGAATTGCCAAATCATAGGCCATTGTGTTAATTGTTTGAGGAACTGCTATCCTGTCTCAAACTCTACTGTGCTATTTTAAATCCTCACCAGCAGAACACGAGGGCTTCAGTATGTCCACATCCTCACCCAAACTTATGTTCTTTCTTGTTTTAGATAAGATATCTAAGAAAAATAAATCACATTCCATTGTATAGTTTATGAAGTGTCTGTATAACCCATTTTTTCATTTTAAGATGGAATGTTTCCTTTTCACTCCAAGATTATTTATTAATTTATTTAGCATATGTATGTGTGTGAGCATGTGTGTTCTACACCAAGCACATGGAAGTCAGAGGACAATGGAGAAGAGCTAATCCCTCCACCACAAAGGTTCCAGGGATTATACTCAAGGACATCAAGCTTGGCAGCAGTCATCACAGCTTCTGAGCCATCTCACTGACCCTTAATTTTTCTCTACTAAGTTATAGGTTTTTTTTTTAATTTCTAAGATGTGAATTTCCCAACAGATAAATGATCCACATATATTTCTTCTCTTTTGAATATTTTAAAATTCTGTTTATAATGTTTTAACTTAAATTTTAAAATCAAGGCATTTTCAAAATATATGTGTTCAATTGATACAACATCGTTTATAAACAAATGTCTTTTAGCAGCTGTTGCTCCTTCCTCAGACATCAAACAATTCAAAGACAACACACTAACATAGAGTATCCAAATTCTCTGTGTATTTTCCATCATCATGTGACTTTATTTTAAACTCTATTTTTTTATTTTTATTTTTACTTTTTGGCTTCTTGAGACAAGGATTCTCTGTGTATGTTTGGTTGTCCTGGTACTCTGTAGACAGGCTGTCCTTGAACTCCCAGAGATCTACCTATCTCTGACTCCCAAGTGTTGGGATTAAAGGTGTGTGCCACCACATCCAACTACTCTATTTTTTTCTTTTAAGATTTTTATTCTTTTTTTTCTCCTAAGCCTACATATATTTTTAAATACACAGTAAACTGTTTAGAGGTTTTCTTCAACTTTGAATTTATCTTTACTATGTGTCTCTCTTTTTCTGACCACATGAGTCTTTAACTTACTAAGCAATATGGCTAGGTGTAACACCCGATTTCGGTGTTACACCCTCGGTACAGTTCTCGCGCAGCTGTACCGAATGCGAGTTCGGGCAAGGACCTGGAGATTGAACACAAGACACAGAGACCAGGGTCATTCGATAGGAGATCAAGAGAATGCCGTTTATTCAGACTTGGGGAAGCCCTTATCTACCTAACTGCAGCACAAAGATCTCTCGCCTAGGTAGGTGGGAAATTACCATATTAACAATGGAGAAGATTCCAAGTAGCTTATCATCCAGGCGGGGCAGGGTTGGCAGGGAAACACACAGGAAGCTTAGTTAACTGATTATAAACTGTCCCCGCCAATGCACCCCAGGAATAAGGGAGACCAGGGGCCCACAGCTAGGATTAAAGCCATGGATTTGATGACTGGATCCTCCCATTACTTAGCGTCTTTCTGAGAGTCTAGCCTCATGGCAGAGATACTGGCCAAAGCCATGTTTATTGCCACAACTCTGGCATTTCAAAGTCCCTTCCACAACCAAAAAGTGTACAGTCAACTTTTCATCAACACTATTTAAGTGTTTCACAACAGGACCTTTTAAAAGAGCTGCAAAAGCTGATTCAGGAGGCCTCTCTAAAATGAGAGTGTTTGCCTCTAGCAAGCAAAGTCCACCCAAGAAAGTACTGCTATCAGGAAGCCATGTTTAACTCTATTCTTTTCTATCTAGAATAGCTTCCCAAGCTCTCTCAGGCTTTTAAGTGGATTTGATCAGCCCCACTTGGGCACGACATTCTATTGACTTAGGTTTCTGTCCTGCCAGTTCCTACAGTCGTTAAGTTCCGAAGAAATCACACAGAGATCTACATTAATTATAAACTTATTGGCCTAGTATCTCAGGCTTCTAACTAATATTAGCTCATAATTCTTGTCTGTATTAGCAACGTGACTTGGTACCATTTTTGGTGAGGCAGTCACATCTTGCTTGCTCTGTGTCTGGCTTCCTCTCTGTCTGGGTGACAACTGCAGACTGAGTTCTCATTGCCCTGCCTATACTTCCTGTCTAGCTGCTGACCAGTCACCATTTATTTAAAATACAAGTGACAGAGTACAGACTAGCATCGTCCCACAGCATAAGTGTTTGGTGGTAGGGGTCTCTTAAAAGAGCTGCATGGTTTTTGCAGCTAAAGCTGAGTAAGAAAGCCTGTATTAAAGGAGACATGCTTTTCCCTAGCAAACAGAGCCCACCTGAGAAAATGCTGCTATCAAGAAGCCATGCTTTACTCTGTTCCTTTGTGTCAAGAATTACTTCCCAAGCTCTCTCAGGTAGTATGTGGATGTAGTTTTCCACATTGGCACTATCTGATGACTAAGGTTTCTATCCCACTTGGTCTCATAGAAAGTCCCAAAGAAACACACAGAAGCCCACATTAATTATAAACTGGTTGGCCTATTAGCTCAGGCTGCTTATTGACTAACTCTTACATCTTAACCCATAATTCTTGTCTATGTTAGCCATGTTGCTTGGTACCTTTTATCAGTGAGGCATTCTCATCTTGCTTCCTCAGCAGCTGCATGACGACTGAATATTGGGCCTTTCCTTTTCCCAGAATTCTCCTGTTCTGGTTGCCCACCTATACTTCCTGACTGGCTACTAGCCAGTCAGCATCTTATTAAACCAATACAAGTAATCTTTACAGGGTACAACACCATTTTTCCTCAGTAGATTAACTTTAGTTTCAAGTTTATTTTGTTAGATATTATGATAGCTGATGGAGGAAGATCTATGTGTTACTTTCATTGGTTAATAAAGAAACTGCCTTGGCCCTTTGATAGAACAGAAAATTAGGTAAGCGGAGTAAACAGAACAGGATGCTGGGTAGAAAAAAGTGAGGTCAGACGCCATGGAGCCAGCTGCCAGGTCAGACATGCTGAATATTTACACAGATTATTAGAAATGGGTTAAGCAAGATATAAGAATTAGCCATTAAGAGGCTGGAACTAATGGGCCAGGCAGTGTTTAAAATACAATTTGTGTGTTGTTATTTCAGGTATAAAGCTAGCTGTGCTGGAGCTGGGTGGGACGAAAAGCAGGCCTGCTCACCTTATCACTACAGATAGCTAAACCAGCTTGTTTCTTAGGTTCATTTAATTGGAAAATATTTCCCAACTGTAACAAGATTAATAAAACCTTGAGATAGATATTGAGGTTCAACCTGAAGACCAAAAAATAAAAGCAGCTAGCCATTGACACTTACCTCTACCTCAGTCCAAAATGGCAATTCTGCCTCCAGAAATCCTCACAATGAGACTGTGCTGGTCTCTTCCTGTCTTATATTCCACTCAAGGGCTAAGATTAAAGGTGTGTACCATTGCTTCCCAGTTTCTATGGCAAACTAGTGTGGCTATTGGGATTAAAAGTGTGTGTCACCACTGCCTGATCCGTAAGGCTAACCAGTGTGATTCTTTTACTCTGATCTTTAGGCAAACTTTATTTATTAAAATACAAATGAAATATCACTACATTTCCCTGTTTTGTCTAAAATAAAAAAGAAGGCTATAACTAATATAAGAGAAACTATACACAATAAATCTAATAACTAAATACAGTATGTACAGGCAAAAAATGTATATTCTATTTGCATTTGACAAATTCAGAGAAAATACTCAGTATCTATCCTATCTTGGTGATTTCAAAGTCTTATACCTAATATACTTTCTATAATAAATTACTTTCTGTGTCAGGTAAACAAGGAAAACTATAACTGTAATTATCTAGTCTTTCACTCCTTCAGAGATCCAAGAAAGAAATAATATTAAGTGAGTAAGCATGAAATGTAAACAAGGAAATTCCCAAAAATGTGAGAAATGATAGAAAAATCTGGCTGTCTGGACAGTACCCAATGTTTCTCTGCAATGTTGGGTCATCTATCTTGTACCATATATATCGAAAAGATTATCCTGTGAAACAGGATATTCTGAAGTGCTGTCCCTCGTCTTGACAGTGTTTGGCAATCACTTTCTTTTGTGTCCTGCTTGTCCAGTTAGGAAAGAATACTGTCAGCAGTTGAAACAAGGGTATTTTCTTGCCCAGTGGTTTACTTTTGCCACAGAGAAATTAAACTCCATGTGGAGTTTCTTCTACCTCAGTTTGAAAATGATAATCCTGCCTCCAGGAATCTCAGAATGAGATTGATCCTGAGATCTGTCTCCTTCCATTTTACATTTCTTTCTAGTGCTGAGAATAAAGGCGTGTGCCACTACTGCCTAGTTTCTAAGTCAAACTAGTGTGGCTAGTAGGATTAAAGGTTGTGCCACCAGTGTCTGGTGTTTATGGCTGATCAGTGTGGCTGTTTTACTATCTGATCTTCAGGCAAGCTTTATTTATTATGTTACAAGTGACCTATCACTATACCCAACCTTTTACTTTGAGGTAATATCTATCTTTGAGGTATGTTTCTTGTATGCAGCAGAAAAATGAATCCTGTTTTTTTTATCCATTCTGTTAACCTCCGTCTTTTTGTAAGTGAATTGAGTCCATTGATATTAAGAGATATTAATGACCAGTGTTTGTTAATTCCTGTTATCTTTTTCCATTTTTGGTGATGACGGTGGTAGAGTGTATGTATGTTTCCACTCTCTGTGGTTTGCTGGTATGAGGTTATCTATTGTCTGTTTTTGTGAATACAGCTAGTTTCCTTGGGTTGAAGTTTTCCTTCTAGTACTTTGTACAGGGCTGGATTTGCGGATAGGCATCATTTAATCTGGTTTTGTCATGGAATATCTTGTTTTCTCCACCTATAGTAATTGAAAGTTTTGCTGGGTAGAGTAGTCTGGGCTAAATTCCAGGGTCTCTTAGTGTCTGCAAATGTCTGTCCAGGACCTTCGGCATCGAGAAGTCAGGTGTAATTTTGATAGATCTGCCTTTATATGTTACTTGCCCCTTTTCCTTTGTAGCTCTTAATATTCTTTCATTATTCTCTATATTTAGTGTCTTGATAAGTATTGGTAAAGGGACATTTTTTGGTTCAATATTTTTGGTGTTCTGTAAGATTCTTGTATCTTCATGGGCATGTCTTTCTTTGGGTTGGGAAATCTATGATTATTTTGAATATGTTTTCTGTGCCTTTGAGAGGGAGTTCTTTACCTTCTATCCCTGTTATTCTTAGGGTCAGTTTTTTTTTGTGGTGTCCCATATTTCCCAGATTTTTTTGTGTTATGAATTTGTTGGATTAAACATTTTCTTTGAGCCATGAATCTATTCTCTATTGGATCTTTAAATCCACAAAGTTCTTCTTCCATCTCTTACATTCTGTTGATGATGCTTGTATCTGAAGTTTGTGTTTTTCATTTCCAAAATTCCTTCTGTTTGTGTTTTTTTATTGCCTCTATTTCAATTTTCAGGTCTTGAACTCTTTCCTTTACATGTTTGATTGTTTTACCTTAACTTTCTTTTTCCTTATTTTTTGTTTTGTTTTTCTTTCCCTCCATTTGTTGTAAGGAAACCATCCTAATGTTGAATTTACTATTGCTTTTGCCCTCATTCTCTCCCTACAGAGCTGCCTTGCTCTTCTTGCTCACAAGCTTTGAATGTATCACAGGCATGACTACAGGGGAACTCTTCGTGATTGACAGGGATCGTTTTCTGTGAGTATCCCCTGCTCAGGTATCAGGCATCAGGGGTTGTTGATCAAATTAATTACATTTGTATTTGGGCTTAGCATGCTATCTCATGAAATATCAGCATTTTTTCTTTTTTCTTATCTTTTTAGCAGAAAAGTAAACAGATAATGAAAGTTTGTGTTCATCATTGTTGTGGTCCCATGCATTTTGAAGTATGTAAAGAGATTACTAATATTAATGAAAAATAAATGTGTAATTAAGAGCAGAGGTATCTGATGCACAGTAAATACTTCAGATTTGGGGTGTAGTCCTCAGAACTCAGTAGACAACACAGCAGTAGGAGGCTGAAAATCACAGGAAATTCATGAACCCCCTAAGGAGAATGTCAGGGATTTTGTAGAGCTTAAGTGTAGTGGGATCAGCAGCACATTGGAGCTGGAGAGGTACAGTTGCACAAGAATCAGAGTTCTCCTCTTGATGGAGGACTGGAAAGAGCCAAACAGTAGCTGTATAGAAATGAGCTGTTTTATCTCCTGTGTTTTTCAAACATGGAAGAATTTTTTTCTGGTGGCCTTTGATTAGGATTCATTGCTCTCAAAGATGGCCAAGATTTGCCTCCAAGTACATGTCAAGGAAAAGAGTCACCAGAGAGGAGCTGAGGGCTCCACTCAGTTGGTAGAGTGTTGACTTTGTGTGCATGAAACCCTCTGTTAAAGTTACAGTACCACAAAACACTGATCATGACTGTGTTTCTGTAATTCCATCTCTTGGGGCTCTGGAAGAGGCAGGAAGTTAGTCAATCTTGGCTGCATATGGATTCTGAGGCAAGACTGCACTAGTGGTTTATTCTCAAAAAATAAGAGATACAATGAAATCACTGGGAGGGGAAGAACATGGAATTTGGAATGACTTAGAAGATATCAGGAAGGAAAGATTATATTTGGTACTGGTAAGGATTCACAGTTGTAAAGAAAGATTATTGAAGGAATACATCTGCCGAAGTGAGATCAGCAGATGAGAATGATGTAGTGTCCTGAAGGGGCACTGTGACCTCAGGCTGACAGTGTCACCTTCATAAGAACTGGAAGGAGAGAAGTCTCCATGACCATGGTCTGAGGTGAGATATGAATGAGCTGCTTCTCAGGAAACCAGCTTCAGAGGGGTAGAGACTTGGGGAGAGTGAACACATTGGGTTGTTTCTCTGGAAGGGCTATTGTATGGCCAGAGTAGGAAAAAATAGAGGACAATTCATTAGAGGGGAGAATTGTAATGAGAATGTCATAAGGCTGATGACCTAAAGATGCTGGTCCCTAAGCCAGGGACGTGTATGGGCATCAGCATGGACAATAGGGGACACTGTCCTGTGAAGATCCTTGTCATAACAGAAGTCAGTGTAGCCAGCATCTCCCCTGTGCCTTCTGGACTAATCTAAGGATGTATAACCTTATCTTTGACTCTGTAGACATGAGCACACCAGTGGATACTACAGAGTGTCTTCATATTTCCTTGGAAAATTGCTGGGTGAACTGGTACCCAGAAGGTTATTGCCGAGTATTATATTTACTGTTATAGTATTCAGCATAACAGGTAAGTGACAAAGCAAGAGAATATGTGTTTATTGTTGGGGGAGCATGTTTAGTTTGTACATATATGGCAAGACTAAAGTAGAAGAGCAAGAGTAGAAAAGCTCATCTTCACTGTGTGCCATGTAAAACAGATGTTCAGTGTGAGGAAAGTCTCCAAGACTTATTAGCAAAATACTACAAAAGCTGCTTATGAAACTGTGCTAGAGATTCCATGGACTATAATGAATGTATAAATAGAATACACATTTGAGACAGTGCCAATGGAGTAAATCAATTATTAGATATCTATCATAAGTACTGTAAATGATTTATTTTTCCTTTATTTGTTTGTTTTCCTGTGTGTGTATATGCATGCACACACACACACACACACACACACACACACACACACACACACACACTAAGTGAATGAAGCTCCTGGGGAGGCCAGAAGAGGACATTAGATCACCTTTAACTGGAGTTCCAGGAGAATATGAGCCACAATGTAGGTGCTGGTAACAGAATTCCGGGTCTCTGCAATGCTAGCACATGCTTTTAATATGTGAACTATCTCTCTAGCCCAGTGGTGTATTATTCTGCATTTCAGTATGTGCCTCTATATGTAAATAAAACATAGAGAAGAGGATAATATGTTATACATATGAATTATGTAAAAGAAGTTAAATGTGTACAATGTCTTATGCCACCTAATTTTACAAAGAGAGAGGATAATGAATTTGAGGTTTGCTGAAATTATATAACATATATAGTTTTTTTAAATATGTGCCCAGATTCATTTGTTCATTATTGTTAATGTGCCTAGATTATTTGTTCAGAATTTCCATACTTTTCACACACACACACATCTAAATGCACACACATACATACATACAAACACACACAGATTTATACACCCACAAACACTCATATAAATGCGCACAAAGCACACATACATACACATACATGCAGTTCTGCACACACACACACACTCTCACACAGATACACTTTCAAGTATAAACACCAGTACAGCTTAGACTTTGTTTTATAGGAGACTGATCACTCAGCACCACTCAGTTAGGCCATGGGATAGTTGTGGGCAAAGGTGCTCTTCCTGCAAGTCTGACAATCTGAATTTGATGCTCAGAATCCACAGTGAAAGAGAGAATCATTCCAGAAAGACGTTCTTCAATTCCACACAAACACACACACACACCATGGCACGTGCATACCATGGCACATGTACACCATGGCACATGTACACTATTGGTGTGGAACATCCTTCTGTCTAAGCTGGCTGGGTAGCTGGAAATGAACAAACGACCCTTCCTCCAACACACCATGGTACTTACACACCATGACACATGCACACCATGGCACAAGCACACCATGAAACATACACTCTGTGGTTCTTGCATACCATGATAATGAATACTATGGGACATGCACACCATGCCACATGTACACCATGCCACATGCATAGTAATGGACACCCATACTCACACATGTACCATACATACTGTGGTAATCATAACAATCGCTATTAAAACAATTAAGAATATAACTCAGATTCCCAGACTCTAACTTGTGATCTTTTGACTACATAGGACTATGCATGGCTCATAACATTAGCCCCATAAAGATTATAAATCAGCTTGTGGAGCCCGTTGCTTTCCTCCATAGCAGTTACATGGTGATTTTCTAGGAAAAACTAAAGTCAGAGGCATTCTCCTGTCCTCCAGATATTAAAGCCACTGCATGGTTGTTTAATCCTTCCCTTAGACAGCTTGCAGTATGTCAAGAAGGGAAGTCATGGCAGGAACCTGGAGGCAGGGAATGAAGCAGAGTCCGTGGAGGAGTGCTGCTTACTGGTTTGCTCCAGATGGGTTGTTCAGCCTGATTTATTACAGATTCCAGGACAAGCTGCCCAGGAATGGCATCACTCACAGTTGAAAAGATCTCCCATATAAATCCTTAATCAAGAAGATGCCACCACAGGCTTCCTATAGTCCAATATAATGGAGGCATTTCCTTAGTTGAGGGTATCTCTTCCATATGAACTTTAACTTGTGTTAAATTTACAAAACTAACTTGCACACTACTGACCCCATTATTTTTAATAGCACAGTTCTGATAAACACAGGGAACTGAGGACAAGAATGTTTTCTATTGGTGATCCTCCTGTGAGAGAAGGCAGAAGATTTGACCAGTTGTGTTCCCTGGAGCTTTACATATCAGGGTCACATAAATTTCTCATAATTATCTATAAAAGAGAATATGCATTACATGGAAAAACATTTTGTTCCAAGTACAAATACAAAGCCATATGATGAGGCTGTAGAAATAGCTCGTTAGTTAAGAGCACATGCTGCTCCCCACAGTCCCCAAATTTGGTTCCTAACACCCTCATCATCATGCAGCTTTCACTGCCTATAACCACAATTCTAGGAGATCTGATACTGCCTTCTGGCCTCCAAAGGTAATTGCAGACATATGGCATACTTTCTCACAGACACACATTAATATACACATGACTTAAAATAGAACAAATCTTTAAAATGGAAACTGTATAACAACTTTATATAGTCCCATAGAAAAAGTCAATTAAATTAGAGTTTGGTGGTTGACGTCTTATTTGAAAACTATACAATAGCCTGGACTTTGGTAACTGGACTGACACCACTTTTTTTTTTATTTCTAAGGAGTAATAACAGATGTGAAGGGTTTATTCACTATGATATTCACCATCATGATGTTGGCTTGCTGTACCAGTTCCGTGCCACTGTCTTTAGGAGCAGGGGAGAATGCAGCAGCTGTACCAACAGAACTCATAACCATCTATTTTATGTTCATGCTGGTGAGTGCGAATTATTTTTATAAGACGAAAATCTTCCTTGTGTTCCTTCCTTCACATGTAACCTGCTTGGCAAATCAGGACCTGAGCCATGCGGTCTTATGCTAAAGCTTATTGTGGTCTGTGGTTGAAAAGGGGCCACCTTTCTTTTTAGGCATTGTGGCCGCTGCTCTGATGTCAGTCCTATGATGTGTCTGACACGCCCTTTCTAGTGAGCTCTTAACAGACATTTTTTGGGAGGATCATATTACAAAACCATAATCAATTAGAACTTCGAGAAAATAGTATGATTGACTGATATCCCACAAGATGGATTGCAGCCTTTCTTTCATGCTGGTGTGAGAGACTTGCCTGCTATTTTAACTACAGCAGAAGGGATTTGGTTTATTCAGTTGTCTATAGTCAGAAAACCAAGGTCATGGCACTAGGAGTTTGTCTTAGGGCTCACTTGTGTTCTGGACAGTGTTAGAAAAAGTGGAAGAATCCAGACTCCTCAGTACTAATCAGTCTCCACTATTAGCACACTACTGCTCACTAGCTGTAACTGGATACCCAGTCTTAGTTTCTCATGTAAATTACACACTTAATGTAAATAAATCAACCAATAATTGGAACCAGACCCCACATTTCCCCCAGAAGCATATCAAGTAAATAGAAAGATTGATGTAGTGTGTTAACATTCATGTTCTTTCTATTAGTGCAGGAGCATACTGTAGAGATTGGCTCAGTTGCCATCCCAGAGCGAAGACCCAAAAGCACAGTGGAAACAACAAGGACCAGGAACTGTTTCCAGAAGCTCTGCCCATTGTTGGTTCTGGTGCTTCTACCCCAGAGTATAGAAGAGAAGCCAAGTCACTATCAGAGCCCAGAACTGTCTGAGCATTGTAATGGGAGATTTTAAAAAATGAAATGCAGTTCTACAGTGACTCCAGTTCATTAGCGGAGGGTTAAAGATGATAGAATGTGTCCATATTAATAAGATGGACAAAGTCTGTGTAAACCCTCCCCCTTTCCCTTCTCATGTGTGAATATATAGTTAAGGGGGAAAATATGGGTATAAAACAGTAACTTTATCCCGGAGAATATGTGGAAAAATTTTCAAGAGGGACACACAGAGTATTTTGGTGTTAAACTGTCTCCTGGAAGTCTTCCTACATTTTGTGAAATATATTGGCCTTTGTTTAGGATGGGCTGTCCCAAACCACATGTATCCCTAATGCTGTTGCTCCTGTTACTTCTCAGCCTTTAAACTTTGGTTTCCCTGTCTTCTTTTGCTATGGAGAGTTCTTTGTCTCCTAAATTTCATATGCATCCACAACAAATATGATCTTCACTTTAAAAAAAATTAGAACTAAAGTACCAATGGAATAAATCTGTGAGCTTTCATTCATGAGTGTAGTCTTGAGGATGTGCAGCTCCTTTCTGGGGGAATTCAGCTCCTGCAGGAATTCTTCTGGTCCTGCCCATATCTTGGTCAAACAGTTTGGCAGAGAGGCCACTGCCTCCTTCCCAGCTGCAAGCAGGCCTCCACCAGCTTGAGGCTGAGTGGCTGGTCAGCATGGAAAAGTAGAATAAACACTTTCTTTCCCATAGTTTCGGTCAGTGTCTTTATCAGAACAATAGAAACAAAGTTTAGATGAGGTCTACACGTGTGTGGGCCAATCAGGTGTGTGTGTTAATGATGTGTAATTGCGAAAACAGGAAAAGGGTTTGAAAATAATTAAAAATCCTCATGGAAGATCTTAAATGAAGCCCTTTGAAGGAACCCAAATGAACTCCCACAAATACCAAAGAAACAAACTAAAAGAATACCTCCTCAGGTGATAGCAGCCTCCTCCTTTCCCTGTGCTGATGATTGTTTGATGAATACTATCTTAGAGTAACTTAGAACTACATAGATTTGTTGAAAATTAAAAAAGCTATCAGAAGGGCTGGGTGCCTCTCTCCACATGAGTGTTTCATGTCTCCTATCTTAGGGAGTTAACAGGCATGCTACCCTCTTTATGAAAAAGGACACACGGGTGGTAAAGTTTTATAGAGTCTGTTGTTCTTGTTCCCAGATGTGCAGACAGTCCCACTGAAAGCCTCTTCACAATAGAGAAAATGAGTTATCCCTCACATGACAGGGGATGGATTCTTTCACGGTTGGTTGGTGATACCTCTAGCCGTTTTGCTGTTCATACTTGATCTGATAATCTGATGATTTTTCATGTGAAATTTAGTATTATTTTGCAATTTCTTTAAATTGTATTGAAGTTTCGATGAGGATTGCATTGAATTTCTTGGTTGCTTTAGGTAGCATGGATATTTTTGCACTTATCCTACCAATCTGTAAGCATGGGAGGTCTATCCTCTAGTATCTTCAATTTATTTTTTTCCAGTGTCTTCATGTTTTATTATACAAGTATTTCATTTGGTTATATTTATTCTAAGATCTCACACCTCCCTTTTTTTGAGTTTTTTGTGAGTGAGATTGTTTCCCTTATTTCTTTCCCATTATGTTTGCAATTTGTACTTGTAAAAGCTCCTGACTTCTCTATGTTTGTCAGGGTGTTTTATCATAGCCACAGAAAAGGAATTAAGACAACTGGTTATTGTATGCAGTTTCTAACTAGTTATGGTGCCAAATGTTGTGTCCTCTGCATAAGCGTTTGGACAAATGCTGTCTGAATGCGTGCAGACAGTCATTGTTTTGCATATTCTAGTGTACATCAGAGTGAATAGGGTAAGTTTTGTGTCAACTTCGGAGCTGTCCCCATCTCTGTGTGATTCTGTGGTTTGAGTTTTTAAACGGGGGGTTGGGCCCTGTTTCTGCTGCTCTTCACCACATGGTGTGGATTATCAGTTCTAGGCTTGAAGTTGTCTTAAGGTGGTATTTTAAAATGAATCCAAAATTACTCCTAAGATCATGAATAGAGAGTCAAAACTCTTATAAATAACAAGACTTATAGATTCTTGGAATAGAAGTGAGTTTGTGATATTCAGTGTTTGTCCTACTTAAGGTTTCTATTGCTGTGATGAAACACCATGACCGAAGAGCAAGCTGGGTAGGAAAGGGTTTATTTGGCTTATACTTCCACAACACTGTTGACCATTGATTAAATCCAGAATAAGAGCTCAAACTGGCAGGAATTTGGAGTCAGGAGCTTATGCAGAAACCATGGAAGGGAACTACTTAAGGGCTTTATCAGATTACTTTGTTATAGAACCCAAGTCCAGCAGATCAGGGATGGTACCACCCACAATGGGTTGTGCACACCCAGCCCATTTAATAGACTATGCATAGATTGCATGTTCTTTTAAATATAAACATTATAAACATCTGTAGGCTTGACTCCTGCAGAGAGGGGTGGCAGGTCCTTCTTTTAAACCCACAAAGAGCCATGATATTGTAAAATGAAGAATTCTGTTTAGAGTTTACTGTAAAAATGCTTTAAAGAACTGGTCTGAGAAGAAATGGTCAGAAAAATGAAGGGGTCTTGAAGAGGAAGGATTTTCTCTAGAATTCTTAGTTCCTGGACTGATTCTAATTTGTGGTTCTGTTCTTTGTAGTTGATCTCAGGTCTGTCATTATATTCCGTAAACCTCATGCGGGACCTCTCATGGATTAAGTCCTTGAGCATTCCTCACTATGGATTTATAGTAAGTTGTCATGTCTATCACTGTACTTGGGTTCTCCAACTGTAGCAACTGAAATGAACCCCAGGCAAGTCCTTTCCTCAGCTGTAATCTCTAACCAGTCACTGCCCAGTAATTTCTTTCCAGGAGCAAAAGATGAGAACTTTCCTGCTTACTTTAGCCTGAGGTCAGTAAGTCATCTGGGGTTTTCACCCTAGTCATGTGTTATTTGAGAGAACTAAAGGGTAAGAAAACTCCAGGGTTAAGAGGAAAGACAGATGATATGATGAAAAATGTACAGTTGTGATTATACCCAATAAGAAAATTATGAAAGATCAAGGATAGCTGTGTAAAGTTTATAAATTTCCCATTGATTTTAGCCAAAGGTCAGTAAGTCATCTGAGGTTTCCCCCAGTCATGTGTTATTTGAGGGAAATAAAGGTTGAGAAAAATCCCAGAGTGAAGGGGAAAGGTAGATGATATGATGAAAAATAAACAGTTGTGATTATATGCAATAAGAAAATTATGAAAGATCAAGGTCTGTTATAGAAAGTTTATATTAGAAATTAAAAGAAGCAGAAACCATGTGATACCCATAGCCATACCGGCTTTGACAAACTTTCTCTGAAGTAAATTCTGTCTTAGTAGACTTTCTTACTACAATAATCACATCTGGTTTTGATAAAAATAAGCAAGAGAATATTGTTGCTATAAATCAATGGTATTGTTTCAATTACAGGGTTAAGGACTAGGCAGAGAAGGAGGATACAGGAGTGGTCAAGTTAGAATATCTACTTCTTAGTAGTTGGCAAGCACCATCATTTCAATCCTAAGCCTCCTAAATATGGGGGATGGGCACTGCTTTGCTGAGCAAACTGAACTTGGTGGGGGTGGGTTGTTTTATTAAACACATTCACAAATAACAGTAAAGATTGAACTTGAGGTTATAACTGTATTATTCTTTTGAAACTTATGAATGTATTAAATGGTTTACTTTTCCCTGATCCTGTTTGTGTTACAGGCTTTGCAACACAATGAACTCGTGGGACAAAACTTCTGCCCAGAACATAAAACAGAAGTCAGTAGATGCCACAACTTTGTAATGTAAGCTTGACTTCAGTGTCATGATGGGGACATAGAAAGCTGTAGACTTAGAGAGGAAACCCTCCTTTCAGGATTAACTCTTTGCCCTTTGCCCATTCCCCAGAATGAGTCATTATAACCAATGCACAGCTGGCTGTGTTTCCATCCTACAACTCCAAGGTGTAGATAATGTGCAGGAAGGGTTCTTTGGGGCCTTTTAAAGTGGTTTTTGTGTCTTGATTGTGGATTTGAGTTGTTTTAGAACACTTAAGTTTGACACAGGCTGCTCTGATAGTTTACAAGGGCATACAGTTTCACATGTATAGATTATGGTACCTGTGAGCAGAGCCCAAGAATGTCAGGGCAGCAAGGATAAAAGTGAGTGAGCTGCCTGCCCAATTTCAGGGTATTTTCTATGCCCCACACTCTAGAAGTCTTTAAGAAATCAAAAGGTAGTGTGTATGTTTGTGTGTGTGTATGCCTTGTGTGTGTGTGTGGGGGGAATATCCTATCAGAAGACTTGTCCTACAATGAAAAATACATATTTCTCTATGTTGAAAAGGAAATATCTTTTGTATCTAATTCTATAAAAGTACTTTCACTTTCTATGATTGTTCTCATTGATTTGATTTTCATATATAAGTGAAATAGGAATGTGATGATATGTTAAATCTCTCATGGATGTTCAAAATAATAATGAATAATATTAATAAAAAATTATGTTTGAATTACTGATAAGAAAACACACATAAGACAATATTTTATTTATCACATCTCCTCTCTTCTGATGTGGTCTGGCACTCTTCTAAAACAAATTCCTTATCAGTGATTGTTTAGGAGGACTTGGATTAGTAATGTGAAATCAAGGAAGGCCATCCACAGTCCTGAGATTCACAGAAGGATTTTCCTCACAAGATTAAGAAGAAATCTTCCCTTCCAGTGGATTCTGGAACTATTAGATCCTAGGAAATACAAGGGAAAGGAGACACACAGGGATGGAGACACGCAGGGATAGAGACACACAGGGAAGGAGATACACATAATTGAGATACACAAAGGTGGAGACACACAGCTTAAAGATACACAGGAATGGAGACATAGAGGATGGAGACACACAGTCTGCAATTGCAGTGTATCCAGAACTTTTCACAATAGCTGCCTTTCCAAGCTGTGTCAGGGTCCCTGCATCTGAGTTCCAACTGCTACCCAGACTTTATCTGTAGCCATGGGTTCCTGGGGGTGTTCCATATCTGAGCAACTATGGCTTTCACTGATCTCTTAGTACAGGAGCTGAGAGCAACTGACTGACTCCTCTTGGAAACCCTTGGTCTCCTCTGGTCCTTGGTCTAGAATTTGATACTTTGTTCTTTTGTGTGATCATGTGCTGTGTCAGCAGAATTGTGTAAGCTTTGATTTCTTGGAGTGTGTGTATATGAACTTAAAAAGCTAAGGTTTTCCCCTTCAAGAGAAACAAGAGTTGATACACGCCATATCACGGAGAGCAGTTTTGTAGAATAGAAATGACAGGGCCATGTTTACTAAGTCGGCTTCCTCTATCCTTTTAAAGAGATGTGACAGCTACACCTCTTAGGATGAATTTTGAAATTAACTAAGATACTTGATTCAAATAGTTGAGATTGACATAATATATAACAAAATTGTAAATATGTCAGTACTGCCACAAATTAAATATAAAGAAGAAACTTAATGATGTGCTAAAACTATGTTTTTTTTTTAAAGCAAGTAACAGTAAATGTACTGAATAAATTTTGATATTATTTTTCTATATATTAAATTACAGGTGTACTGGTGAAGAATTTTTGAGAATCTGGGACATTGACCTCTCACCATGGGGATTCTGGGAGAATCTCGTGGTCTTAACTTGTATAATGATTATCCTCTTATTGATTACCTATGTGCAGCTATTAGTTCTTAAGAAAAAGAGATATTTTAAAATCACTCTTCCATTTTCTTTTAATTGACCTTTAAAAAACAACAACTAAAATCTTTCTTTTTTGTAAATCCAGACCTTCCCCCCCCCAAAAAAAAAACAGTAACTAGAGTCTTAGATTGTAGGGCAGAAACTGTCTTCATTTGCTGAAAGAGATGTGTTTCTGAATGTGTTCTAAATATTTACACTTACACTCATGGACACATGCTGCAGCCAGCATTACCCAGGAAAGATTCCCACGGTAAGGAACTGTGGTGAATGCAGACAATCATGACTGCTCAAAGGACCAGAGTAAGTGACACTTGAGTGCTTAACCCTAAACAGGACACCTATACAACCCCCTCCAAAACTTAGAAAAAGGAGTGGAAAGAGTACAGGAGCCAGAAGATGAGAAGAACAGCTGGAAATGCTCTATTGTGGGCATGACATAGCCCTTGCAACTATGGTCATCTCACAACATCTGCAGATCCCTGCACAAGACTGGGTCCCTCATGAGCACAACAATGGGCCATACTGCATTCTGCTGAACTATTGGCTACTGGTAGATTATGAGAGAGAGGCAGTCATTGATTTCACATGTATTCTCAACAGGAAAGACAGCAGCTAGGCTCCTGTGGACAGTATAAAACCATGGCCACACAGACAACACTGGTTAAACTCTGTGGGTCACTAACAAAACACAAAGATAAAAATGTGGGAAAGGGAATTTTGAAGAGGGTTGTTTGAACAGTTGGATGGGAGATAAGAAAGATGGGAATGAATGAGAATGGCTGAAATGTATTATGTACATATGTGGAATTGTCAAAATTTTTAAAATAAAAATTACAAATATAAAAAAGGAATGTTTTATGTACAGTATCTAATAGAGACTTTTTCCTATTTGGTTTCTATTATTCTTTAAATAAGCAATGGTTATTTTTTAAGTCTACAAATTAGTAACACTATTATTCTTTAAATAAGCAATGGTTTTTATAAGTCCACAAAATAGTAACTAACTAAATTATAAGTAAAAGGGTATGAGCTCCAAGATAATGTTCTTAAGTATTACATGTTAGTTCATCTCATCAATAATAATCATGTGAGGCTATCAATCAAATTTCTGCTACCTGGAAAAGGAGAATTTGTCCTCGAAAAACCTTACATTTTTACATCTTCATATTTACAGTAGGAACATAACCTATCATCCACCAAATATAATAGCCAATGAATCCTTCATTGACCTTTATCTGGTCCATTAAAATTTATTGACTTTGTTTCAAAAGCATGACTCTAAATTTGATTATAAAAACCTAAGATTAAAAAAAAAACTCAATAAACTTCATGTGGTAAAGTATGCCTACAGTGTCTTCACTTGGGATGTGGAAAGATCAGTATTCCAAACCCGTCCTCGGGAAGGCAATATATTTGTGCTAGAAAAGACACAACTTCAAAAACAAACAAACAAAAACACACATAATGAGTGGCCATAAAGCAACTTTGATGATCTCATTAAATAAGGCTCATGAATTGTGTCTTAGTTGGGATTTCTATTGCTTTAATGAAACACAGTGGCCAAAATGCAACTTTGAGAGGAAAGGGTTTGTTTGGCTTACACTTCCTTATCACTGTTCACCACCACAGGAAGTCAGGGCAGGAACTAAAACAGGGCAGGAAGCTAGAGGCAGGAGCTAATGCAGAGGCCATGGAGGAAAGCTGCTTACTGGTTTGCTCATCATGGCTTGCTCAGGCTCTTTTTATAGAAGCTAGGACCAGCAGCCCAGGAGTGACTCCATTCACAGTTGCTGGGTCCTCCCTATTGATCATTTATTAAGAAAATGCCCTACAGCTGAATCTTATGGAGGCATTTATTCTCTGATAACCATAGCTCACTTCAACTTGTCATAAAAACAGACAGGACAGGTGGTTACTTCTCTGCAGTCATGTAATAGCTCAGTCTTGATTGGGGGCTTTGGCTAAAGTTTCTGTATAAAAACGAGTTATGGTAATATGAAATGGCTCTTGTGACATTTCAGGGGGACTATGATCTGGAAAAAAAATCACTTAAGCTCAAGGTTAACTCAGTGGTATAGAATTTGGCAAGAGGCTCTCCTGAGGAGCATTACAAAATCACAGATGTTGGGGCCCTGCCTTGCACATCAGCATCTGTAGAAACTTCCTCTTGTAATTTTTGCTCACTCCTAGATCTGCTAGCTCCCAAGATCCTTTGCAATCCCTCAAATTTCAGACTTTGGTTTAATAGCTTTATCTATACTTCCTTTTGGTTTCTATATTTTTTTTTCTATTCAGTCTTTTTCCATAATAGGAAAGTACTCACCAGCAATTTGGGTGTTTTTAAACATGTTTGCCAAATTTTCTAGGTTTCTCAGCTCTCTGTGCTTCACTTTTCTTGCATGTGGTATTCTAGAAATTTGTCTCTTTGACTTCTACTACTGCTCTCTTGGTTCACTTTTCTGACCCTACCTAGTCAACTTCTCTTTTTTCTTTGTGAAACAGTTAGGAAGTGCATTTATTCACTGAGACGGGATCCTTGACTTTCTCTTCAGATGCCTTAGTCACAACAAAGCTTCATATAGAAATTCCTTAACTTATGCTTGTCCAGCCTCTTTCATGAGCTAGACACATGTGCAAACTTTCCCCGGACATCTGCAAGTATACAGCAAGGGTCAGGTTTGCTGTTCTAATGGCCAACAGTAAATGCAGTCCTTGCTCAGTCTGCCACAGTAGTCTTAGCCCAGAGAATAGGTTTTGCCATGACATAGGCATGCTTCCTGCATAAGAAAACAGAAGTTGCTCTGCTAGGGGTGGGGGGTCCATGAGAAAGGGGGGGGGAATAACCACCTCTTCCCTTATTAGTTAAATATGTAAAATAAAATTTACAATGTGATTATCACTGATTCCTCCATCTCCCCATGCCAGGAGATGGTTTCCAATTATCATTTCATTCTTGACTCTATTCATCCTGGTAGCATTAAGCAAATTACAAGTGGTAATATTCCATTCAGAACAAGTGTTAATAAATTGACCATATGGGCCCCAACTAATTCATTTATTTTGAATTGTTTTGCCAAATTTGCCCAAACAAGTTTTCCAAACAAACGGCTGATATTTTAAACTATCATAAATAAAATCTGGACATATAGGATATGTCACCCATTCTGCAGAGAGACATGACCATATCCTCTCCTTTTCACCATTAGCAATTTTTTAATGGCTCATTTATTGGAACAGCAGTATCCATTTCTACTTATAAATTTACCTTTCTTAAAAGTACTAATGTTATTGCTTGTGTGCCACTAACATATGTATTTTTAGTTGGAAGAATCAATTTTTACAACTGGAATTAGTTGTTATGATTGTTGATTGTATTCATGTATTAATTCCTCTGTTAAGTTTAATCCTCATATTCAATCACTTATGATATTAAGGCAGCGTACACATATTTGGCTGCCTGTAAACTTAGGTCGTTCTTGGGCTCAAAATCCTCTAGATTATATTGTTGTAGAATCCTTCAAAAAGATATTAAAAGGAACAAAGTGCATGTTAGGTAATAACTGTAATTATAGCTGTAATTCTTAACCCTGCTTCTGTTGTTGCTACTGCTTCTCTGGTTGGTATTGCTTTATATACATCTTTGCAGACAAAATACTTTGTAGAGCAATGGAATAAAGACTCTCATGAACTTTGGATTCAGCAAGCTCAAATATATGCTCGACTTCAGACAGAGAATGATGTACTTAAGCAAACTGTGGTATGGTTGAGAAAGAAATATTTATCTTTGCAAGAACAAATAGCCTTGCCTTATGATTGGAATTCAACCACTTTTTGCATTAATTATTTGGCTTATAATGATTCTTTACATGAATGGAAGGTTATTCAAACTTATGTTTTAGGCAATGCCTCTACTTGATCACTCATTAATCACTTACAGAATAATATAGTATTTACTTTTGCTAAATAATTTCCCAATTCAGATGCCTCCACCATTGCACAAATTTTTGCTGAAAAATTGACAGAATTAGATCCTAAGGGTTTCTTACAAAGTATTCTTCATAACTCTGGTGTATGCTTATTGTAATCATTCTTATGTATTTTTCTTGATTATGTATCAGTTTTGTATTCGATCAAATGCAGAAAATTTACGTGGTTGAAAATTCCTTTTAACTTCACATAAAAATAAAAAAGTAGGAAATTGTGGAGACAAAGAACTGGCACAGAGTGCAGGCTCATCCTGGGACAGATGAGATAAAGTTGGTAAATGGTTGCTTGGCAAACCAAGCATAGATGAAAGCAAACTTTCTCTGCCCATTTCTCAAACGTTCTGTCAGAATCTGTACCCTGGATAAGGAAGTGGCCTTTGTGTTCAGTTCTTCATGCTCTACCAGATATAAAGGAGTGCTTTGCTTCTGATACTTTTTTTGCCTTATTTCTGTGTACTTCTTTGCATTTTTATTACTGTTATCAATTGATGTATTGTTTTCTGCAAGGTGAGGTAGGAGTTTCTCATGATCATGTATGTGAGTAAACGAGGCTTAAAGAGTTGAGGCAATGCTTTTTAGTCTGTATAAAAAGCCATACAAAATAAAGCTTGTTATGCAGTTGTTCATACTCTGTATTCCCTGTGTCCTGATTTGTGTGAGGTCCTTACTCAGGGACCCCCAACCCTCTAGATATTGACATGTTTCTACAATTTCTGTATACATAAAATTATTTGAAAATTAAGCCTATTAAGCCAAATGCAGTAGAATATTCTTGTAACTTCAGCATGTCCGGAGGCACAGTCAGAAGTGTATGGATTTAAAGCAAGTTTGTCCTAAGGGCATAAGACTGTCTCAAAAAAAATGAGAAAAAATAAATTGATTGAGTAGTGGACAGTAAACTTGAATCTCTGTTAAAATACTAGAAGATAAAACTAAGCTGTAACAGTGTTCTGATGGTAAACAGAGATGGGTACATTGTGTCATTTCAGAAGCAATGCATGGAGACAGCAAGTCCAGAGTAGACAGGGACATGACTACCTCACACGTGTTAGTCACAACCCATTTCCTAACCAAGAGTGATGTTTGTCAAACATCTTGTTTAAAGTAATTCACCAAACCGTACTTATTTTTTATTTAAACTAATTTTCCGTGCAATATATTTTTATCATATTCTTTCTCTTTTCTCAACTCCTCTCAGATCCTTCCCTCCTACCAACCTAGCTAAATACATGGTAGCTTTCCCTGTGTCTCTCTCTCCTTGGCCTCAACAATAAAGAAAAACAAAACAATAACAAAAACAAAATAACTAAAGAAAAAGAAAACCAATTAGACAATAAATAACAAAACAAAGCTGTACAACATCAAATGATATTTGTTTAATGTTGGTCAATTACCCCTGGGTACCAGTCCTGCCCTGGAGTGTAGTTGATGTTCCCAGGGACACTTTATTGGAGAAAGCTGGTTTTTTTTTCCAGTAGGCATTAGTTGCAAATAGCTTCTGGGTTAGTGTTGGATTTTGCGTCCACCTCCCCTGTTCAGTGCTGGGATTCTGTCTGGCTTGAATTGTGGTTGATCTTTTGTGTGCTGCCACAATCCTTGTGAGTTTGTATGTGCATTGGTCCTATTGTTTCTAAGGGATGCTGTTTCCATGGAGTTATCCATCACCTCTGGCTCTTAAAACCGTGATACCTTCTCTTCTGCATAGAATTCTGAGCTTCAGTGGAAGGGGTTCAATGAAGACATCCCATGTAGAGCTGTGTGCTACAAAGTCTTTCAGCCTTTACATATTGTCCAGTTGTGGATCTCTTAGTAAATTACCATCTACTCCAATAAAAAGCTTCTCTGAAGACAGCTGAATAATGTTATAGTCCATAGCTATAGCAATATGTCATCTGAAATCATTCTATGTTTCTTTAGCCAAAAGTAGTAGTAGGTATTCCCCAGGCTCAGAACCTATCTAGTCTCAGGTCCTTGGCCACTTGACAGTGCCAGGTACAGGCTTCATTTTATGTAGTGGACCTTAAGCCCAATTAAAAAAAAATAATTGGTTGCCCCCATAATGTTTTTGCCACTATTGTACCAAAAATATCTTGCAGGCTGGTTATTTCCGGAGATTACAGAGTTTATAGCTAGGGGACACTGATTAATACTCTCCTCCTGTAGAAGCATGCAAAGAACCTTCCAGCACAATAAATATGAGCAGTAGGGATAAAGCCTCTAACTGTATAACTCCTTGATTTCTCTGTGTTCAATGGCATAAGTTAGTGGAGTCTTCAGCAATAGGGTCCTACTCTTAGGTTATGAATAGCAACCAACAGTCTTGACAATAGTCTATGAGGCTCAGGAAAATCTACAGGAACACCTTTGGTCAACGGCTCAACATGATGTAATCCATTCCTGGAACTCAAGGTTTACTTGGTGACATAAGATAAGTTGCCAGAGCATCGTCTCCTCTATTTTATGGTGACTCTATTATTATTCCATTCATATATACATATTTTAGGGTTCTTCTACAATGATAGATTTCCATATAGATTTTCAAATGACCTTTAGAGCAATTGCTCCTCCTCTTATCCGTCCTCTACTTTTCCCTCTCATCTGCTCCCATCTTGTTCTATTTTTCCATTTACCTCTTTATAACATTATTCTCTCCTTCCTTGGAAGATCACTTTGTCCTCCCTGGTCCCGTAAGAGCTGCCTAACCTCTATGGTTATTCAAATCAAAGCACACATGTTTAAATCTTAAAAGCCTACATCCACATAAAAGATAAAACATGCAGTGTTTGTCTTTTGGGCCTCTGGTTTACTTCACTCAGCATTAGGGCTTATAGAGCATTCATTTACTTGAAAATTCCAGGGAGCCACTCTAGGTTCAAGTCTCTTGCCAACTCTAAGGTGGCTCCCTTAACTAAGATATGTGCTTCCTTGCTCCCCTATCCAACCTTCCTTTATCCCAATCATCCTGTTTCCCCAAGTTCCCCCAATCCTCCCCTTCTCACTTTTCTCTCCCCATCCCTCCTTATCCCCATCCCACCTCACCCCCAAGATCCAAATTTTCTCCCCGGCAATTTTGTCTACTTCCCATAGCCAAGAGGATAACTATATGTTTTTTCTTGGGTTCACCTTCTTCTTTAGCTTCTTTAGGTTCACCAGGTATACACTCCGTGACCTTTATTTATGGCTAGAAACCAATTATGAGTGAATACATCCCATGTTCATCTTTTTGGGTCTGGGTTACCTCGCTCAGGATAGTGTTTTCTATTTCCATCCATTTGCATGCAAAATTTGAGAAGTCATTGTTTTTTACCACAGCATAGTACTTTAATGTGTATATATTTCACACTTTCTTCATCCATTCTTCCATTGAAGGGCATCTAGGTTGTTTCCAGGTTCTGGATATTACAAATAATACTGCTATGAACATAGTTGAACAAATGCTTTTGTCATATGATAGGGCATCTCTTGGGTATATTCCCAAGAGTGGTATTGCTGGGTCCAGGGGTAGGTTGATCCCGAATTTCCTGAGAAACTGAATGTGATGTCCCCAGTTAGTTCCTTGGGAAGCTGAGGATAGGGTCACTAAAAGTTTCTCTCTGACCCCATTTAACCTTAAGATATGATTCAGTTCTCCTTTCTGGTTTCTGAATCCTATCCCAAATCTTTAAAGCTGCTGTGCTACATACGGACATAGTGTGTTCATCATAAAAAGATTGATCCTCAGAATCAGAATTAAGTTCCTTGCCTAGAATTTTATCTAGGGAGATCTCAAGTCCTTTTGCTTTTTCCTGTTGCTCTAAAATTCAAGTTGCTTTCTTAAAATAGTACCTCCAAAGTAACTGTGGTCCATTTTCTAAGACTGCTAAGATTAACTGAGTCCAGTCTTGTGGTGTTGCTTTGTTACTGGAAGCCAACATTTTGACCATTTCCCTAACAAAGGATTAATGTAGTCCATAAGCTACAATTGATTGTTTAATTTCCTTTAGATCAGACATACATATGGGCTCCAATGTATATTCTTTGACAACCTTAGGTACTTGGTTCCAGATACTCTTTTTGATGTTATTACTGGAAAGGCAGGGAGAACTCTGGGGAAGTTATCTTAGAGATTTTTACATACCAATGAGGCTAAATTTTGTCTTTGTACATTTTTTCCCTGGTTATCAAATTCAATACATTCCTCAATCTTTTCAAATCTATTTACCACTGCCTTTTGTAAAGTCTGGATCGCCTGTCCAGTATTCTGTTCTAGTGCCCTTATTGAGGATTCCAATTTATGAAGTCTGTCAGGTAGAGATAATGTCTCATTTTTGAACATAATCTTCATTGCATGCATATTACCTTCCTAGAGAGACATTCTACCAGTCAATCTGTCATACTCATTTGACAGAGTATGATTAATACTTTCAACAGTACGGATTATCCCAATGTTTCAGCACCTGCTGTCATTAATTGGGTTTTACTTGCCAAATCGGCTATATCTTTCTCCAGAGTACTGTATTTTCCTTTAAATAAATTACTATCAGTCTGTACCATTTCTAAAAGTACCTCAGTTGACTGAGTTTTGTTAGTTAAATTGTTTGTATCCTTCTTCAGAGTTCTGACCTCTTTTTTGAGAGGCTTAGTTTTAGTCTGTAAAGACTGTACCATTTCTAAAAGTGCCACATTCTTAGCCCTATTATCAAACCATATTTTTTAAGAAAAAAATATTGAGGACAAGACTAATCCTCAGATTCAAAAATAGTGATGTAGGAGGGAAATCATATAAGTCTTGTGAAACCTTGTACATGCTGTAAGTAAAGAGGCTATTGAAACTTTGTTTGGTTAGATTGTCCAACATATTGCCCTTTTAAATTATAAATTCATAATTTATATTTAAAATTACAAATCTTACCTATGGTTGATTTTGAGCTGGAGTAGTTGCAATAACTGTTACCTGTTAGTAGGTGTATAGACTATACACCCCAGCAGAATTTTTCATGCAATATAAAAATTAGTGTGGTTACATTCTATTTCTAATTTCTGAATGATTACAATAAATACAAGAAAAAAACAACATGGTTCCAATTTCCCTTGCATGATTAAATATTTTATGTATTACTGGTGAAAATTAAGTTCCACATACAGTAAAACATTTATAAAGGTACAACAGTAACAGGAGACATTCTGGAGCCAAAGCCTTCAGGAACTTGCCTATCTGAGGTTTACACATCAGTGCCTTGAATTCTGGTGAGCCAATCTCACAAAATCCAAGTGCCACCATCTACTCCTCAGACATGACCACCTGCTGGCAACATTTTAGGTTTTTAATGTCAGTTTAATTCAAAGAAAATTGAAGACTAATTTAAAACTCTTTTTTTTTTGTAAGAGCTAATAACTGCCCATAGGTTATTGATAAGAAAATAATCATTATACAAGCTAAGGCCACGTGATTCTTCCAGAAGCCCCATGGTGAGAGATCGATGCCCTTGGTCATCAAGTATTCTTCACCAGAACATCTGTAATTCAACACACACAGAAGTAACATTAAAGTTTATTCAACACGTTCACTGTTCCTTTATTTTAAAAACTCATAGTTTCAGTACATTATTAAAAATTTCATCAGTATATTTAATTGGTAATCATAATGATGTGCTTACAATTTTGTACTATAATCAATATAAACTACTTGAATCAGGTCCCTTTGTTAATTTGAAAAACCATCTAATAGGTGTAGCTATTGGCACAAAGGCTGAGTTTAGAGAGTCATACAAGATCCAACTTTGTAGTGTTTATGGTGTCATCAGAGATTTCTAAATCTACAACATTTCTCTCTCTTCAAAGTGCAAATGGATGGATAAAGGACTTGTTTCTCCTGAAGCAGAAAACCTCACCTTCCTAATGACACACAGACACTCTAAGAGATCAAAGACTTTTGTAATTCTGCTGACAGAATTCAGTAGACAGTCATACAAACAAACAAACAAACAAACAAAAAAAACACAGCATCAAACTCTAGACCAAAGAACAAAGGGAACTAGGGGTTTCTGACAAGCATTAGTCAACTGCTGTCAACTCCTGTACTAAGACTGCAGTGACGACCATGGATGCTCAGCTTTGGAACATCCCCAGGCGCCCATGGCTATAGATAGAGCCTGGGTATCAGTTGAAGCACAACAGGATGCAGGAGCCCTGACACAGGTTAGAAAAATAGCTGCTGCTAAAAGTCCTGAATACACTACAATTACTGCCCGTATCTCTCCATTCCTGTGTGTGCGTCTCAATCCATGTATATATCCATCCCTATGTGTCTCCATCCCTCTGTGACTCCATCCCTGTGTGTCTCCATCCCTGAGTGTATCTTGGGATATAACAGTCCTCATATCCACTGAAAGGGAATATTTCTTCTTCCTTTTGTGAGAAAAATTCTTTTGTGAGTATGAGAACTGCAGATGGCCCTCCTAGGCTTTACTTTACCCATCCAAGACCTCTTGACTAGAAAACCATAAGAAATTTCTATTAAAAGGATGTCATATGACACGAGGAGAGAGGAGATGTGGAAAATAAGATATCCCCCATATCTGGTTTCTCATCAGCAATTTGAACATAAGTTTGTGTTACTGTTAGTCATTATTATTTTGAAATCCTTAAGAGATTTAACATACCAGCATATTTCTCTCTCACATATATATCAAAATAAAATCATTGAGAACAATCATAGAAAGTGAGTGTATTTTCAAGGCATTAGACAAACATGGTATTTTCTTCTCAACAAAGAGGAATGTGTATTTTTACATTGTAGGAAAAGTCTTCTGATAGGACATTTTTCCTAAACACACACACACACACACACACACACACACACACACACACACACACGCACCACATTTTTTTTCTTAAAGTCATAGCTGTGTGGGGCTATGGTGTGGGTGTGGGGCAGAGAAAATACTCTGAAATCTGGCAGGCAAAGGTGACTCACTTTAGTCTTTGATGCCCTGACATTTTTGGGCTCTATTCGCAGGTGCCATAATTTACACACATGGAAACTTTATACATTTGTAAACTATCAGAGCATCTTATGCCAAACTTAAATGTTCTGAAACAAGGAACTCAAATCCACAATCAAGATACCAAAATCATTTTCAAAATGCTCCAAAAGAACCCTTTCTGAAAATTTTCTACACCACATAGCAATAGGATTTAAATACAGCCATGTGTGCATTGATTGCAATCTCACTCTGGGAAACAGGCAGGGTAAGGAGTGTTAATCAGGAAAGGGTGGATTTTCCTGCTGAGTCTAGTAGCATTCTATGTCCTTGAAACACTGAACTCAAACTTACATTAAAAAGTTCTTACATCTCCCGACTTCTGATGTGTTTCTTTCTGGACAGAAGTTTTGTCCCATAAATTCGTTGTGCATCAAAGCCTGTAACACAAACAGAAACAAGGAAAGGCAAATAGTTTAAGATTTTAATAAGTTTCCAAAAAATAAACACAGTTATGACTTCAAGTTCAATCTTGACTTTAATTTGCAAAAAATAAAAAATAAAATAAAATAAACAAACTCCTACAAAGTTCAGTCTGCCCAGAAAAGCAGTGCCCCTTCCCACACTCAGAAAGTTTCCTTGAAATGATGGTGCTTCCCAGCTACTAAGAAGTAGATAGTCTAAATTTCTCAGTACTATATCCTACTTCTCTGCCAAGTCCATAACCATGTAAACATTGTAAATAAAATAGCACTCTTGATCTATATTGGCAATAATTCTTGTTTATTTTCGTCAAAATCAGTTGTGATAATGGGAGTAAGAAAGTCTGGTAAGATTCACTTACTATAAAGATAGCTTGGCAAAACCTATATGTTTCTGGGTATCACATGGTTTCTTTCCAGAGGCCATGTGACGTCTTGAACAAGTTCTCCTTTTGGCAAGGCCAGGGAGAATTTAATCCTTTTTGGTAAGGCTGATGGATAGTTCACTGTATAATTCTGGGAATGACCCCCAAAGCATATGTGCTACCTGCTCTCCTTGTTTTTCTTACAGAAATTATATTGTTGGTTACCTTTAGTTTCACTTTCTTAGAGCCATAGATGAAATGGCTATTGTATTAGGAAAACTTTACCCTGATGATTCTACTCTGGGTGAGCCAGAGGGGATGTTGTTAAAAATATGCAGTCAGTCTGTTTCAGTTCTTAAAGCCTTTGGTGTTTAAAGTGTAACTCTGAATTCAGGATTCTTAAGAACAGGATGCTGTTTTTCTAACGCACCTGGTGACTAGTTTGGAAGAGTTACTGTAGTTCAGGACATACATATTTATGTAATTGCCCTGGAGAGAATGATTCTAACCACAGAGGTCTAAGAGTAATGAGAACAAATAGAGGATATCAGGAGTTAATGGGAAGAGTCTAAGAAGAGGGAATCAAGCAAAATCACATTGATCCACAATGCCCTCATTTCTAATAGCTGTGCCAATACTGTAGGCATCAACGCTGTAGTAAACTCAGAGGAAGTGGACATGAGAGCAAGAGATAAGCAGTGCCAACTATTATGTAGTTTTCAGGATGACAGGAGAAAACCTGGTGTGTCCCTTATAGAAGATTAGAGGAGTATAGAATGAAGAATGTATTGATTCAGTCTTGGCTGATGACTTGAATGTGAGTGTTTAAATTTGACTATGGCTAAATATTAACCAATAGAGCTAAAATTCTCGTTCACTTTGTATTACACTGTAACCACAACTGCTGCCAACTATTCTACCTCTAGGTGTGCCTCATTAGAAAACTACCTTTGTTGCTTGCTGTACTACTTATTCTTCTAATATTAAAGATACAAATCAAATAGGTAACGATTACCAGTGGTAAAGTCAGGAGATGGAAAGGAAATGAGGTAAGGAAACGAAGTGGCAATTATTGTAATTGTTATTAGAAACTTAATGAAACAAATTAAGGAAAAATTAATTTTCCTTAAACTTAAACAAACTAATGGAAAGTGATTGTAAAACTGTTCATGCAAACTATAGAAAAAAGTTTCAGGCTAACATGGGCCACTTGTTTGAAACAGGTGGTCAGAGTTTTGTTTGGCTGACTTCACACATCCATTCCAGGTTGTTGGATCAATTAAGAGCAAGGCTCCCAGGATTTTCGGTTTCTTTTAATTTCTTAGCACAAACTATCACAGTCCCTGATCTTTTCATAATTTCCTTATTGGGTATAATCACAACTGTTTGCTTTTCATCATCTATCGTCTATCTTTCTCTTTACACTGGGATTTTTCTCAACCTTAATTTTCCGCAAATAACATGTGACTGGGGAAAATCCCAAATGACTCACTGACTTTTGGCTAAAACTAACAGAAAAATTGTTAACTTTTGTTTCTGGAAGGAAAATCTCTGGACAGTGTCTGGTTAGATATTACAGCTGGGAAAAGGCATTGTAAGAATCAATTCAGTTACTACAGTTTGAGACCCCAGTTACAGTGACAGACAGGACAACTTACCGTAAAGCCATAATGAGGAATGCTAAAGTAGTAAATCCATGAGAGGTTCTGCATGAAGTTCATGAAATGTAGGGACAGACCTGAGATAAACTGCAATGAACAGAACCACAAATTAGAACCAGTCCAGGGACTAAGAATTCTAGACAAGAAACTCCCTCTTCAAGACCCCTTCATCCTTCTGACCATTTCTGCTCAGACCAGCTCTTTAAAGAATTTTTTCAGTACTCTAAACAGAATTCTTCAGTCTGCAAAGTTAAGGCTCTTTGTGGGTTTAAAAGATGGACTGTTATCCTGCCTCTGCAGAAGGTAACTCTCAGATGCTTATGTGATCTTTAAAAAGGCATGAAATCTATGTTCAAATTATGCACATCCTTTAAACTTGCAATACTCCTATCCTTCATATTTACATCCTCTTAGATTCTTTATAATATTTAATTTATGTAGGTATTATGAATGATGAACAAGGGATAACTGTGAAGATCACAAGAAATTTGCCCTATCTAGACTTAAGTACACTAGAATATACAAAATGGCTGTTGGATGAGGAATAATTCATCTTCTCTATTGATAAGAGGCTTTCAGTGGGCTTTCCTGCACATCTGGGAACAAGAACAGCAGACTCTAGAAAACTTTACTACCTTCTGTGTCCTCTCATATAGGGGGAAGCATAGCTGTGAACTCCTTAAGATAGGATATGTTTGCATTACAGAATGGCCATACAGATATGACCATATAAATAGAAAATAAAATAAAACTTTGCATGTTCTCAAGGACATAAATCCACCATTGCCAAGCTACAGTAAGCTCCTGCACTAGCAGAAAGAATATGAACATTAACACACTACATCAATCTTTCCATTTACTTGACATGCCTTTGGGGAAAATGTGGGAAATGGTTCCATTTATCAGATTATTGATTTATTTACATTAAGTATGTAATTTATGGGCATGAAAGACTAAGACTGGATAACCAATTACAAGCATTGAGCAGAAGTGTGCTAAAACTGGTAACTGATAAGTACTTAGGAATCTGGAAACTATTTCTATTTCTATCAGCTTTCAGAAAACAAGTGAACACTGAGATTGACTCCTAGTGCTGCACAATTGCATTGACCATGACCTTGGCTTTTCCATTAGAGACAATTGAATAAACCAAATCACCTATGATATGGTTAAAACAGCAGGCAAGTCTCTTACACCAAGATGAAAGAAAGGTTGCAATCTGTCTTGTAGTGGGAAATCATGCCACTTTCTCAAATTTATTATGGTTTTGTAAAATAATCCCAAGAAATGTCTGCTAAGAGCTCACTAAAAAGGGCATGTCAACCACATCACAGGACTACATCAGAGCAGTAACTACAAAGCCTAGGAGGAAAGGCAGCAGCTCCTTCTCTTCTACAGACCATAATAAGCTTTAGAATAAAGCCTCCTGTTTCAAGTCCTGATGTATCAAGTAGGTTTTATGTGCAAAATGGAGCACAAGAAAACTTTTCCTCTTAGAGAAACATAAGTCATACTCACCATCATGAACATAAAATAGGTGGTTATAAATTGTGTTGGTATAGCTGCTACATTCTCCCCTGCTCCTAAAGACAGTGGCAGCGAACTGGCAGAATAAGCCAACATCAAGACAATAAATATCATAGTGAAGAAACCCTTCACATCTGTTTTTACTCCTAAGAAACAAAAAAAAAAAAGATGTGTGATCAGTCCAGCTACTGAAATCCAGACAACTGTACATGTTTCAAGTAATACTTCAATCACCAAAAAGACTTGTAACAATTTTACAGTCATCCTACTAATCATGGGCTCCAATTTAATTGCTTCCTTCCAGGTGATTACATAAACTTCTCTTAATTTGTAAAGATTTATTCTGTTTTAATTCAAGTGTATGTTAATGTGTGTCTGTGGGAATGTATGTCATATGTCTGCAGTTACCTTTGGAGACATCAGCTCTCCTAGAGCTGTGACTATAGCCCTGATGATGGGGGTGTTGGGAACCAAATTTGGGGGTTGTGGGGTTCAGCAAGTGCTCCTAACCAATGAGCCATCACTACAGGCTCATCATATGGCTTTATTTTTACACTTGCCACATAATACCTTCCATATAATGTCTATTCTTTTTTATAAATAATTACAAGCAATTTATGAGATCCTGACATGTAGAGCTCCAGGGAACACAACTTGCCAAATATTCTGTTTTCTCTTACAGGAGAATTAACAAAAGAAAACATTCTTGTTCTCATTTTCCTGTGTTTATCATGATTGTGCTAGTAAAACTAATGAGATCAGTAGTGTGCCGGTTAATTTTTGTAAATTTAACACAAGCTAGGGTCATATGGAAAGAGGTAGCCTCAACTATCCCTGGGCAGTTGTTCCTGGAATCTGTAATAAATAAGGCTAAATAACCCATTAGGAACAAGCCAGTAAGCAGCACTCCTCCATGGTTTCTGCTTCACTCCCTGCCTCCAGGTTTCTTGGTATACTGAAAGCTGAGTTGAAGATTAAGCAACCTTGCAGTGGTTTAATATCTAGAGGACAGGAGAATGCCTCCAGTTTAAGTTTTCCTAGGAAATCACCATGTAACTGCTCTGGAAGAAAGCAATAAGTTCCACAAACTGATTTGTAATCTTTATGGAGCTAATGCTATGAGCCATGCAAAGTCCTGTGTATCTATAATAGTCATAAGGACACAAGTTAGAGTTTGCAGAAGTTGAGCTCCTTGCCTAATTATTTCAAAAGTTATTAATTTGATTATCATGGTGTGTATGATAGATGAGTGATTATGGCTGTGCATGTGCCGAGTTGTGCATGTTCCATGGTGTGCGTGTGCCATGGTGTGAATGAGCTGTGGCCTGCATGTGCCGTGTTGTGTATGTGCCATGGTGTGCATTGACATGATGTACATGTGCCATGGTACGAACGTTCCATGTATATGTGCCATAGTGTGCATGTGTCATAGTGTGCATGAGGCATGTGTGCATGTGCTATGTTGTGTATATACCATGGTGTGCATGTGCCGTGGTGTATATGTGCCATGGTGTGTATGCACCATAGTATGCATATGCCATGGTGTACATGGGCCATGGTGAGCAATGACATGGTATGCACGTGTCATGATATGTATGTGGAGTTGAATGAGATGTTTCTGGAGTGATTCTCTCATCCACTGTGGATTCTGATGATCAAATTCAGATTGTCAGACTTGCAAGATAAGCACATTTACCCACAACCATCCCATGGCCTTAATGACTGGCTCTGAATGATCAATTTTCTATAAAACAAAGTCTAAGCTGTATCAGTATTTATATTTGAAAGTGTGACAGTGTGTATGTGTGTATGAGTGTCTATGAGTGTGTGTGTGTCTGTGTGAGTGTATATACAAGTCTGTGTGTATATCTGTCTCTCTATGTTGTATATGCATGTATGTGCTTGTGTGTAAATGTGTGGGTGTATGTGTGTGTTAAAAGTATGGAAATGCTGAACAAATAGTTGAAAGTGAAGCTCAACCATAATGAACAAATGAATTGGTGTACATATTTGCAATAACTATACATATTATATAATTTCAACAAACCTCATATTCAGTATCCTTTCTCTTTGTAAGATTAGGTAGCACAATGCACTGTATATGTTTATGTTTTTTACACACATACATATGTATGGCATATTATATACTTTTCTATATTTTATTAACATATAGAGTCAGACAGAAACACAGAGAAAAATGCACAGCTGGGCTAGAAAGATGACTCATGATTGAAAATATGTGTTTTTATTTTAGAGGCCCTGGATTCCTACAGTGGTTATTCTGTAACTCAGTTCTTCTGACCTCCCCAGGTACAGCCTTCACTTAGAGCACACACACACACACACACACACTCACATACATACACACACAGAGAGAGACAAACACAGAAATAAAGAAAAAAAATATATGGAGAGATATCTCAATGATTTTACTCATTTGGCACTGTCTGAAATGTATGTTATTTATTCAGTCATTATACTGCACAAAATCTCTTAACAAAAGCACAGTTTCATAAACAGTTTTTGTAATAATTTGTTAACAGGTCTTGGAGGTTTTTCTCTCACTGAACTCTTGTTTTAGATGTCACACAATATAGACATTCATTTCTACTTATTTTCTTCTACTTCAGGCTTGCCCAAGTTGTACAAACCAAAAACATGTTCCCCCAAGAGTAAAGACGCATTTCTCAACTTACCTGCTATGCTGAAAAGTATAACAGTAAATATAATATTTGGCAATAACCTCCTGGGTACCAGATCACCCAGCAATTTCCCAAGAAAATATGATGACACTCTGTAGTATCCACTGGTGTGCTCATGTCTACAGAGACAAAGATCATGTTATACATCCTTAAATTAGTACAGAAGACTACACTGACATCTGCTACCACAGGGAGTCTAACAGGACAATGTCCCCTATTACCCAGGCTGACTCCCACACATGTCCCCATCTTAGAGACCAGCATCTCTAGGCCATCATCCTTATGACATTCTCACTATGATTCTCCCCATCAGAGAACTCTCCCCTCTTTTGTCCACTCTGGGCATACAACAGCCTCTCCAGGGAAACAGCCCAGTGTGCCCACTCTTCCCAGAGTCTCTGCCCCTCTGAAGCTGGTTCCCTGAGGAGCAGCTCATTTGTACCTCACCTCAGACACTGGTCATGGAGACTTCTCTCCTTCCAGTTCTTATGAAGAAGGTGACACTGTCACTCTGAGGTTACAGTGCAGCTTCAGGGCACCACATCCTTCTTTTCTGCTACTCCCACTTTAGGACAGATGCATTCTTCAATAATCTCTCTTTACAACCATGAATCTTTACCAGACACCAAACCTAATCCTTTTCCTTCCTAGCCCTTCCAAATACCAATACCAAGCTCTTCTTTTCCCTCCTAGTGTCTTCATTTCATCTCTGTTTTTTTTTTTTTTTTTTGATACAGGATCACCAGAGCAGGCTGGCTCTAAATTCCATATGTAGCCAAGTATGACCATCCTGCCTCTACCCTAGCCCCAAGCCCCAACTTCTGGGATTAAAGAAATACAGCCATGCTCAGGGTTTTGTGGTACTGTGACTCTAACACAGAATTGTGTGCACACAGAGTCAGCACTCTACTGGCTGTGCAGGTCCCTCAACTGCTCCCTGATGACTCCTCTCCTTGGAATGTACTTACAGGCAAATCTTTGCCATCTTTGAGAACAGGGACTCCTAAGCACAGGTCACCAGGAAAAGGTTCTTCAATGTTTGAAAACCATGGGGGATAACCAGCTCTTTTATATGTGGCTGCTGTCTGGCTCTTTCCAGCCCTGCATCAAGAGGACCCCGATTCTTTTGCAGCTGTACTCTCTAGCTCCAATGGGCTGCTGAACCCACTACACCCAAGCTCTATGAAACCCCTGACATCCTTCTTCGGGGGCATCATGAATATCCTGTGATTTTTTTTCACTCCATTACTACTGCGTTGTCTACAGCACTGAGGTCTGGGGACAACACCACATATCTGAAACATTTACTGAATAGCAGACCCCTCTGCTCTTGGTTTCTCATCCAGTTTTCATTAATATTAGTAATATCTTTACATACTTAAGAATGTAAAGATGGGACCCCAAGAATGATGAATTCAATCTTTCATAATTTACTTACTCTTCAGCTAAACAAGAGAAAAAGGAAAAATATGCTGTTATTTCATGAGATAACATCCTAGGCTTCACTATGACTGTAATCAACTTGATCGCCAACCTCTGATGCCTTCTCAAAAGTAGAGGATACTCACAGAAAGTGATCCCTGTCAATCATAAAGAGCTCTCTGGAAGACATGCTTGTGATACATTCAAAACCTGTAAGCAAAAGGAGCAAGACAGCTCTGCAGGGAGAGAATGGAGGCAAAAAGAAAACAGAAAATTTAATATTAGAATGCTTTTTTTCCAACAGAGCTTATTCCATAGATTAAATAACATAACATAGACTTAAGAAAAAAAAAAAGCAAGACTGCGAGATGAGCTCAGCAATAAAGAGTGCTTGTTGCTCTTGCAAAGGACACAGGTTTAGTTGTCAGTACATACATGGTGGCTCACAACCATCTGTCCTTCCAATTCCAGCCAATATGTTGCACTGATCTCCACAGGTCTAATGGCACATACACAGTAAATATACATCTATACAGGCAAACACTCGTACATATAAAAATAAAATAAGTATTTAAAAAAAAGAAGGAAAATGTGGAACTGTTCTGACTAAAAAGTTCAGGAAATATGAGTCCCATGAATTATTCAGCTCTCTGTTGCCACAGCAGTGTCTATTATTTGAAGTGTGTCCTCTAAAGTCCAACAATTGGATAATGATCCTTAATATAATGATTCTAGAGTATGTGATTTAGAACTTAATTGGTTTTACATGAAATCATGAGAGTGAAGCCCCCGGATGTCATTTGTGTCCTCATCATGGGAAGAAACAGCATTTCAGTGTCTCCCACGAGAGAGCTGAGAGAAGGTGACCAGACAGGAAGAACCTAGGAAAGAATCCTCACCACACTCTCACACTGTAGTATGGAGACATATTTGTTTTGAAATCTACTGACACTGTGATATTCAGTCATAGCAGCCCAAACCATCACTTCAATTTAAAGTTGGAAAGCATCATTCCTAATGTATAAAGAAAGAAACATAAAGATAAATAAAACTCCAAAATGTCTGAACATCTATTTGGCCACTTTGCTTTTAAAAAATGTAAAAATGAAAAACATGGAATAGTGGGGGAATACCCACTCAACAGCTTACTACAAATATCAACTGTAGAAACATTGTTAAAGCGTTGATTATTATCCCTAAAATATGATAATTAACTCTTTGCAGTGTTTCCAAAGTTCTCAAAAATAAATTCAGTCATGCTTATTTATGAAGAAATAATTTATACACACTGATAGGGGATGGTAAGCAGGAGGAAGCCCTTTGGAGTGATCTGGTTTTTTGGAAATACATGTCAGGTTCCTCTAAGACAGATGGTAGAGCTGGATCCTAAGAGTCTGCTACATAGCATCTTTTCAAGGAAGTCAGAGGTCAGTGACTCTTTATCTAGGTACACAGTTAGATATCAGATCAGATGAGGGGGACCTTAGATGTATTAGTTTCCTCATATATCAAAGAAAAATTCAATTTTGTAATCTACCAAAGGCCAGATTAAA
The DNA here is from genome assembly GCF_014885135.2 of Alexandromys fortis. Taxonomy (NCBI): domain Eukaryota; kingdom Metazoa; phylum Chordata; class Mammalia; order Rodentia; family Cricetidae; genus Alexandromys; species Alexandromys fortis. The sequence continues at coordinate 5,044,914 of NW_026067971.1, read as the reverse complement.
GAAAAGGATGAAAAAGAAAAAGACAAGTTAAGCATGGGTAAGACTCTAAGAAAAGCAGGAAGCAGTACTCCCAAGATACTGGAACTTGGGAGACAGATGCATGAGGAAAGTGGCAGGCCTAGGTCAGCCTGGGCTATATGACAAGCTCTTTGCCTTTCAGGTCACAAATGTGGTCCTGCCATTAATGACCAAACAAGAGCAGAGGACCTGTTCTGAGTACCACATTATCAACCATAGAGGAGAGGACCTGGGTTTCTCCTCCTCTCCTAATGAGCCAGTCTTGCTTTCAAGGCTTTCCTATTTGACTTTACTAAACATACAACTTTCTCTCTCTGCCCACTTTTCCATTTCCACACACACTCATTTTCTGGTGTTCAGTGCATTCTTCTTCTCTCTGTCTCCAAAATATTGTGCTCAAGTTTCAATCTGTGTTTACTTTCATATGTTTTTACCGGAAAAAAAAACAAGAACTTAGAAAGGGAACTTTATTGCCTTGGCTAGCTTAACCGTATACAACACATGTAATTTCTATATGATTTTTTAGATTGTATAATTGTAGATTGACAATGTATAGCTACATATTTAAGGTGTAGCACTAATATGTTTCAGCCTGGTAACGCTGTAGCAGTCATCTCACTACAGACTAACTTCTGATCCACACAGAAGGCAATTCATAGAGATGATTTTCATGTTTATTCTTTTCTTCAAAATTAATCAGTGTTTTCCACCTATCAAAACAGATTTTGGAGGCTGTGGCGCTGAACCATTCAGGAAAGTTTCTGCCATGCAGCCATAAGGACCAGAATTTAGATACATAGGACCCGTGTGAAAGTGTCCAGACACAGTACTTCCTATTTGTAAACCCAGAGATGAAGGGTACAGAGGTTGACACTTGGAGATTATGGGCCAGCCAATCTAGCCAAGTCAATGAGCTGCCAGTTTAGTGAGGGACCTGCCTTAAAAAAAAGTGTGTGTGGGGGGTCATCAAGGAAAGCCTGGCATCAACTTCTGACCTCCACATGCAGATACATGCATGATCACTAGCATGCACGTGTATATCCTCACCTAAACATGAGTGCACCTGGAAGAAATCTGTAAATTGCTGTGGGACAATGGTCTCATATCCTGTAAAGATTTGTCATTTGTACTGGTTTAATAAAATGCTAATTGACCAGGGTAGGGCGACCAGAACAGGAGAATTCTGGTAAGAGGAAAGGCTCAGTCTGCAGTTGTCACTCGGACCAAGAGGAAGAAAGATGAGAATGCCTCACTGATAAAAGGTACCAAGCCACGTGGCTAACACAGACAAGAATTATTGGCCAATTTAAGATGTAAGAATTAGTTATAAGAAAGCCTGAGCTAACAGGCCAACCAGGTTATAATTAATGTAGACCTCTGTGTGTTTCCTTTGGACTGAGTGTAAATATAACACACACACATACGCACACACATACACACACACACACACACACACACACACACACACACCAAATCAACAGTATTTCCATGATCAAGCCTCTCTGACCATCAGGTGGTACGCTGAGGCTGTGAGCATCAGGAAGGAAGCTCAGATGAACAAATAGTGGTGTGCCAAACATAAATTGCAACAAAAATCCTATAAATTTTGATCCTGATGAGAAACTATGTTGGGAACATGCTATAGTCATTAAAAAGTTTGGAGATGAAAGAATATCTATAAAACCACATTATAGCTCAAGCAAGACAAGGACCACAAAAGTGACATCCATATGGCAAGTCAAGAAGAAAATCCGAATCTCTTCCTATTAACCCACACTCACAATCCAACAAACCTTATATAGTCCAGAAAATTGTCTCCGGGGCAACAAAAGAAGAATAAATAGGTAAACTAAAACATTTATGCACCAAGACATTATAAACAGCATAAAAAAGAAATGCATAGAAGCGAAGAAATAAATGTGAATCATGTTTGTTTCTGGTAGGGGATTCACATCTCAGAAAGGAAACTATTATACCTCATTATTATTGAAAAATTAAGGGCCAATTAGATGGTTGAGTCAGGAGGTAAGATGACTGCCACCAAGCTTAATGAACTTGGGTACAATCCTTGAAACCCATTTGGTGGAAGAGTCATCTCTTGTCAATTGTCCTCTGATCTCCACATGCATGGTGTAGAACACAAATGCTCGCACAAATACACATACTAGATAAATAAATAAATACTTTTGGAATGAAAAGAAAACATTCAAATTTAAAATGGGAAAACAGGTTATACAGATACTCCATAAACTATCCAATAAATTATGATTCATTTTTCTTTGATATCTTATTCAAAACAAGAAATATTATAAGGGTGGGTGAGGATGTGCACATATTGGAGTTCTTGTGTTGTGCTGGTGAGGATATAAAATAGTACAGTGGGGTTGGAGACTGGATAGTAGTTTCTCAATTAACCCAATCGCCTATGATTTAGCAACTCTTGCTTTCTACCTCAAAGAACAAAAGTCCAGGGCTCAAACAGATGGACTTGTACACTCAGGAGCATGGTTCATAGCAACCAAAGGTGAGAGCAAAGCACATTTCCAGCCATAACGAATGGGAAACAACTCAGCATGTTCACACAATGAACTGTTATTCCGCCATACAGAGCCCAAGGAATCCTCACATATGACATACTTTGATGAGCCCTGAGGATATCATACTAATGGAAACAAGCCAGCCAAAACACATACAAACAACACCAAAACACAGACACTTGTGTGACTCCAATTCAGAGTTCCCACATTAGTAATATTCAGCGACAGAAAGTAGAATGGTTGATGCCAGGAATCAGAAAGGGGTAGTAGGGGGAGTCTTCTTTCAGAGCTGTGGGATTCTATATGGGAAGATGAAAACAATGACCTACATTTAGAGTGTGGTGATAGTTGCATAACATGAAGTTCCTCCATACACTAAAATGGGCACAATGTGAAATGTGTGGTATATGTAGTTACACACTATCTATACTCAAACACATGTGAAATCATAAGTTCTCTCAATCAGTTTTCAATGTACCAACACTCCCTATCACATAATGAAATGATAAAATGTTTACTCTGTTCTTGTGATGAATTCTAGTTCTAATTCTTAATGGTTTTAACTGAGTTTGAACAAAGTGATAGTATTTTTTTCATTTTCTTACCTCTTCTGGGCTTCTGTACAATCATTTTGTAAGGAACTGAAAGGAGTAACCAAAATGACAGCAACTATGATTGTGATAATTACCTTTCAAAAAAATAGAGGAAAAAAATTTCATTATTTTTCCTAATCAAATCTCTCCAGTAAGGAAAACAGTATATTTTGGCCAGAGTCCCTGGAAGAATATACAATATGCATGTCAATAGACTTCTCGTATATTAAACAAAAAATGAAGTTCTTTGCAATCTGAGGCTCCAACAGTGTAGACCTTGGAAAAGCCAAGACTTCTCCCAGTGCTCCACCAGGAATGACCAGTGAAGGACTCATCATTTCCCGCCTGTCCAGACTCAAAATAAGCATACAAAAACTGTATTAATTGCAACACTGCTTGGCCCATTAGCTTAGGTTTCTTATTAACTAACTCTTACATCTCAAATTAACCCATTTTTATTGTTCTATGTATTGCCATGAGGCTCGTGGTTTACTGGTAAGGTTCTGGTGTCTGTCTCCTTAGGCAGCTACATGGCATCTCTCTGACTCTGCCTTTTTTTTTCTTCTCTGTTTCTCCTTGGAATTCCTGCATTTCTCTATTCTGTGCTATCATAGGCCCAAAGCAGTTTATTTATTAACCAATGGTAATAAAACATATTGACAGCTCACATCACTTGCGGAGGTTAGTGAACAAACACAAGTAAGTGTCAGAAAGGGTCCACCTAAACTGAGATCTCAGCTCTGGTGCCAGTGAACATGTGCAGTTTTCTACTTCAGGTGGTTTAAGGGAATTCAGACTTTCTTTACTCTTATAGTTAGAAACAAGTACACCCTAGGCCAGGGGGACAGCTCAGTGGCAGAGCCCTCACAACATACACTAGACACATTTCCTCTAATGCAAACCAAACAAAAAAATTAAAAATGACTCACTACACAGTTCCTAGCAGTGGAATTTTGTGTGCTGAGAAGGGTGAGCTGGTTCTCACCTGTGTCACCTCTGGGAAATCTGTACCTGTGTGGAAAACTCACTTGTTCCCAACTATATAGAATCTTTTGTTTTACTATTTTATTTTTTTCCAATAAGTCAAGTAAATTTTATTAAACTGTTCCTCTATCAACTATAACATCCGTTTCCAATAAACAACAGTTATAGTTTTCATAAATGCTCTGATCACATGACCATTGTGTCCAATTTGATATATTTTACTCTGGTTCTCAACATCAGCATAGAAAATTGAAATTAAAATCAGAATTCCTTGAACATTCCCTTTCACTGCAATTTCTTTTTTATTATTTATTTATTATAGATTTCTGCCTCCTCCATGCCACTGCCTCCCATTTCCCTCCCTCTTCCCCAACCAACTCCCCCTCCCTCAGCAGCCCTAAGAGCAGTCAGGGTTCCCTGTTTTGTGGGAAGTTCAAGGACCACCCTCCTCCATCCAGGTCTAGTAAGGTGAGCATCCAAACAGCCTAGGCTCCCACAAAGCCAGTACGTGGAGTAGGATCAAAAACATATAGTTATCCTCCTGGATATTAACCTTCATCAGGCGATGAAAGGAGACACAGACAGAGACCCATATGGGAGCACTGGACTGAAATCCCAAGGCCAAAATGAGGAGCAGAAGGAGAGAGAGCACGAGCTAGGAACTCAGGACCGCAAGGGGTGCATCCACACACTGAGACAATGGGGATGGTTTATCGGGAACTCACCAAGGCCAGCTGGACTGGGTCTAAAAAAAGCATGAGATAAAACCGGACTAGCTGGACATAGAGGACAATGAGGGCCGCTGAGAATCTTTTGTTTTTCCAAAAATAATTGACCTAGAAAGGCCTCTTTTATGATTCAAATGCCTAAGTAAAAGACCAAGGTGTTTGGAGCAATTGACAGTATAACTTAAATGGTCAGAATATTCACATAAACACAGGGAAGGCAGCTACATGAAAAGGGCAGCACACATGTTAAGAAATAAGTGATGTTTCACTACAGCCAACAACACACGACCTTTCAATATTCAACAGAAACTAAATAACTGAGAATGATATAGTACACTCACAGAAGAACTATGTTCTCGTTGGATAGGGACAGGGATGTAGGTCCATGGTAGAGTGATTGCCTGCTAATGGCTAAGGCCCCAGGATCAAACACTAACACAACAGAATCAACATCATGAAATAAAAGATAACTGCATAAGTGATGGCCCAATGAGCTGGAAGAACCACATTTCTCTGTGACATTCATGTTAAAATAGAGAAAATCTTAAGTCATGATGATCCTTGTTATGCAATCAGTACAAAGAAAAGTAGAACTTCACCTCCTCCCAGTTCCAGTTGGCTGACAGGGAAGAGCATTGTGCAGTCCAGTTACTGTGTGTGTGAGCTGCACTCTTGGAGTAGCTACTGCTTTCACACACTGGACTCCTGATGAGGGAACAGCACTCTGCAGCTGGCTCATCTCAGGCAGTGGATGCTCAGGCTCCCTCAGAGCTGTTCTATGGCCCTGTCTCCTCACCACATGATTTCAACCACAGATCACCCGTCCTTTCCCTCTCCAGTCATCTCCACCCCTTCTCTACTTAAACTTTCCCCAAGTCCATTCTCTCATCTGACAGGCTACAGTTTTATCTGTTTATCCAGTTACCATCCATCCACCCACATGGAAAGTTGGATCAGGAAAAAAGCCTTTCTTCCTTTTCTCATTTCAGGACTTTGAACTTGTAGGATGCACAGGTGAATTAAAGTAGACAGGTGTGAGAAGTTCTCAGGTGTGCTGAATGTGTTTTTGCGTTCCCTGAATTAAAATTAGTACTTGGATTTCTCATTATTGTTCCTCTAAACAACAAAAAAAAAACTACTAAAAGTTTTTCCATAATTAAAAAAATCAACCATGGTCTACTTGATTTATTTAATATCTCTATATGCTAAGCAGAGTGAAAATGAAAAATATATGGAAGGGAGTAGAAGATAAATGTGACCCTGACGTGTATTGACTCAGAAACATATTGTTCCCACTTGAGTTTCACAATTGAAATAATTCATCAGATTACCCGAATTATAGTGGTCCGTGGAAAACCCTTGAAACTTTTAAATGAACGACAGATCATCCACTCAAGCTGATGCCAGAAAGGGGTGACACACGTGATCTCCCCCAAGGCTGAGCTCCTTCTTGCCGTTTGTTCCTCCAAGAGTGGATCCAGTTCAGTTCTCATTTTGCTGTATAAGGAAGACTGTGTATACATATTGGCTAAGTTTTCGCTGACATGGTTCTGTCTCTCAGAAAGCTCTTTATGTTCATTGGCTTTAAGATAAAAGTGGATAAAGTCAAGAAACAGTAATGATTTTTCTGTGATACTTTTTATGAATAACACATCAATTATGTATCAGTTTTTCTTTGAGACAGTCTCATGTACCCTAGACTGGCCTAAAGTTTGCTATGAAGCCAAGGGTGACCTTAAGCTCCTCCAGGTCCTCCTGTTTCTGTCTCAAGTGCTGTGACAGGCATTCACCTTCACACCCAGTTATGTGCTAGGAACCAAACTCACAGCTTTGTGCTTGCTAGGCAAACATTCTACCAGTTGATCTTGATCTTCAGCCTGCAACATTTTTAACATAATAAAATAACTCCTATGTAATTCCTTTACGTATTAGAAAAGTGTCCCTAACTGGCCTGACTACTGTCATTATTCCATGGGTTCAGGAAATTGAATGGCTTTTTCCCATCCAGACTTAACTCTCTTTGTTTGTTTGTTTGTTTGGTTGGTTGGTTGTTTTTTTTTTTTTTATAGATTTTTATTGAGCTCTACATTTTTCTCTGCCCCCTCCCTACTTCTCCCCTCCCCTTCAATGCTCCCCAAGGTCCCCATGCTCCTAATTTACCCAGGAAATCTTGTCTTTTTCTACTTCCCATGTAGACTAGATCCATATATGTCTCTCTTAGCATCCTCAATGTTGTCTAAGTTCTCTGGGATTGTGATTTGTGGGCTGGTTTTCTTTGTTTTATGTTTAAAAACTACTTATGAATGAGTACATGTGATACTTGTCTTTCTGGGTCTGGATTACCTCACTCAAAATGGCGTTTTCTAGCTCCATACTTTTTTCTGCAAAATTCAAGATATCATTATTTTTTCTGTTGTGTAGTACTTCATTGTGTAAATGTACCACATTTTTCTTATCCATTCTTCAGTTGAGGGGCATTTAGGTTGTTTCCATGTTCAGACCCTAATTCTTAACATAGTCTTACTTCTCTTTTGGTTCTATACTTCTTAATGTAAAAATCTGGTCACTTCTTCTGCTTCATGTGAATGTATATGAAAATGTATAAACTGATAAGTATTTTGTTTCTAAAATTCTATAAACAAAGCAAGCATGGTGACACAGTTCTATAATACCTACACTTGGGAAGTAAGGTAGAAAGAACACACATTCAAATCTAGTCTGACTACATAAGCCAACAATAATAAAAAGAATAACATAACAAATAATAAGTACTTTTTAAAAAAATCCTTTTGTGACAATATCATATAAAGGTTCTTTTGTAAATTAAATTTAAAAACACCCAGCACTAATAGACAGCAAAGTCTATTAGCTAATTTTAAACGCTGAATTAACACAAAAGCTATATTCCAATGAGACAGATGATTATGTTTTAATGAAATCAATTAAGCAAAAAGCCTATGACTTTAGGAGGCTCACATACCTTCATGGTCATCTTTTTCTGTGTCTAATAGAGCAGAGAAACCTCCATTAATGATGTTCAGGAAGAAGTCTGCAGGGTTGTTGTGGGAATCATAGTTGTAACCTGCAATGAAGGTAGCCCATGAATACAAAGGTGAGGACCTGTTTGCAGAGAGTGGGAAATGGGAGAGGAGACAGAATCTAAGAACTTACTCCTCTTTTTTCCCATCCCCACAAATTTATCCTTTCTTATTATATATATATACTCATATTATTTCAGCAATCTCTACTTTATAGCTTACTGAATATATGTGTATGTTTATGCTGGTGCTATAACATATATGATATGTACATATACGCATATGTATATATAATACACAGACATAGACAGAGTAGATATAGCCATAGATCAGACATAGATGTAGACATAGACATGGAAATAGACATAAACATAGACTACACATAGACATAGACATTGAGATATGGACATGGAAAATGACATAGACATGCACATAAACATAGACATGGACATAAATGTGGTTATAGACATGGACAAAGACATGGATATGCCCAATGACTTGGTTATGGACATAGACATGTACATGAACATAGACATAGAAATAGACATAGGCATGGACATATACATAGACAAGGATATGGATATAGACATGGCTATCTATGGACATAGACATAGACTACACATAGTCATAGACATGGGCATAAACATAGACATGGACATATACATAGATAAAGACATGGATATGGACATGGGCATAGTTATGGACATACACATAGACAGGGACATAGCTATAGACATCAGCATACACATTGACATATACATGATATGGACATGGGCATAGATATGGACATAGACTACGTGTAGACATGAGCATTGAAATAGAAATTAACATGGATATGGACATAAACTACACATAGACATATACCCAGACATAGACAAGGACATAGTTATAGACATCAACATAAACATAGACATGGACGTGGATATGGATATGGACATAGACTACACATAGACATAGACATGAACAGAGACTACACATAGACATGGACTACACATACGTGTAGACATGGGCATAGATATGGACATGGATATGGATATGGATATGGACATAGACTATACATAGACAGACATGAACATAGACTACACATAGACATGGACAAAGACATAGACATGAGCACGGACACAAAATATACATAGGCATGAACATAGACATAGGTATGGACCTGAACAAGGACATTGACATAGACTACACATAGACATAGATAGAGACATAGATCAGACATTTATATGAAGTATTCCCATAAAATAATCATTTGAATTTGGCCTACAGACTCACAAATGCTTGCAAATTATTAAATGACAAAGATTAATCAAAAACAAATGAATAGTACTGTGGTGCAAATATTTAAGCTTATATTCATAGTCAAAGAGAATCATCCATAACTATATCCATATTTCTCTAAGAAGAAATTAATCACATGAATCATTAAAAATATTTATCATCTAAACTGACTGTGAAAAACTCAGACAAAAAACTGACTCTACAGAAGCCAGACTTCAGCCTCTATAGCCCCCAATCAGCACCTAAACCTGAAAAGCAAAGTTACTAGTAAGTTAAGAAATGCCTCTACAAACACTCAGAGTCAGATTACACTAGGGGAAACTGAAAACCACCGTCTGCTACCTGAGCAAGAACATAATGATGCTGAACCTTTCCAAAGCTGTTTAAAGGATGGATAATAAGCCAGAGGCCAGCATGTTAATTAAGAGGGTCTCCACAACTAGGAAGCAAAACAAGAGGATTAGTAAATATCCTGTAACACAGATATGATACAGGATAGAAGAAAGAAAAGAGGTAATTTGGTACGAAATGCAGCATTCAGTTCCTTGAGGAGGCTGATGCTTTTGAACAATGATACAAAGCCTGGGGAACTGATTACATTTTTGAAAACTTGCATCTCCTTACAGAAAAGTAAGAAAACAGCTATTAATGGTGGCCATGCCTTTAATCCCAGCACTCAGGAAGCAGGGACAGGTGGATCTTTATGAATTTGAAGCAAGACTGGTGTACACAGCTCCAGGGCAGCCAGGACTACATAGAGAAACTGTCTTAGAAAAACCCAGCAAGATTGCATTCCCACCAGCAATGGATGAGGGTACCCCTTCCTCCACAGCCTCTCCAGCAAAGGCTATCATCGGTGCTTTTGATTTTAGCCATTCTGACAGGTGTAAGATGATATCTCAAAGTTGTTTTGATTTGCATTTCCCTGATTGCTAATGAGGTTGAGCATGACCTTAGGTGTCTTTTGGCCATTTGAACTTCTTCTTTTCAGGACCACGGGGGGGGGGTGCACCCACCCACTGAGACAGTGGGGGCTGATCTATTGGGAGCTCACCAAGGCCAGCTGGACTGTGACTGAAACAGCATGGGATAAAACTGGACTCTCTGATCATGGCGAACAATGAGGACTGATAAGAAGCCAAGGTCAATGGCAAGGGGTTTTGATCCTACTTCATGTTCCGGCTTGGTGGGAGCCTAGCCAGTTTGGATGTTCACCTTCCTAGACATGGAAGGAAGGGGGAGGACCTTGGACTTTCCACAGGGCAGGGAACCATGACTGCTCTTTGGATTGGAGAGGGAGGAGGAGAGGAGTGGGGGGAGGGGGAGAAGAGTGGGGGGTGGGGAGGGAAATGGGAGGCTGGGAGCAGGCGGAAACTTTTTTTTTCTTATTCTCAATAAAAAAGAAAAAACCCCAGCAAAACAAAAATAATCAATCCTTGCATGAGTTTTTGAAAAATTAAAGATTATGTTGAAGCTTGAAAGTATAAGAACTTGCAGTTTCCTTATGCAGCATACAAATCTTTGCTTATGGCTTTTTAAGTGAAATTACACATTAAATACCATGTGTCTTTTTTATGGTCAGCGTGTATTTTTTCTATAATCAAAAATCTAATGCCTGTAACTTTAAACAACAAATAAAATATATATTATGTATGAAAACAAAAGTCACTGAGGAAATGTAAGATCTTAGTAGGATTTGGGGTAGTCTAAATTGTTTTATTAAAAATTGTACTTTACTATAAATCCTAATCTACTTAGGTCCTGGGATGCCAACTTCACATGTCTCTCCCCTTGAATAATTTTATATATAACCGAATGAAGAACAACAAAGAAAAATTTTAAACCAACCTATATGGAAAAAGTTTTTTCTCCAAATTGTAAGAATAAAACCTCTAAAAGAAGAGAGAGACCTGCATAACAAGCCTTGCTGCACAAGGAACAGAATTCTGTCACCAAATTAACCAAAGGTATTTAACATACAGTAAGCCTGTATGAGGGCCAAGAAGCATTCCTGAGAACCCCTGTTCTCTCTGCAGAGTCTGTGAATGAAGAAGTTCTCATAGAAAAAGCCAGCCATACCTGCAGATCTGAAGTACTCCAAAGCCTCCTGTGCAGGCCCGTGAAACATGACTTTTCCTGAGGCCACTAAGGTGAGGCTGTCAAAAAATCTGAAGATGAAGTACTGGGGCCGATAAATGGAGAAGATGATGGTCCGTCCCCTCATAGACATCCTAAGTTCAAAGAGGGAGAAATCATAAGTCACTGAACAGAGGAACCCTGAGATTCTCAATAAAATATTTTATTCCCAAAGTTACACTCCCTGTTCCATTTCAGATGAATTTTCCTTAAAAACACCTCATCTCACTTGTATTATACACCTGATAGAGAAACCAAGGTTCAAGCTTTTATTTAAAAGATTAGGACTTCCAAAGTGTGGGACGACAGTAGTGCAGGGTCCGCTCAAAAGTTATCACGTAGATCCTGTAAGTGGGCAGGCTTCTCAGACACTGAACTAGAATATTTGGGAGTCAGTGCAAGGAATCCATATTATGAGCAGGCTGCCCTGGTGAATGACAGGTTCACTGAAGCTTGTAAAGCAACAACAGAGCAAACATTACAACTGTGACTGTATGCACAATTCCCTTCAATCATTCACACTTTCTGTCTCTTCCAGAATTTGTTTGCATTGTTCTGATAATATGATTTACATTTCTAACCATTTTCTCTCACACTAAACACTAGGCAATAACCTCATTCAGTTTTCACAATATCGGCATAATGTGATTCTAATATAATTTCCCCCTTTCTGTTGATAAACTTTAAAGGTCAAGCAACAGACCAAGGGGTCAGTTAGTAAGGGGCAAACTTGGGATTTGATCATTGGTTTAATTCGATGACAGGAAAAAAATAAGTTGAACTACCATTTCAGAACATCTGTGTGAGCACCAATAACCAAAAACTGTTTAAAACTATTGCAAAATATTTTCATGAAGGCTGGGTATTGTGGCATATTTGTAATATTCTAGCACTTGGGATGTTCTATAGTTCAATGCTCATCTATGTTACATGGGACCCTGTTTCAAATAGACAAAATGAAGGAATAAACAAAGTAGATGGGAAAGGAAGGAGGAAGTAGGAAGGTTGGAAATAAGAAATGAAGGAATGGAGAAAAAATGGAGGGACGGAAAGGAAAGGAGAATGAGAGAGCTGTGCATAGAGACAAGATAAGGGTAGAATAAAGGGCATAATAACTGATTACTTCCTCTGAGAAACTATTAATAAACAACAAAAGGAAAAACTGTAATTTCCTATCATATAACCCAGCAACCACCAGCATTACTAGATGATCAAGATTAAAGACAGGCAAACAAGATGGATCAATGGGTAAAGGAACTTAATGCAAAGTCTAAAGACCTGAGTTCAGTCACCAGAACTCACTTGGTGGAAGAAAAAAGCCAACTCCTCGAGTTTGCCTCTGACCTTTACAGGCAGGGTATACATGTATACATGTACACACACAACTCACACATATAGGAAGAAAGTGCATAGCACTAAATGCCTACATAAAGAAGTGGAGAAATCTCACATTAGTGACTTAACAGCACACCTAAAAGCTCTAGAACAAAAAGAAATAGACTCACCCAGGAAGAATAGATGACAGAAAATACTCATATTGAGAAATGAAATAAAATAGAAGCAAAGAAAACAATACAAAAAAAATCAATGAAACAAAGAATTTGTTCTTTAAGAAAATCAACAATATAGATAAATCCTTATCCAAGCTAATCAAAAGGCAGAGAGAGAACATCCAAATGAACAAAATCAGAAATGAAAAGGGGGACCTAACTGAAAATACCGAGGAAATCCAGAGAATCGTTAGGTGATACAAAAAAAAAAAAAAAACCTGTACTCCACAAAATTGGAAAATGTAAAAGAGAGGGACAATATTCTGGAGAGGTACTTATAACAAAATTAAATCAAAACCAGGTGAACAATTTAAATAGACCTATAACCTGCAAGGAAATATAAACAGTCATCAAAAGCCTCCCTACCAAAAAAAGCCCAGGACCAGATGGTTTCAGCTCAGAATTCTACCAGAACTTCAAACAAAAGCTAATACCTATACTCCTCAAAGTGTTCCACATAAGAGAAACAAAGGGAACATTGCCAAACTCTTTTTATGAGGCTACGATAACCCTGATACTGAAACCACGAGACTCAACAAAGAAAGAGAATTACATACCAATCTCCCTCAAAAAAACTGATGCAAAAATACTGAATAAAATTCTGGCAAACCAAATTCAAGAACACATCAAAAAGTCCTTCACTATGATCAAGTTGGCTTCACTCCAGACATGCAAGTATGGTTCAACATATGAAAATCTATCAATATAATCAACCATATAAATAAACTGAAAAAGAAAACCATATGATCCTTTCATTAGATGCTGAAAAAGCATTTGAAAATCCAACACCCCTTCATGATAAAGGCCTTAGAGAGATCAGGGACACAAGAAATATATCTAAGCATTTTTAAAGCAATATACAGCAAGAAAACAGCCAACATCAAATCAAAGTGATTCCACAAAATAAGAAAAAAGACAAGGCTGCTAACTCTTTTCATATCTATTCAACATAGTTATTGAAGTTCTGCTTAGAGCTATAAGCCAACAAAAGAGATCAAGGGTACTCAAATTGAAAAGGAAGAAATCAAGTTTTTGTTATTTACAGATGATGTGATAGTATACATAAGTGATCCAAAAAACTCTACCAGAGAACTCCTACAGCTGTTAAATACTTTCAATAATGTGGCAGGATACAAGACCAACACTAAAAAATCAGTAGCCCTCCTATATACAAATGATAAAAAGTCTGAGAAAGAAATTAGAGAAACATCACCCTCTACAATAGCCACAAATTATATCTTGGAATAACACTAATTAAAGAAGTGAAATATCTATTTGACAATAACATTAAATATTTAAAGAAAAAAAACCAGAGAATATACCAGAAAATGGAAATATCTCCCATGTTCTTGAATAGGTAGGATCAACATAATAAAATGGCAATCCTACCAAAAGCGATCTATAGATTCAATGCAATCCCCATCAAACTCCCAACACAAATCTTCACACACCTTGAAAGAAAAATACTCAACTTCATATGGAAAAACAAAAAAACCCAGGAGAGCCAAAACAATCTTGTATAATAAAGGAACTTCCTTAGGCATCACTATCCCTGACATCAAGCTCTATTATAGACCTACAGTAATGAAAACAGCTTGGTATTGGCATAAAAACAGACAGTGGGACCAATGAAATCATTGAAGTCCTGAATATTTATCCACACACCTATGAACATCTGATTTTTGAAAAAAAAAAGCTAAAATTATACAGGGGAAAAAAGAAAGCATCTTCAAAAATGGTGCTGGCATAACTGAATGTCAACATATAGAAAAATGCAAATAGATCCTTATCTATCTCCATGCACATAACTCAAGACAAATGGATTAAATACCTCAATATAAATCCAACCACACTGAACCTGATAGGAGCAAAAGTGGGAAGTAGCCTTCAATGCATGGGCACATGAAACCACTTCCTAAATATAACTCCAATAGCACAGACCCTGAGAGCAACAATAAATAAATGGGACCTCCTGAAACTGAGAAGCTTCTGTAAAGCAAAGGACACAGTCAAGAAGATAAAAAGACAACCTACTGAATGGGAAAAAAATCTTCATCAATCCCACATTAGATAGAGGACTGATCTCTAAAATAAATAATGAAGTCCAGAAATTAGACAACAAAATTCCAAATAATCCAATTAAAAAATCAGGTACAGACCTAAACAGAGAACTCGCAACAGAAGAATCTGAAATGACAGAAAGACACTTAATGAAATGTTCAACATCTTTAGCCATCAGGGAAATGCAAGTCAAAATGACTTTAAGATACCATCTTACACCAGTCAGAATGACTAAGGTCAAAAACACCAATGATAGCTTATGCTGGAGAGAATGCACAGTAAGAGGAACACTCCTCCATTGCTGATGGGAATGCAAACTAGTACAACCACTCTGGAAATCTGTATGGCAGCTTCTTAGAAAATTGGAACTCAAGCTACTGCAAGACCTAGTAATACCACTCTTGGGCATATACCCAATGGATACTCAATCATACTACAATAACATTTGTTCAACTATGTTCATAGCAGCATTATTTGTAATAGCAAGACTCTGGAAACAACCTAGAAGCTGCTCATCTGAAGAGTACTACTCCGTGCATGCAAATGGATGGGACTAGGAAAAAAAGCATACTGATTGAGGTAATGTAGACTCAGAAAGATGAACATGGTATGTACTCACTCATAGGTGGATACCAGCAAAGGATAAAGAGCCTATAGTCCACAACCCTAGAGAAGCTAAGTAGCAACATTAACCCAAAGAAAAATATATAGAGTTCCACCTGGGAAGGGAAAATAGACAAGATCATCTGACAAAATTGGAAGTATGTGTCTGGTGGGGGGAAGATGGGAGGGCAAAAGGGGAAGAGGAGGGGAGAAGGGGAAGGGGAGAAGAACTTAAAGGAATGAGATTGTCGAGATGGAGGAGACACAGAGATAGAGATCAAGAAAAAAAGATATTTTGATCAAGGGAACCATTGTGGGGCTGGCAAGAAACCTGGTACTAGAGAAATTCCCAAAAATCCACAAGGATGACCCCAGATAAGAACATAAGCAATAATAAAAAGCATACCCAAACTGGCCTTGCCCTGTAGTCAGAATGATGAATATCTTAAATGTCACCATAGAACCTTCATCCAGCAACTGATAGAAACAAAGTCAGAGACCAGCAACAGAGTGCTGGGCTGTGTACCCAAAGTTCAGTTGAAGAGTAGGGGGAGTGAGAATATGAGCAAAGAGGTCAAGATGGGGACACCCACTGAAACAGTTTACCTGAGCTAATGGGAGCTTGCCAACTCCAGCCAGACAGGGGAGAAACCAGCATGGGACCAAACTGGACCCTGGGGATGTGGATAAAAATTGTATGTCCGGTACAGACTGCAGGGCCATAGGTAGTGGTACCAGGATTTATCACTACTGCTTATACTGACATTGGGGAAAACCAATTCTTTTTGGAAGTATACCTTGCACAGCCTAGATATAGTAGAGAGGGCCTTGGCCCTTCCCCAAATCAATGTGCCTTACCCTCTCTGAGGAGTGAATGGGGTGGGGAGGAGGAAAAGGTAAAGGAAATAGGAGGAGGGGACAGAGTGGGAACTGGGATTTGTATGTAAAATTTTTAAAAAGATAGTTTGTTTTCTTTTATAAATATAAAATAAATAAAGTATTCTACAACTAGGATGCTCTTCCGGGAGTGTTGAAGATCAAGGAGAACACAGTATATCAGGGCCTGAGTCTGCTCCCAGAACACTTGGAGAAGCCACTTAGTATGTTCCCTTGCAATGCACTAAGACTAGGCATGCCATAAGACACAGGGGCAGAGAGAAGTATTCCATATTGGAAAAATAAGCAAGAACCTGATCTTAGTTGAGTATCCTTAAGCAATAAGGAAAATGAACAGACAAGAAAAGTGTGACACCTGAGGAGTCTACAGAGTAGAAGGTGACAAGGCCCTAATTGTTGACTTCATCACTGTGAAGGTACAATGGTAGAGTAATCTTGGTTCTTGGAGATACAGGCAAGAATATTTAGGGTGATGGACGACAAACCAAAGAACAAGGGGAAGGAAGGAAAAAACAGTGAGTAGTAAGTCCAACAGCCAGGAACATAGATCAGAGGAATAGAATAGTCTACATGGTCCTTAAGTTTATTCAGTTAGTTTGAAACTATTAATTTCTAAAATGTACAAAACATAATATGTATACTTTTTTCTATAAATATTTGAGTCACGGACTTACTTCATGAGATAAAGAAATACCTTTTCTTTTACTTCATTCTTCCCCTGGTTCAGGACCTAGACCTTAGGAATCATTCCCTTGGCCATCACATGCAGGGCTAATCCCAGAGATAATGTTGTTTATTCTATATACAAAACTATATAGAACCCACCATTGCCTAACTAAGGAACCCCCACATTTCATCCTCCTGCTGACATCTTTACACCCCCATGATGCAACTGAACAACCTTATCCATGATATGTTGTTCTACTCTAAATTCAAAAGCTTTCCCCCAAGCCCTCTCATGGAAAATAAGAGTCCTTACAGTGACCCAATCACTAATCCCTCTCCCTCCAATTGTGAAGGTGGAGGGCTGAATTGTGTCCTTCCAAAGACTCATTTGTGGAATACCTCACATCTAAGAAACTAAAATACAGATATAATTGGAGAAAGAGTCTTTAAAAAGGTAATTTATTTAAATGAAATTACTAGTGTGTCTTAATGTAACTGTTGTCCATTTAAGAGATCAGGGCATAGACACAGGAAGAGCGAGGAGTCACCTTCCACAACTCAGTGACCCAGGTCTCAGTAGCATGGCCTGTTAATACTTTAATATTTGGCTTCCAGGATCCAGAACTTTAAGAAATTTAACTTCTGTCAAGTCACTTAATCTTGTTGTCTTAAGCAGTGCACTAGCAACCTTCCATCCCCTAGGCTATGGGGTTCTAGTCAATGTGGTCTCTTTAATATTCCAGACACACCAAACATGCTTTGCCTCAGAACAAATGAGTTTTTCCTTGATCTAACACTCTGTTCAGATCTGATCCACTCATGCCCAGCTTGCTTGACACTGGCTTGAGGGTTATGGGTACATGCTATTTAAAGCAGTGCTGGACCTTCACCACAGCTGTTTTTACCTATGCTCCTGTCTCATTGTTCTTGATGTTTATTCCTTGTTAACCAAAGTTTCCCTCTAATAAACAAGGAAGAAATTCTGTTGCTTACCTCTGAATCTCCTGCATTACGAGAAGAAAACTCAATGTTCCTTCAGCACTTACCTTCTCAGGATGGAGATGACATCAGTAGTAGTGCTCCAGTCTAAGCCATTGGTGGGGTCATCCAAGAACAAAATGGGATGCTCAGCAACCAGCTCCATGGCTATACTTGTCCTTTTTCTGAGCTCTTTAGATCCAGGCTAAAGCAACGATAACCATCATTATGAGCAAGATCAACTAGTCATTATCATTTGGTGAATGAGACTTTCTGGCAATAAAAGTTTTTTGTTACACCATTATGGGCACCTGGGAGAAGGAGGTGTTTACTTTCCAAGTGAATATAAAGAAGCTGAGGTCAGACTTGACACGAAGCCCATGATAAAAAACAGTTACTGCTGTTTCTTTATCAAGTCACATTGGGTAGAGGGTAATGGTTATCACACTCAAAGACTGGCACAGTGAAATCTCTGTCTAAGGTCGAGGAAGACAGGACAGGAGAAGAGGAAGTATTTCTTGTAATTTAGTAGTCACTTCACCCTTTCCAACACACTTATGACACAGGCAATCTACACAAAATAAACACAACAGGACACCACACACACACTCTAGAGAACACACACACAAATACACACACAGCACAACACACTGACACACAGTCCCACACAGATATATACTGCTTTTTATCAAAAATTCCATGTTGCCTTATTAGAAATTTTTTAACTCCCTTAAGACTTTGCAAATTGACATTATATATGCTGTACAGCAACACATAATTCATGACTCATTCTTGTAGGCAAATCAAAAAGGTGGTATAGTCTACAGGTCAAACTGGCATAGTCTTTGCACCAGTCAATGACTCAGTAAGTGATGGAATAGCAAGGATTATGGGGACACAGAACTACGGAACAATTCTCCCCAAACATGATAACCAAAACCATGATGAAGCTCCACTGACAACATACAACAAAGGATGTTTGTGGAATGTGGATGAGTGTGGTCAGGACAAGGCTGAGGATATAAAAGAATCATTAATTGATAGTTAAGAAAAGAGTTTATAAGTAAACAGATGCCCTTATTTTTATGGATGAGAAGTAAGTAAGTATTCAGGAGTAAGGAACAACCTAATGCTCTTTTAAAATGCTGCAGTAAGAAATACCTTTACTGAGTATGTTGTTGTAAACATTAAGAAACCAGGGGGCTGGTACTATCAACTATGCTAATATGTTGGCTATATGATGGTCAAACTTTTACAGTAACCACATATTGTCTCTACATTTCTTAAATCAAAATCTTATAAAAGAATGAAGAGAAGTCTTAGAGGTAAAATGTATTTGCCACGCAAGCGTGAATCTTGAGTTCAATCTGTGGAAATCACATATAAAGCTGTATGCAGTAGAATGCATCTGTAATTTCATCAAGACATAATTACAGGGTGATAGGAGATGGATCAGAAAATTCAGTTATATGTGTAGGGCATCAGCAAAACAAGACAGACCCTGCCTTACAAACAAGGTAGGAGAAGAGAATGAACCCTTGAGAGAAGTGTCCTATGACCTCTGTGTGTGTGCTATGGCATTCATACACACACACACACACACACACACACACACACACACATGCACACACACACATGCACACGCACGCAGACAAACATATACACATAAGCATACTGGCATGTGTTCACTCACATGAAAGCATGTATCCACGTAAGCACTCACACATACACATATTTCAGAGCATTTTGGGGTCATGTAGAAACATGATGCAAGGAAAACTTCCATTACTCTACAAGGATGACCCCAGCTAAGATTTATAGCAATAGTGCATAGACTGAATTGGCCATCTCCTGTAATTAGATTGGTGACTACCCAACTGTTATTGAAGAGTTTACCAACTGATGGAAGGAGATGTGGAGATCCACAGTCAAGCACTGGGAAAATCCTGGGGAATCACGTTAAGGAGAAGGAGGTAGGATTACATGAGCCAGAGTGGTCAGGGTCATCAGAAGGGAATACACAGAAGCAATTGGGCTGCTCATGGGAACTCACAGACTAAGAACCAATGGCTAGGGAGTCTGCTTGGGATCAGTCTAAGTCCTCTACATATGTGTGTTGGTTGTGTGGTTTGGAAAATTTGTCAGACTCCTGGAAGTGAGAGCCAGGCCTACTCCTGACACCTTGGCTAGCATTTAGATATCTGTCTCTAATGCTAGGTTGCTTTGCACAGCCTTAATAACAGCAGAGGAGCTTAGTCCTACCTCAAAATAATATGCCATGCTTTTTTGCCACCCATGGAGGCCTGCAATTTCTGGACAAAAGTGAATGAGGAGTGGACTGGGGAGGGGGAAGGAGAAGAAAGGAGGAACAATTGGGAGGGAATGGAAGGAGAGACTTTGATTGGGCTGTAATATAAATTAAAAATAGCTAGTAAATATTATATTAAAATTCTTGCAATCTATTACATTTTATGATTTTCAAGAAGTTAATAAATATTTTATAATGTTGTTCTTAAAGAAACAAGTAAGCAACTTAGGGCTTGAATAATTATTCTTAAACACCTAGAAAAGAAAGTATCTTTTGTAAACATAAAACCACATAAATAAACAGATCCAAAGCTCACAAAATTCCATCACCCAGGAAAAAAAGATAGCAAGATAAATGCCAGATTTTCTATTATTCTTTCCAACAAGACAAATATCTTGTAAATGACTGTGGAGAAATATTGTGGGAATCAGCATCCAGTACCTTCCTAGTCCTCACTGCCTCTAAGAAGTCACCACATGAGTTAATCCATGAGAATCCTATTCTGGAGAGCCCATTTTCATCTATATCACCAAATGTATGCTAAAAATACTTCTATATATAATCTTCTCAACAAGCTAGTGTTATTGTAAGAATTATGGCAGCTTGGGAGAACACAAGAGTAATGTTGGAAAACTAAAGGCATATAATTAATTAAATGCTTGATCAGAATCTCCAAAGAATGAAATAAAAAAAATCAATTACTACAAATGGTTATAGATTAGACAGGGCTAAGGATATCAAGATTTTGTTCCTCTTGATAGTTAAGAATTGAATTGTGAAGATAGAAATGTCCTTATTTTTATGGATAAAAAATGAGGGATTGGGAGATGAGATACTAAAAATATTTTTTAATATATCAGTAAAATAATTAATAAACTCTCACAACAACAAGCTGTGAAGTTTAGCCGTCTGTTACCTTTCCTCATCCTGTTAAAGTCTCAGCAGAAAGAGTCCCTTGCATGTTGTATTATCTATAAAACCTTCCAGACGGTCTGGGAATAAATATTAACAGAAGATAAGGAAGCAGGGAGCAAGGGCAAAGTGTATCCTAGTTTCTGTACAGTTGATAAGATAGAAGGTAAATAAGGAGAAAAGTTTTTATTTCAGCATACAGTTCAAAAGTACATTAGACCATTGCAGGGAAATCAAGGCAGGAAGCTGATGCAGCTAGTTACATCCAGTCAGGAGCACAGAGAGGATGAATGCATGCATGCCTGTCAGTGTTCAACTCAATAAATCTTAAGAACAGCGCTGCCGTAGTGGGCTGGGTCTTTCCACATGGCTTAACCTAACCAAGACAATCACCTACAGAAATGCTTACAAGTCAACCTGACTACAGTTCCTCATTGAGACTCTCTTCTAGATAATTCTAGATTGTGTCAAGCTGACAGTTAAAACTGGGCACCACAGACAGGATGAGATAAAAACACAAAAAGAAAGACTACAGAAAATAACAAATACCACACATGTGAGAAGTAAAAGCTAAAGAGACCAAGGACAACCCTGGAGGGGAATAAATGCAGAGTGATCACAGAGCCAGAGTTCTCCATCTCATGCCCTGTGTCAGGGCAGAAGCACTTTCTGAAACAACAAGGGACAAGTCCTCTAGGGGAAGAGACAATAAACAGAAGAAAGCACTTTCTCTCTCTCTCCCTCTCCCTCCCTCCCTCTCTCTCTCTCTCTCTCTCTCTCTCTCTCTCTCTCTCTCTCTCTCTCTCTCCCTCTCTCTCTCTCACACACTCCATCTCCATCTTCCCCTCTCTTTTCCTTTCTCTCACATTTTTTTCACTCTGAGTCTTTCAAGACTTTTCTTCACATTACCTTGATATTTGACTCTTTATCTAGACACAGAAGTTCAAGGACTTCATTAATTCGCCTTCGTTTTTCATCTCTTGTCATAGTCAGTGGAAGTCGAAGAGCAGCTGAGAACTCTATGTTGTCTCTTACAGTCACCGTGCGCATCACCATGTCATTCTTGAGGTTAAGTGGAATTTTAAATTTAATTACAGGTAGTTATAAGTAAGACCATCTCTCTAATATATGTAACCTAGTCACATATAATGAATCCAAACTTAATGCTTTACTTATAAATAGTCTTTTAATTTTTAGAAATTTCAAATACAGAGGAAGTTGCAAACATTTTCACCCCCCTCCCATTTAACTTCTATATACAGCTCAGGGATTTTGGTGATGAATACCTTCAATTATTTGCATAAAGCATCTTCTAAGCAGTGGAGGAATATGAAGGAAGGTTAATATTAGACAACAGTAGTCCTTTGTAGAATTAAATTACAGCTGAAATTATTAATACTGTGCCACACATATCATACACCAATACCTTCCCTTCTTCATGTTCAATAATGCCACCCTCAGGCTAATGAGTCATTGTGCAGAGAAAGCAGGACATGTAAATGTGTCATATAGTGAACTGGAAACACACAAATATATAAGCTGAGCATCTACCAAAACAGAGGCAGGGGAAATCTAAAATTACAAACCCACCACCACTTACCTGTGGCACATAACCAGAAGTACATGTGAAATTGGCAGGTCGAGGTTTTCCATTTATCAAAATATCTCCCGATAATCCTCGTGGATCTTTCCTTGCAGCTAAGACATCTAATAACCTACAAGGGTTACATATGTTGTGTGGTTTACTTCCTCCCTTCAGTAACAACTATCAGCTTTCAGATACTCAGAATAAAAAGTCTGCATATCAAAAGGCTGAAATCTCTCTCTCTCTCTCTCTCTCTCTCTCTCTCTCTCTCTGTGTGTGTGTGTGTGTGTGTGTATGTCTTCTGTTCAGTATGTGCTATAATACATCCTAGAATTGTGAATGTAAGACATGATCTACATGACCAATCCTCTCTGTCATCTGACCTTGGAAACTCAAACAAGCAATGTGTTACTATATTTTGAGAATTAGGCCTGGTGAGAATTAGGACACAAAACTCTTCCTCATCTTTCTAATTTTAATATTATCTTGATGTGAAATTTTCCTCTGTATGCTGTGATTACCATTAATAAAAAGAGAACTGCTTTGAGCCTATAGCAAATCAGGGCAGGGCAGAGTAGAGCTATACAGGGAAGACAGGACTGAATACTAGGAGAAAGAAGGGCAGAGTCAGAGAGAAACCAAGTAGCCATACCAGAGATGGATGGAACTTTAGCTGGTAGGCTACAGCCACATGGTGATACATAGATTAATAGAAATGTGTTAAATTAAATTGTTAGACTTAGCCAATAAAAAGCTAGAGCTAATGGGCCAAGCAGTGTTTTAAATAATATTGTTTCTGTATGATTATTTGGGGGTTGGGCAGCCGGGAACCAATAAGCGGCTCACTCTATACTACACTATCTCATCACATTAAATAATAATATGTCACAGTAACACATGCCAATCAGTCTATCATTTCCTATCAGTAAAGTGACCTAGTAAGACTTTCTGCTCTTGATATAAAGTTAGAATACACCCTCCTGCATGTTATCCAGACTCACATGTACCCGCACAGAGATACACTCATTCATTATTTAAATAACTCCTATAGGAGTTATTTTTACAGCACAGAAACTGGATACAAAGGGCTTGTGTATGCTTTCCATTATACTCACAAAGATCTGCTCCCATCTTGAGGTCCCATAATTGCATTAAGGCCAGGTTTCATGATCCCACTGTAAACACAAAATTACACTGGTTGATTTTTCTATTAAAAAGAAGTTATATAAGCTTAGGGTCTACACTGAATATGCAGTTTAATTTGGGTGAAATTGTGCACATAATAAAACTATAAACTCATAAATTTGAAGTATTAATAGACATCTATTATTTGTAAAAGATGTCAATTGCTAGGGGAAACTCATCAGAAAATGCCTCATAAGTCACAAAACCCCTGTTGTTTATTATTCAAGGCCTTGTCTTTATTGAAACATGGTGCATCTCAGTTCTGTGTCCTTGAAACAAGTAGCAGGATCTCAAAAGGACTCCATCACACACATGGCCTTTATATGCCAAGTATATAACAGCTCCTTGCTAAAGTTTGATGAGAAATGTCTTTATATAGCTCTGCTTGCTGCCTTGTTGACCTTGTCACAAGAAACCAGTGATTCATGGGACATCAATAGCCATACTGTTACTATTAAAATAGAATCAAAAAAATTAATGCATCCTAAGACTATAAAGGAGCACTATCAATAGGATAGTATTGCCAAGTTTAACACTCAAAAACAAACAAACAAACAAACAAATAACCCACCAAAAAAACAAGCAAACAAATTGGAAAAGAAAAATAACAAACCCACAAACAAACAAAAATCACACGAAAACAAAGTTAATAAAAATGTAAAATCTAATAAACACTCACAAAATGATGATTTCCTTTCCTGATAAAGAGATTCACATCTCCTCAGTTTAGATTTGGGAGACATCTCTCATGTAGAGGACATTTATTGATCTATTGGTACAGTACAAACACAGCTGTGTTTGGAAATTGATTGATTCAGAGTAGTGAATATCTAGATAGAAAAAAGGATAGTCTTATAGAAACATAGCTACATTCCCAATTGTTATCTCATATCCAGACAATGTGTCAATCCTTTGCCCTACCCATTCCCCTCTTAGTAAGAAAATGATGGAAGTTGTAGGCAGAGGAGCGGAAACAACTAATGCCCAAGAACAGCTGCGATGGTTGGGGGCGGGGATCTATTCAGACTGTGTGGGGAAATCTTAGATATGTGTTCTGTCCTCAGAATTGTTTGGAAACATGGCTTCTCTATGTCATGGAACAAAGTGTGAAATGTTGGTTTTGGTTCTTTTCAACACTTAATGAATTTTGAGCAAATAATTGAGGACCTGGACTTTCTGTTTTTTGGGACATCCTCATTGCTTCCATCTCATCACTGGTAACTGACCCAGTCAGCCTGTTCTAAATGCTCAGTTCAGTTTAGGGAGGGGATGTTGGTGTGGGACAATTCTGTATTCTGTCAATTATACTTTAAATAAACGCTGATTGGCCAGTAACCAAGTAGGGAGAATAGGTAGGACAACCAGTCAGGAAGTAGAGGTGGGCAATGAGAACAGGAGAATTCTGGGAAGAAGGAAGCTCTTCTTAGAGTTCTGCCCAGACCACAGAAGAAGAAGGATGTGACCTACCCCACTGAAAAAGGTACTGAGCCATGTGGCTAACATATATAAGAATAATGGGTTAATATAAGTTATAATAGCTAATACAAAGCCTGAGATAATAGGCCAATCAGTTTACCATTAATATAGTCCTCTGTGTGATTTCTTTGGGATTTGTCAGCTGTGGGAATTGGGCAGGACAGAAACCTCAACAAGCAGGCCCTCATGTTACAGGATTTGTGTACAGATGTGTACATAATTCTTTTATGTATTAAATATATAGGTATTAAATTTTCAATATTCTTTCATCCTACTTTGAATTTAACTGTGTGTCTTTGTTATTATGTTTTCATATCAAATTGTAGAATTAAAATAATGTCTTGTGGATTTTTTCATAATATGCCTATGGGTTTATCAAACGTGTTTGTATTTTCAAAGAACCAAATTTTGTGTCATCAATCCATTATGTTGTTCTTTTAATCTCCACCTCAGTAATTTTACTGTGATTATGAATCTATCTTTAAGTATGACAAGGTGAGGCTGGTGAATGTTGTATTGCATGAAGCACTTGCTGAGGGAGGGTGAGGACCTATGTTGTCCCCCAGAATCCATATAAACTTGGGTAGAGTGGTGGGCATCTGTAACTCCATGCTCTATGGAGAAATTAGAGACAGAAACAGGAAAATCCAAGGACACTTACAGACTGATATCCTGACATAACCATCAGTGAACAATGAGATATTCTGTCTGCAACATGGTTGAAGGTGAACACCAATGCTCAAGGTTGCCCTGTGATGTTCTTGTGCCACGTATGTGTCATAGCATACACACATCTTATGTCTGAACACATACACACTTATTCAAACACATAAGCAGATATATACACATACAAAAACACATAAAAACACTCACAGAGATTATTAATAATAGAAAAAGTTTATGTTTGTTCAAAAATTGTTCAATATACTGATCTATTTAGTTCATGCACATACCTCATATTTGATAGTCTTTCTATCACACATGTTTTTTTACAAAATGCAAAACCACTTTGCACTCTTTCTTGATAGCTGATGTTATGAAAACTTAGCACAGCCTTTCGAGTCAATATGTTTTGGTCACTGGTGTCCATTCCAGGAAGGTCATTGGGATTTCTTTCTATCATTGGTATTGCAACAGGGTCAGTATTGGAAGACATCTCCAGAGGTTCTTCCTTCCTATAGAAGGAACAGAAATTGTATATGATGGTCCACACAAACATTATTATTGGATAACACAGTACACTTAAGGATTGTTTTAATCTGTGTAATCACAGACAGATCCCTTCCTGATGAACAGCACATATGGCTGTGATTACCTAAAGACCCAATGAGAAGCAGACAGAAGGATATATTGACTCCCCTTAGATACCAAATTCCTAAGAAACAAATGAGCTCTAAGGAGTAGAGCATAAATATTATTCATAATTCACAAAGGAAGAAGGAGACAGATGAGGGGGCAGATTTGTCTGTGGCCAGAGGCTGCTTGATCTTTCCTGGCCACCCAAACCTGAAATAATCACACAGAACTATATTGATTACAATACTGTTTGGCCAATAGCTTAAACATATTTCTAGCTAGCTCTTACACCTTAAATTAACCCATCTCTATTATTTTATATTTTACCATGAGGCTCATTGTTTATCAGTACCTGTGCATGGGTGTCTTACTCCTTTGGTGGCTACATGGTATCTCCCTGACTCTGCCTAATTTTTCCTTCTGTCTGCTTGGAATTCCCATCTTGCCTTACTCTGTGCTTCAATAGACTCAAAGAAGCTTCAATAGGCTCAAGGGTATTCGCAGCAAAGAGAGGGGAATTCCACAACACCTTGCCTTTTCTGTCTAAGTAAAAAAGATTTTAACTTTAATATAGTAAAATTACAAAATTATCAGAATATAAATATTGTAATTATAATTACAAGAATTACAATTGTAATAGCAAGAATTACAGTTATATCTACTTTATCTTTTATCATAGCTAAGGTAAACTATAATTATGACTATTTATTCTTCAACTTCATCAAAGACTCCAGAAAGATATAATATTACCTAAGTAAACATATAGTGCATTGTAAGCAACTTCCAAAACTCTTGAATTGACAGAAATCTTACTGCCTGGGCAGTCACTCAAAGTTCTGTAACATTGGAGCATCCGTCTTCAGTGTACAGGTCCATAGTGTCTGGCAGAATTTTCCATGAAGCATGAAATTTCACAGACAGTTCCACGTAAATTGGCAGTTTGTCAATAATTTTCTTCTGTGTCCTGCAGAATGTCTGGCAGGCTCCTTCATGAAGCAGGAGACCTGAAGGACTGTCTCACCTTTAGGTAAGCTCAGGAGTCATTTTTCTGTGGGTCCTGCATGTCTAGTACATACAGCATACCATCAATCAGTCCAATAACAGTTTCTTGTCCAAATGGCTAATCAGCTCCATAAGGAGACTCTTTGATGCCTACCATCCTGTGAAGTAGATTGGTGCTACCAAGAGCAAATGTGCTTTATTTTCATGAAAAGTCCTAAGTTTTTAAAACATTTTAATGCCATATTTTGTTAGTCTCTGAAAGAGTTGAAGAATACCTAACTGAAATATATCTCTATATATCTAGAAAACCTAACATGACTATAAGATTGACTACTATAGATGACTATCTATTAACCTTTATTTCTTAATTATCATTACATTTTTAAATGAGCATCACAAACACAATACCTTAATCAAGTGCAGAAACATACATTTACCTTAAATTTGTAAAAATAGACTAAAATCCATACCAATGCAAAATATGCAAATCTATATAATATCTCTCTTTAAATGTAAACAACATTTATAAACAATCATTTAGGGAATTTAGGCACAGTTTTCACCAAACTGCTTCCTGCTTTTTATTGGGCAAAGTAATTTTGGGTGTTTATGGTGACCCTTTGGGGGATCTTGGTCTATCAAACCATGTTAGTATGGAAAGAAAACATAGTTTCTCATCTTCTGTAGAAACAAAACAGAACCTCTTTTCCAAAGTAACATATCATTAGACCCCCAATTTTAAAATACCTATGCTGGTTTAGCTTAGCTGTCCACACAATGAAATATCTCTCTGTAGTTAGCTCATTCATAGTAAAAAAAAAAATTAAAGAAAACACAATAATATAAATAATCTAGACTCTCTACACATTTTCCATATTTATGTAGTTTATTTTACTTTATTACTTTTTCTACAATTTTAATATTTTTTATCTTTAACCCTTTAATCTATGACTATCTATACATACTCTTTTATTTTATAACTGCCTATACTATTTTTCCTCTGTCTTTCAAGCCTACATACATTTATCCAACACTGAGACCTATTTACAGGACCTTTCCACACTAATCTGTCTTTATTGCATATTTGCAATTATTTTTTGACTAGGAGTGGATTTTTTTACGATAAGCAGGTATGGCTAGGACCAACTCTGTGGTCCTGCTTTCTTGCTCTGCCCAGTCCAACATGGCAGAGGCATGTTCACTGCTTCTGAGAGCCATGAACACAGCCTCATTTACAGGCACACAGAGGGTAGTGGGTCTATGTTGCCATTAAACAATTAGTACATTGCTCACAAACCCCATTTAAATGCTCCAGCAGAAAAGTCTCAAAAGAGACAGAATCATTCATGCTGGTGAACCAGGAAACCACCATTTTTAAAGCTCTGTACTTTTCTGCTGATGAAGCAAAATCAGGAAACCTCTTAAAGGAGTCACGTCCCTGCTTCCTTATTAACCAATGGTAGTCACGGCATACAGAGTAGAATCTCAGATCATTTGTCTTGATTGAAAAGTATATTTTGATATAATGTATTTCAAAGGCAGATATATGACCACAACTACCACATCTCCTCTCTGTGTGTGTGTGTGTATGAGAGAGAGAGAGAGAGATTTTTACAACTATCATAATTTGTTGGACTTGTACAGAAAACGGGACAAACAAATTTTTGGCTATTTTCAGATTGCACCTTCAGTTATTAGGCAATTTTGGACAGCCAACAAGATGAACTGCTAATAATGACATCATCATTGCTTTAATAGGTATGTTGTAATCTAGGAAGACATGGATTTTAAAGTGACAGGGATTTACTAAGCAGTTTAAGACTTTAAAGAAAAACAATACAAATTAAATGTAATTGTCTCATTTCACAAGTTATTGATGTCTGCTATAAAGTAAGGCCTTCAGTGAACTCAACTTAGGAACTAGTTTAAAATACCATGATGTAGGTGGGTCTTCTTTCTATGTGTTGCTTTCATTGGTTAATTAATAAAGAAACTGCTTGGCCTGATAGGTCAGAACATAGGTGGATGGAGTAGACAGAACAGGATGCTGGGAAGAAGGGAAGTGAGTCACACGCCATAGCTCTCCTCTCTGAGATGGATGCAGGTTAAGATTGTTACCGATAAGCCACCATCTTGTGGTGCTACACAGATTACTAAATATGGGTTAAAACAAGATGTGGAATTAGCCAATAAGAGTCTGGAACTAATGGGCCAGGCAGTGTTTAAATGAGTACAGTCTTGGTGTAATTATTCTGGAGCTAACCTAGCTGTGTGGGAGCCAGGCCACAGCCCGCCACTCCCATCACTACAATATCATCTTCAATATAGCTAGAAAGAGAGGTATATGAGAGCATAAGGAATCTGCAGGACTTGACGAAAGGGTCTGAAGTGTCGCTACAAGAATGCTTGTGGTGGGAGACAGTGCAGAAGACAACACTGGCCTGGACCTGAGAGCACAGGTTAGAGTAGTTCAGCATTTCTGAGCCCAGGGAAGCAACTCCAAGGTTAAACAGCCTGCCCTGGTAATGACAGGCTGGCAGGAGAAACATATCAGTCTCATAAGACTTAAATCCAGCACAAGTATTTGGCCTAACACTGTCTCCTCCCACATGGCAGAACAGTACTTGGAATGAACTCAGTGAATCAATCACTGTCATGGGGGATGTCATGTAAAAAACATGCATGGATACACTTATGTCAGCCACATATCAGACTACTGAAGAACAATGTATTCATAAGCAGCATCAACTTTCTTGCCTTTAATTTCCCAGGCACTTTTGTTTCTTCTGAGGCCTGTGGCTTTTGGCAAGTGTAAACCAGTTCCTTCTCATCCTATAGACCAACATTGTCTCTCAGATCTCAGACTGCATTGAGCACACAATACACAGTGTCACCCATAAAGGCTTACAGTGGTGCAAGGGTTAAAACAGAGCTGTGGAAAGGAAAACAAAGCTAATACACATGCAGCAGGGAGAGCTGTTTTGGAGCAGGGTGAACAATAAATACACAGTTGTTTCACGGAACAGTGTCAGTTCAAGATAGAGAGATGGTTCCTGGGGCAGATTTCTCCAAAGCACAGAACTGACTCTAGGCAAAAAGATCTGAGCAAATGGGAACTCAAGTGACTCACTTCAATTTGGGCTGTTCGTGTGAGCAGAAGTCCTGAGGACAGCCGAGAGTTTGTTGCCTTGTGTCTAGTGATGCACACACCAGGTGGCCTGATGATGACTCAGTGGGTATGATCCAAGTGTGAGGGCATTGCAGCACTCATTGCTCTGGTGTATTAAACAAGCACAATAGGATGGTTTCTTAGGCAACTTTTTCAAACATTCATGGGTCTAAGTGTTGCTGGCCTGATATTTTTTATAGGTAGGAAAAATTGTTTGTATTAATGAGTTACTTATCAGCATAGGTTTTGCTGTCTGTGCTGGACACTTGCACATATAAGGTACAGAGTTATTTTGCCTCAGAATTTACTTCCAAAATGAGGCAAATTACTGCTGTATAAATGGAGTCATTCAAGACAAGGCACACCTCCTGTCTGGAATAATACAGAGGAACACAGATGGGCACAGCCCGTGACCTACACACTCCTTCTCAAAGTGCCAGAAAGCAGGAGATTCTATTTTCTGAGTTTGAGATCTGGTAGGGAACCAAAATCATCAAGCACAAGCCATGGTTCCCTGGGATGCACTGGTTGGTAGGCATTCATGGGCCACAGTAATGGAGGTGTGAGTGACTGGCAAACAGCCCTGCCTCCCTATGGATGACTGATGGGCCTCAGAGTTCTGAGCAGTGCCTGGCAGATACTTTGGTTTCTGAAACTGACTCGTGGTACAATTTGTGTGCCGCAGACAGGGGCTGAGAACTTTGAACCTGAGTAAAAAGATTACTGAATTTCCACAGCTTCTTCTTTATTATATGTGGTTTATTGCTGGGCATGAAAATGCTTAGGCGAACAGCTTTGATCCCAGGATCTTTCTCCATTGTGGGCCTCCATACTCTGTTTGCCATCTACACTTCTCACAAAGCATCTGGTAAACATGACTTTGTTTAGAGAAACCTACAAACAGAAGTCCTACCTGGACCACAGGCCACAAAGAAAGACATCTGGGGTTAGCAGTGGCAAAGACTATACAAATCCTCACATCAGTGTGCAAGCAATATTCAATCCCACAGGTATACAAACAACAACAATAAAACACAAGAATGTGAGGAAACAAAACTTTCTCAAAAGATCATAACTTGTCAGCAACCGAATCAAAAGGTATTTAATTGGATAGAGTGCTGAAAAAAATATTCAAAGGTTTATTTAAAAATTATTACAACTTCAAAAAGATGGAAAACTGAAGGAAATAAGCAAAGAAATATAGAATATGAACGAGAAACTTTAAAAAATGCAAATCTTGGAATAGTTTGCAGATACAATTTTAAAAACTCAGTAAAAACCACCACCAGTAAATTAAATTAACTGAAAGATAAAAATACAAGAGCTTAAAATACAAGGTTAATAAGTTATTGCATTCCTCTTTATTCACGAGTAATAAAGAAAAACTGGAGATGACCTCCAGAACATAACAGACAGACCAAACAGGAATGTTTTTTATTAAAATAGAATGCTAAAACAGAGACTAAAGATATAGAAAACCTATTCATTCATGCAATATCCTAAAATATTCTGTATCTATTGAGAGATTAAGACATTAGGGTAATTAGTGGAGTTAATAAATTACAGAGGTAATTTTGACCATATGGATATGAGCAGAAAATAATATTGTCATACGACACTCTTGGTAAAATTCAGGGAGTTGAGAACAAGAAAAGAAAATCTGGAAGTTACTACAGAGAAGACCATGTTACTAGCATGTACCTGGTTGGCAAATCAATCATGACAGCAGAAGGTTTTTTGACAGAAAAGCTAAAGGCCAGGGTGTGTAACTATGTATTTTGAGTCCTCAAAAAAAAAAAAAAAAAAAGACAACCAATGTGAGTACATGCAAATTTTCCTTCAAGATGAGCACAGCTAAAGCAGTGCATGACCTCAGAAACAGCAGTGAAGGCGACACGGGAAAATAAAAACACAAAGGAAAAAGACAGAAAGCTATGATCACAAGAGCTCAGGAGAAAATAACTCCTGTAGTTCTAAGGAATCAACAGCAGTAACTCAGAAAGTGTGCTGGTTAGCTTTAGTTAGCTTGACACACGCTGAAGTCATCTGGGAAGAAGAATACTCAGCTGAGGAATTGCCTGCAACAGATTGGTAAGTCAATGAGGCATTTCCTTGATTGATGATTGATGTAGGAGGGCCCATCCCAGTTTGGGGTCCTAGGATACTTAAGAAAGCAGGATGTGCAAGCCATGAGAAGCAACTAGTGAGCCATGTTTCTCCATGGTCTCTAATTCTTGCCTGAGGTCCTGCCTTGGCTTCTTTCAGTGGTGGATTATGATGTGGAAGTATAAGCCAAATAAACCTTTCCCTCCCCAAGTAGCTTTTGGTCATGATGTTTTATGACAGCAATCAAAAGTCAACTGCCAATGAGCCAGCAAACATCTAAGATGAGAGAGAGAAAAAAGAACATATAGCAACTAAAAGAAAAACAGAAAAATAGAAGGTAAAGAGAAGCCAATCAAATTATAGTATTTCATTCAGTGCAAACATTTTAGCACTAACCTAAAAATAAGTAGATTCAATTCTTGAGTAAAAGATGAAATTGGCAGGCTGAATTGGAAAGCAGAAAACAATAACAAATTGTTTATTGCAGCGGGAAACCCAACTAGCTGGCAACGCATATGAAAACTGAAAGAGAAATGATGGAAAATGGCATTTTAAGCAAACAGAGTGGAAATCTGTACTCTTACCTAACAAAACAGACATCCAGTCAATGTTGGGAAAAATAAAGATAACTACATATTAATAATTGGAACACTCCATCACACACTTTTAACAACTCCAAAAGGTAATTTCTTATATCCTATCAGCTCATAATGAATTGTAGTAAAAGTCAACAATAATAGAAAGCACAGAATCACATGATGAAAGAACACTGTGTTTTTGCAAGCATGGTCCAGCATATGCAAATTAATAAAAGAAATTTAGCACATAACATGATCCAGGATAAGTATGATATAATCTCAATAGATGTAGAAAGTCTTTAGAAAACTAAACTCATTCTTGATCACAGACCTGAACAACTAGGAAGAGAAAGCTCATTCCTGCACACAATAAAGAACACTGTGGTAATCCTTGCAAACAAATATACTGAATAGGGAATAACTTAAATCAGTTCCTCTAAATACAGGATAGAGCCAGGAGCAACCATCCCTCAACTATTGTTTACTGTTTGGATCCTCAGAAAAATACGACGAGAGGAGGAAGAGAGATACAATCAGGAAAGGAAGAATTCAAATTGCCTTACTTGTGGATGAAATGCTTTTATATTTAAAATCCCACCAGGCTGGCAGAGCACTTGCCTAGCATGTGCAAGACTCTGGATTTGATCCTCTGAACTCATACCAAGAAAAGGGTTCTGAGAACCACCCAGGGTCCAGCAAGAGGTGTCTGCAGGTAAATGTACCGGCTGCATAGGATTGGCTATCTGAGTTCAATCCAAGAACGCCATGGAAAGGGGACTACAGTGGCATGCCTTTGCGATCCCAACACAGAGATCTCCTGGAAGCTGAGGGGCCAGCTACCCTGGAATTGGCAGCATGGAAGAAAGTACAGGAGAGATCTCCTCAACAAGCTGGAAGAAAAGAACTGACTCTCAAAACGTTATCCTCTGATATCCACACACATTGAACAGTGCCCTAACCCCACTGCGCATCCCCTACACACACACACACACACACACACACACACACACACACACACACACTGCAAATACTGAGAGAAACTGTGGGAAAGCATATCTGGAATAAATAAACAGAGTACATTATGGAGATATGTTTGCACACCTCTGAATATTCCCATAGCCACACAACTGTGCACTGTAAGTCGGTGAGGTGTGTGATGCTAATTATACTATAAGAAAGCCATTCCTGTCGCCCACACTCACTGCTGTCAGATGCAGGGGAAGAGGAGCCTCTCAGGCTGCTGCTCAGCTTGTCCTCAGCCTCTGCCTGCATCAGGAACTTCAGGGAAGGAGAGTGAGCCTGGGCGGAGCCAGAAGAGAGGAGTGGAGCTAGCGCCACCTTGTGATCCATCCGTATTCACTTGTACTATGTTGTCCTGGTCAGGCAACAAAAAGAGATCTGGTCAGTCTGCACTGAGCCCTAGCTCAGACACACAACAGCTGAATTTTGGAGAGCCAGTCCTCAAGAAGAGAAAAGAGGAAAGCAAAGCAAAGATGTCTGTCTGTCTGTTTTCTTTCTTTTTTAATAGATTGGCATTGTAGGTCATAAGCAGGAGGGAATATGCTTAACACAGAAAGGGACACACAAGGGGGTCAGGACAGCCAAGGGTATGGCTTGTTAAATACCCAGGTTGTCTATATAAATTGATTTATAGCTTCACTTTATATCTGAAAAACCAATTGAGAAATAATTCACCGTTCACGATTGTAATCCCTGTGACTGACTGGCTGAGGCAGGATGATTTGAGGTTTGGGCACCTGGGCTAAATATTGAACTCTGTCATTAAAGAACAAGAAGGGGCAGGGAGGGGGACTAAGTGCAGACTGTTAGCCTGCAGTCAGATGGTGCAGTGTGCAGCGTAGGACACTGCACAGACCAGAAAGTTAATGTTGAAAAATATTAATTTCATACTCTTATAGTCTTTCTAACCTTTTAGCATGAGTGGGGAAGGGTCACACGAGCCATCGCCCTTCAGCTGAGGAGCTGCAGACAGGTGATGACTGTCATGAGAGGGAGAGTTGGTTCTCTTTAGGAGTGTGTCCTTGGTATGTCGACTGTCCAGTGTATTATTCTACTCCCATGTGTGCGTGGCAGCACTGACTGGACTCAGTGGGTTAGTGAAGAAAAGGAGAAGGGAGGTAAAGAGGGAGGGAGGGGAAGAAAGGATGGAGGAAGAAGTTGTTGGGAGGGGGCTTTGGGGGGAATTCTGTTGTAAAGTACCAGTGGAGGGTGAAAGAGGCTCAGTATGATTAAAATACATCATATGTATGAAATCCTCAAAATTCTCAAAAACTAATAATTGCACAAGTTTTTGATGACATTTACTTTATCAGAGTATGATATAAATACAGAGAAAGAGCATGCTGAGCAGTGGCCTGTGTCTGTAAGCATGAGGACTTGAGTTCAGATCCAGCACCAGGTAAAGAGCCTGATAGTGGGAGGGGGAGGCAGGGGATCCCTGGGGCTTGTGGCCAGCTATTCTAGATAATCAGAAGGTCCTGATTCATTCCTCAGGTTCAGTGTGAGAGTGAGGATAACACTAGTGTTGACCGCCACAGGTATGCACACCCATGTACAGCCACACATGTACATACATGCAAAATTAATTATAGAAAATCTGACCAGGCAGTTTGATGTATATTTAGAATGTGACACATTTGTATTCGTGAAACTCATTTTTCTGAACATTTACAGTACTGCAGAAGGAGGAATAGGAGCACACACCTATAATCTCAGGACTTGGTCTGAGGCCCAAGGTTGCTGGACAGCCTGGGCTACAAAGTGAAACTGTCTCTGCTCTCTACTTTGAAAAGAAGAGCAGAAAGTAAAGAGAAGAGAGGGGAAGAATGGGGAAAGTACAGAAGTGGGGGAAATAAGGGGAAGGGGAGAGAGCCGCAGTGAGACACAGAAGAAAGACAGAACCACAGGGCTTCGACCAACAACTCACAAGGAGGTGTCCCACATCTGTGTCAGAATTTTATTGAAGAACCCAGGCTCTGGGAGCAGCGTTATCCATTCCCACAGAGAACTTCCCTCTCAAACTCATTTTTTACATTATTTTGGTGATTTTGTTTACAAAATTGTAGTTTCCAAATGGCTTTTTCATACCTATCTAGTTTCATATGAACTTCCCTCCACCTCTCACCTCCTTTCTCCTCCCTTATCCCATCATCTTTCTTAGACCAGAGTTCACTCTCTGTTTGCATATAACACACATTTTAGTACCCGCCCTAGCAATGGCCCTTTTCACACTTCCTGGCCTCTTCAGGAATCCAAGTTAAGCGCAGAAATCTAAAAATTTCAAGGTAGGACCAACATTTATGAGTGAAATTTGTTTTCTCAGGTCTGGGTTGCCTCACTCAACTTAATGTCTGCCAGTTCCATCCATTTTCCAACAAATTTCATTTTCTTTACAACTGAATAAAATTCTATCACATACATGTTCTAAAGTAACAAAGGAAATGGCATCTTTCAGTCAGCTCAGACACTTCTCAGCCCTCTACACCACACTCAACAGTGATGTCTGCTCTGAAAACACAGTTCAAATTCTCATGACCTCAGCAGTCCAGATGTATTAACCAAAATAATTATCAATATATGAACTTAAACTAAAATAACTGAGTAAGGTGTAAGTCAAAATTAGTTGCCATGTTGGTTTTGAAATAAATATGTTCTGTCAAAACAAATGATACATAGTTAAACTGTTCCTCATTTAGCTTCAACGAAATTGTATTTTTTGCCTTTAAAATGCTGTTCCTCTGACCTTCTGCACCAGGAGACTTTGAGGTATGAGCCCACTCTTGGTCTCTATCTTCCTGACATGGATCTATTATAGTGAGTTATTGTCATTACATTCATCACCAACACCATCTAACCCTGACATGGGGCTATTTCCATTTGTTCTACTATGGCTAGGACAGCAATGAACACAGATGGGCAAGTATCTCTGTAATAGGAGACAGAGTCCTTTGAATACATGTGTGGGAGAAAATCCTTACCAGCTATACCCTTGACAGGGGATAATATCCAGAATACAGAAAAACTTGAAAATATCAAGAAAGCGAATGATATAATAGGCTATGAAAATAAACAGAGAGTTCTCATAGAAGTACACAGAAAGAAAGAAAGAAAGAAAGAAAGAAAGAAAGAAAGAAAGAAAGAAAGAAAGAAAGAAAGAAGAAAGAGGGAGGGAGAGAGGAAAAGAGAGAAGGAATGAAAATAGAAACAAAACTCAGTGGAAAATAAATATTTTTAAAAGTGCACAAATCCTTACCCATCAGAGATTTGTAAATTAAATGATTTGAGATCTATTTCACTTCAATAAAAATGGATATAATTTGATGTGGGATTCCCCTCTGTATGCTGTGAATATCACTGGTCAATGAAATTGTCTTAGGCCTTCTCAGTAAACAGACAAAAGAAAATGGTATGGGAGGTCCTTCTGTCTATGTGTTGCTTTTATTGGTTAATGAATAAAGAAACTGCCTTGGCCTGTTGATAGGGCAGAGGAGAGCTAGGCAGGGAAAATTAAATTGAATGCTGGGAGAAAGAAGGCAGAGTCAGAGAGAAGCTATGTAAGCCCTGCTGGGGACAGACACTGAAACTTTACCGGGTAAGCCACAGCCTCATGGCAATACACAGATTAAAGTAACATGTAAGAGTTAGTCAATAAGAAGCTAGAGCTAATGGGCCAAGCAATGATTTAATTAATGCAGTTTTGTGTGGTTATTTCAGGGCTGAGCAGCCTGGAACAAACAAGTGGCCTCCTATTATAAATTGGTGCCAATATAGCCAGCTAAAATCCACTTAAATCCTGAGAGAGTTTGGAAAGAAAGTCTAGGCATAAAAAAAAAAAGAGCTAAGCATGGCTTAACTCCATGGCTCCTTTAAGAGAGGTTCTCCTGATTCAGCCATAGCAGAAAAAAAAAACACATTCTGAAATGCCAACTTCCTGGTCCATGCAGGTTTTGTGAGCAGAGTGCTACAATTTGCTTAATGGCAACATAGACCCATTGTGTGCCTAAAAATATGGCTGTGAGCATGGATCACACTAAATAGACCTCCACCCCACCATGTTTACCTGGGGGAACAAGTAGGCAGGGTCTTTTTTGACCTAAGAAGCATTTAGCATTTTAAGAAACAATCCTGGTCATAAAAGGATTACAGATACACAATAAATACAAATTCAGGTGGAAACAACGTCTAAATGGGTCACATATTAGATAAATGTATGTAGGCTTGGGAGAAAGAAGAAAGAGTATAGAGAGTTATAACAAAAATTAAATCATTAAAAAAAGCAAAGTCTTTAATGAGACAGAGTAAGATAGCCATAGACTAAAGGAGTAAAGATAATAAAATAATTAATAAACTTGTAGAAAAAGTAATAGATTAAGAAAAATAAGCCACATAAAGATGGAATATACACAGAGAGTCTGAATTGTGTATATTATTGTGTCTTCTTTGAATTTTTTGGCTGTGAAGGAGCTAAGTAACCAACATTTATACTTTAAAGGTATCTTGTCTTCAAAATTTGGGATTAAGGTTATGTTGTTTAAGAAAAGAGGTTCTTCTTTTGTTTCCATAGAGGATGAGTACTTGTGGAATCTTTCCAAACTAACGTGATTTGAAGCACCAAGACCCCAAGAAAGGTCACCATGAACACACTCAAAAATTACTTTGCCCAACAAAAAATAGGAAGCAGTTTGGAGAGAACTATGCCTAAATTCCCAAAAATTGTTTATAAATGTTTCTTTACATTTAATGGTGGATATGATAGAGGATTTGCATTTATATGTATCTTGGTTTATTGATACAATAAATTTAAGGTCAATTTAGTTATGTATATTTCTGCTCTTGATTAAGGTATTGTGTTTGTGCAGCTCATTCAAAATGTAGTGTATAATTAAGAAATAGAAGTCAATAGATAGTCATCTATAATGGTCAAGCTTGTAGTCATGTTAGTTAGATTTTCTAGATGTATAGAGATATATCTCAGATAGGTTATCTTTAAATCTTTCAGAGACCTTCAAAATATGACATTTAAAATGTTTAAGAGCTTAAGATTTCATGACAGTGAGACACATATGCTCCTGGCAACTCCAATCTACTTCAAGAGGATGGTGGGCACCAAAGAGACTCCTTATAGAGTTTCTAGCCATTTGGGCAAAATTCTGCTCTTGTCTGGACTGCTTAACATTATGTTGTATGAACTGGACATGTAGGACCCAAAGAGAAATGACTGTTAAACTTGGCTAAAGGTGAGAATGTCCTTTGGGGTTTCTGCTTTATGAAAAAGTCTGCCAGAAATTCTGCAAGACACAGAAGAAAGTGATTGACAAACTGCCAATATAAGTGGAACTATATTTGAAATTTTTTGCTTCATAGAAAAGTCTGTTGGCTACTATGGGCCTGTAAGCTAAATATTGGATGCCCCAATGTTACAGAAGAACTTTGGGTGACTGTCCAGGTAGCATAACGTCTCTGTCGATTCTAGAGTTTGGGAAGTTGCTTACAATGCACTTCCTGTTTACTTAGGTAATATTATATCCTTCTGGAGTCTTATTATATATAATTTTACTATGTTAATGTTAAAATCTTCCTTTTTATTTCAACAGAAAAGGTGGATGATGTGGGATTCCCCTCCGAATGCTGTGAATACCATTGGTTAATAAAGAATCTTTCTTAGGCCTGATCAGGGCAGAATATAAGTAGGCAGAGAAAACTAAACTGAATGCTGGGAGAAAGAAGGTAGAGTCAGGGAGAAGCCATGTAACTCTGTTGAAGATAAACACTGGAACTTTACCTGGTAGGTGACAGACTTGTGGTGATACATAGATTAATATAAATGTGTTAAATTAATAATGTAAGAGTTAGCCAATAAGAAGCTAGAGCTAATGGGCCAAGCAGTGATTTAATTAATACAGTCTCTGTGTGGTTATTTTGGGGCTGTACAGCCAGGAACAAACAAGTGGCCTTCTACTACCATCATTTATAAAATAAATAAAAAGAAATGATGGTCAGGATGTGGGGGAATGGGGGCCCCTACTCTTTGTTGGTGAACTATAAACTGATGCAGGCACTATTGAAATGAGTGTGGAAATTTCTCAGGAACTAAGAATAGAACTACCATATGGGTGAGTATATCCTGGTCCCCAATTCTATTCCATTAATTTACATTTCTATATCTGTATGTTTTGGATACCATGGCTCTGTTGCATATCTTGAAATCAAGCATGATGATTCCTGTAGCATTATTTTTCTTTTTTAAGATTGATTTCGGTTCCCATGGTCTTTTAAGCATTAATATAATAATTTTAATAATGGTTTTTTCAATTTCTGTGAAGAATGATGGAATTTTAATGGAGATTACAGTGATGATAGATTTTTGTTTCTTTGTTTGTAGAACAGTCATTTTCACAACAGCAAGTTTACCAATCTATGTGCATGGGAGTTCATTCTTCTCTATCTCCCTCAATTCCTTTGTCAGGGTTTTGAAATTCTTACTGTGAGGATCATTTACTTCCTTGATTAGGTTAATTCCAAGATATTGCATTGCTTTTGAGGCTATTGTTGTTAATGTTGTTTTCATGATTATTTTCTCAATTCATTTGTCATTGGTAATAGGAAAGCTCCTGATTTTTGTTTGTTAATTTTGTGTCTGAATGCTTTACTGAGGGTGCTTATTAGCTCTAAGAATTAATAATTTTCTGGTGGAGTCTTTAGGGTCTGTAATGTGTGGTTTCCTGTTATTTACACTTAATGACAATTTGACTTCTCCCTTCCTGTGTGTCACTATCTTTCTCTTGTCTTACTGCTTTAGCTAATATATCTAGAACTGTACTGAACAGGAGTGGAGAGTACAGGTTTCCTGAGTTTATTCCTGATCTTAATGAAAATGCCTTGAGTTTTTCTCCATGGATCATGATGTTGGATAGAGGTCATTCAGTCTGTATCATGCTGAGATCTGTTACCTCCATTCCCCTCCATTTATGTTCTCTTACGAGTTGTTTTCCTGAGAGTGTGCTGGATTTTGTCAAGGTCCTTTCCCACATCTATTAAAAAGATCATGAGATTTTTGTACTTGAGTTTATTTATGTGGTGTATTACATTTATTGATTTGTGTATGTTAAACCCTCTCTGTGTCTCAGAATGATGCCAAATCAATTATAATGAACAGTTGTTTTCATTTCTTTTTGAAATTAGTTTGCATGAATTTTGTGGAGAATGTCTGTGTCTATGTTCCACAATATTTTTTTAATATTCCTGTGTCTTGGTCTGGTTTTTGTATAA
This sequence comes from Alexandromys fortis, assembly GCF_014885135.2. Classification (NCBI taxonomy): domain Eukaryota; kingdom Metazoa; phylum Chordata; class Mammalia; order Rodentia; family Cricetidae; genus Alexandromys; species Alexandromys fortis. Next base: position 5,002,938 of record NW_026067971.1, on the reverse strand, counting down.
GGATCACACTAGCTTCATTAAATGACTTGGGAAGAATTACTTCCTTTTCTACTTTAGGGAATCACTTGAGAGAGCTTACTGCTTTACTTTGAAGGCTTGGTAGAATTGTATCTGATCCGTGACTTTTGGAGTTGTTACACTTCTCTCCCATTTATATTCTTTATCCCATCTATACTTAACTTTGCTAGGTCATAAATGTGTAGAAAACAAATATTATCTTTTGAGGTTTTCCCACTTAGAAGAATATAAGTTTGTAAGATATGCCCTTATTGTTGTAGGTTATAAACCACAGAAGACTATTCACAAATGTGTTTAAGTCAAGAGAAAGATTTTATTAACTGGGTGTTCAGGATCCCAGTGTAGCACTGAGACTTTCTCAAAGTGAGCTTTTATGCACAAAAAGCATGTCCTTGTTTGACATACTTCAGTTAGCAAGAACAGTTCACCAGAAGCAGAACTATAGAAGCTAAAAAGCAAGGCTAGTACATTTTGAGTCTTTCCCAGACTATATGGACTTTGATTTATTAGGCCTTTGTTTCAGTTTTATTAGGTGGTGCTGTTTATGTGATGAGTTCTACATTCTGAATAGTATTTCCATCGTGGAGTCAGCTGTGCTAAGGTCTGTGAACCTGTTCCCCGCTGGTTTTAGTGAATGAGTCAAATTATAGACTCAACCTGTTTTAGTTTAAGATGTAGGACCTGGCTCTTAATCCAATCAGAAAGAGAACTGAAGGCCCGGCCACTGCTGATAGTAGAGTAGTTATCCAGGGCAGTGAGAGAACACAGACTGATACCATATATTATTCCAACCACAGCAAGATTATTTTAAAATTACTGATCAATAGAAACAACACTTTTCTCCAAAATCAATACATATCTTCCTTTATCTCATGAGAAACCTTAACCTCTATTATTTTGTGAGGCAATGTAGCAATTGCTGTAATACCTCTAATTCCTAATCAACCTGTGTACTTAGTTTGAAAAGCATCAGAAGAACCACATTTATTCAGAACATTGTTACTCACAATCAAGTAGTTTCAGTGACTTGGTGATATTTCTGTTACACGGATGTATTAATCTGCGATAGGAACCAGCAGACATCAGAATAAGGAAAAATAATTGTGATATCATCCTCTATTGTTGATTTGGGCTGCCCCAGTCACAGTGAGGTTTGTTAGTCAATTGGTTGACAATCTGGTGGGTTCCTACACCTGTGTAGTCCAGGGGTTGGCTGTCAACCCTTTCCTGAGACATAGAGACTGACTCCCAGGGTTTCTTTCCAAAAGGCCAAACATTTGTTTTGTTGGCCTACCATGTCTCTGATATATATGCTGATGACTTCTATACTTTCCATGAATATATGTAAGAAATCAGTAGAAAAATAGAACCAGTTATTTCACTACCTCTTTAAGCATTTTTTTTAAAATTTACATCTAATTGTTGTTCAATTATCAAAAAAAAAAAACAGTAGCAATTCAAATGCAATGAAAACTATAGGTCAAATTCTATTGACAGAGTGCTTGCTACCTCCTGAGTTATTTGATTACAGGCCCCATCCCCAGGGCTGGTAGTCCTGGATGTTATAGAAAGTCAGGTTAAGCAAATCAAGAAGAGCAAGCCATGAAGAGCACACAGTAAGCAGCTCTATTCCATGGGTACTATGTCCAGAGTCTTACCTTGAGTTTTTGCATGACTTTCCTTGATGATAGACTACAAACTTTAACATGAAATAAACCCTTTTTCCTCCAATTTGATTTTGGTCATGGAGTTTTTTTTTTTTTTTCAAAATAAAAACGCTATCTATGAGGCCTTGATATTCACAAACTATTCAGGACATACAATAAGCTAGAATAATGCCAGTGTCATAAGGGAAAAACCTTCCTTAAAGTTCAAAGATAAAGCAGTGTAGCGCTGTCTTCTAGACTGGTGTTGAAACAATGCTGCAGAGCATCCGCTGTGTGCTAAATGATACCCAGAATCCAGTCTCAGGGGTCTCAGCTCAGTGTCCTAGGCCCTTTAATTCTAGCAGCTGATTTTGTTAATGAGGGGAGCTTGATGCTATGTATACCCCAAATTAGATCTCCAAACCACACAAGAGTATTAATAGGAAAGTGGGGGGATTTTAATACAGTGTTCAGTTTAGCAAACAGCAATGTCCCAAAGTTAATGTCAACTTTTCCAAAGTACATTGACAAAATATGGGAAAAGGGCACAGAAGAGCTCTCTACACTGTCTTCCTAAACTTCTGTATATATGAAAGTATTTGAAAATAAAGTTTATTAAATCAAATGTAGTAGGATACTCCTGTAACTCCAACAGGTCAGGAAGACATGGATTTCAAGCAAGTTTGTCCTAAGGGTATACAAATCTATCTTAATGAATAAAGAAAGAATAAATTGGCTAAAAAGTGGATGGGAACTTGAACCCATGCCTACAAACACTAGAAGACCAAACTGAGCTGTACCAGTGTTCTGATGGCAAACAGAGATGGGTACGTTTTTTCATTTCAGAAGCAACAGGTAGAGACAGGAAGTCTTGAGTAGAGAGGGGCATGACAACCTCTCATGTGTTAGTCACAACCCATTTCCTAACCAAGAATGGTATTCATATGTACCTTGTTTAAAATAATTCACCAAACTGTACTTGAATTTTTTCTTATTTAAATGAATTTTCTATGTAATATATTTCTATGTTTCTTTAGACAAATAATAGTAGTAAGTCTTCCCGTAAGCGAGGAACAATCGCATCTTATGTTTTTGGCCACTTTAGCAGTGTCAGATATGAGCTCTATGAGCTCCATCTCATTTAGCGGATTTTAAACCTATTTTTAAGATGGTCGGTTACAACCATAACATCTGTACCATTATTGTGTCAATATATCTCACAGACATGATATGGGTAGAGGTCATAGAGTTTGTAGCTGGGAGATATTGATTACTCTTCTCTAGTGGCATGCAAAGTGCTTTGAAGCACCACAAATGCTAGCAGTGGGGGGGGGTGTGAAGATTCTAATTGGGTACCTGTTTTATTTATCTTTGTGCAATGACATAAGTGAGTGGGGTCTTTGGCAACAGGGTCCTATCACCATCTTATAGATATCAACTAACAGCCTTTAAAGTAATCTGTGATGTTTGAGAGGTCTATAGGAACTCCTTTGACCAATGACTCAAGATGATGTAATCCATTCCTAACACTCAAGGTGACTTGTTACTTGGTGACATAAAATGTCTTGTAGGGACATTGTCTCCTTCATTGTATTGTGGCTCTACTTAAATTCCTTTTATATGTATGTATTTTAGGTTTAAAGTGATCAATATGGGAGGGCCTAGGCATTGCAGGTGGTGCCATCCCTGAGTTGGTGGTCCTGGGTTCTATAAGAAAGCAGGCTGAGAAAACAATGGGAAGCAAGTCAATAAACAACACTCCTTCCTCTAGATCCTCCACATCAGATCCTGTTTCCAGACTCTTGCCCTGCTGAGTTTCTGTCCTGACTTCCTTTAGTGATGAACAGTGATGTAGAGATATAGACCAAAAAACCATTTCCTCCCCAGATTTCCTTTTGGTTATGGTGTATCTTCATAGCAATAGAAACTCTAACCAAGACACCACTCATAAATCCTCTTTAAAGAGTTCATCAAGGATGTTTTAATGCTCATTCATTATGTGACCATTTTTGTTTGTTTGCTTGCCTGTTTTGAGGTAGACTCTTCTGTGGCCCAGGGCAGCCTCAAACATACTATCTAGCTGAAGCTGACACTGAACTCCTCCCAAGCATGGACCACTACACCAAGTATTTTTTTTTTAATTTTAGAAGTGACAAAGTTTTTCTTTTTCATTTATTTACTTTTTTAAAAAAGAAAACAAACTGTCTTTTTCATTATACATACTTCCTACTTCCTCCCCTCCTCCCATTCCCTCCACATAGCCCTCACCCCACCCCCATCCATTCCTCAGAGAAGGTAAGGCACATTGCTTTGGGGGAAGGTCCAAGGCCCTCCCAATTATATCTAGGCTGAGCAAGGTATCCATCCAAAGAGAACAGGTTCCCAAATAGACATTACATGCAGTAGGGATAAATCCTGATGCTACTGCAAGTGACCCCTCAGTCTGCCCAAACCATACAACAGTCAACCACAATCGGAGGCACTAGTTTGGTCTTGTGCTTGTTCCTTTCCTGGCTGGCTGGAGTTGGTGAGCTCCCATTAACTCAGGTAGACTGTTTCAGTGGGTGAACCTATCATGGTCTTGACCTCTTTGCTGTATTCTCATTCTTCCCACTCTTCAACTGAACTTTGGGAGCTTAGTCCAGTGCTCTGATGCAGGTCTCTGCCTCTGTTTCTATCAGTTGCTACAGTGATATTTAAGATAGTCATCAGTCTGACTACACAACAAGTCAAGATTGGGCCCTGTCTTCTCCATTGCTTAGGGTCTTAGCTGGGGTCATCCTTGTGGATTTCTGAGAATTTCTCTAAAGCCAGATTTCTTGCTAACCCTAAAACAGCTCCCTCAATTAAGATATCTCTTCTCTTGCTCTCATCTCTGTCCTTCTTCCTTCTTGACTATCCTTTCCCTCAAGTTCTCCTCACCTTTTCCATTCTATGCTCCTCTTTCCCTTCTATCCTCCCTTCTCCCCAACCCCCATGTTCCCAATTTTGTCAGGTGATCTTGTCTGTTTCAGCTTTCCAGGTGGATCTGTATATGTTTTTCTTGGGGTTCACCTTATTACTTAGCTTCTCTAGGATCATGAACTATAAGCTCAATATCCTTTGTTTATAACTAGTATCCACTTATGAGTGAGTGCATACCATATTCATCTTTTTAGGTCTGGGTAACCTCACTCAAGATAGTGTTTTCTAGTTCCATCCATTTGCATGCAAAATTCAAGATGTCATTTTTTTTACAACTGAGTAGTGCTGTTTTAGAGCCATGGTTTTAAAACAGAATCACTGTATTTTTCAAGTACTAGACAATGGCCAATGAAAGATTTATTGACTATTATTTGGTGCATGATAGCTTATGTTCTCATTCTGAAGATGAAGAAACTGACACAGATGATCTTAGGAATGTTAAGGTTTTCTAGGACAAATTCTCCTTTCCCATTGTCAGAGAATTTGATTGACTGCCTCCATGATTATTATTGATGAGATGAACTAACACGCAGTACTTACTTACTTACTTAATTAATTAATATGAGCCTCAGATTATCTAACTTATAATTTAATGTGCTGCATTTGTAAGCCTAAAAAATAGTCATTGCTGAATTACAGTATAATAGAAAACAAAGAGAAAAGAGTTTTAATTAATTATTTTACACACATAAATATTTCATTTTATATTTGTAATATTATTTTTAAAAATTGACAATTCCATATATGTATATAATGCACTTCAACCATTCTCACTCATTCCCACATTTCCAATTCCCCTTCCAACCCCTACAGGTGCCTCTCTCTACAAGTCCCTTTCCCACTTTATATCTTTGGGTTTTATCTTATGGCCCACAGTGTTTATCCAGGGTTGTCTGTGTGACCCTGGCTAGCTCTCCTGTGAGTATACCTGTGAAATCAATGACTATCTCTCTCCCACAATGCACCAATAGCTAATAGTTCAGCAGAATGGAGTATGGTCCTGTTGAGTCCCTCTCCAAACCTTGGTGTGCTGATGAAGGACCCAGTCTTGTGCAGGGAACTGCAGATGTTGTGAGATGACCATGGTTCCAAGGGCTGTGTCATGCCCACAATAGAGCATTTCCAGGCATTCTTCTCATCTTCTGGCTCCTCTACCTTTTCTACCCATCTTCCACAAAGTTCTAAGGCTTAGAGGTGCTGGTATAGGTGTTCTGTTTAGGGTTAAACACTCAAGAATCACATACTCTGATACCTTGAGCAGCCATGAGTCTCTGCATTCACCACAGTTCATTACACTGAGAATCTTTCCTGGGTAATGCTGGGTGATGCATGTGTCCATGAGTGTAACTGTTTAGAAGACAGTTTGGAATCACATCTCTTTAAACAACTATTGAAACTTCCTCCTACAAGACCTAAGAACTTCTGCTTTCTTAGATAGTAATAATTGCACATAGGTAAATGATAGGAGGATAATTGTTATACAAGCTAAGGCCACGTGATTCTCCCAGAAGCCCCATGATGAGAGGTTGATGCCCTGGCTCGTCAAGAATTCTTCTCCAGTGCATCTGTAAGTCAACACACACAAAAATAACGTCAAAGCTTACTCATTACATTTACTATTCCTTTCTTTTAAAAACTCAGTTTCAACACATCATTAAAAACTTCATCTTTATATTTAAATGATAGTGCTACTGACATACTAAAAACTTTGTGATATATTATCAATCTACTTGAATCAGGTACCTTGGTTAATTTCAAAAGCCATCTGGAGAGGTGTAGCTATCACATCTATTTAAAAGCATAGAGGCTTAGTAAACTTTGGCAAGTTTAGAGAGTCACATTAAGACCCAATTTTTTAGCCTTTAAGGCGTCATTCATTTCTAAACCTACATCACTGCTTTCTCTTCAAAGGGCAAAGTCACAGGTGAAGTACTTATTTCTGCTGAAGCAGAAAACCTCATTTTCTTAAGAACACACACAGAGATCAAAGCTTTGTGCAATTCTGCTGACTCAGCACACAATCACACAAAAGAACAAGACATCAAGTTCTAGACCAAGGACCAGAGGAGACTAAGGGTTTCCAAGAGGAGTCAGTCAATTGCTGTGAGCTCCTGTACTAAAAGAGCAGTAATAGCCTTGGATGCTTAGGTATGGAGCATGCCCAGGAGCCCAGGGTAGTAGTTGGAGCACAACAGGATGCAGAGATCCTGACACAACTTAGAAAAACAGCTGCTGCTATAATTCCTGAACACACTACAATTACTGTCTGTGTGTCTCCATCCCTGTGTGCCTCTATCTCTGTGTCTCCATCCCTGTGTGTCTCCATCCCCGTGTGTCTCCATCCCTGTGTGTCTTCATCTCTGTGTGCCTCTATCTCTGTGTCTCCATCCCTGTATGTCTCCATCCCCGTGTGTCTCCATCTCTGTGTGCCTCTATCTCTGTGTCTCCATCCCCGTGTGTCTCCATCCCTGTGTGCCTCTATCTCTGTGTCTCCATCCCTATGTATCTTCATCCCCATGTGTCTCCATCTCTGTGTGCCTCTATCTCTGTGTCTCCATCCCTGTGTGTCTCCCTCCACTCCTATGTTTCTCCATTCCCTTGTATCTATTAGGATTTAACAGTTCCCAAATCCACTGAAAGGGCCATTTTCTTCTTCCTCTTGAGAGGACAATCCTTTTGTGTGTACGAGATCTGTGAATGACCCTTCTCTGGTTACACTTTACCCATCCCACCCTGGACAAGAAACCAGTAATTAATTTGTAGTACAAGGATGCCAGACCACACCAGAAGAGAGGAGATGTGGAAAATAGGATATTCCCCCATACTTGTTTTCTTATCAGTAATTCAAACTTAAATTTGGCTTACTATTATTCCTTATTATTTTAACATCCATGAGAGATCTAACGTATCAGCATATTCCTCTCTCATATTTATATATCAAAATCAAGTTTAAAAGAGCAATCATAGAAAATGAAAGTACTGTAACTTTAAAACAATACACTTGTTTTATTAAAAAACCTGTTACTATTTTAGTGACATTACACAAAAATGAGATTTCCTTCTCAACATTCTGAAATATGTCTGTTTCATTTATAGGGCATATCCTCTGGTAGGACATTTTACACACACACACAGACACATAGACACACACACACCACGCTTTGTTTTCTCGAAGTTCTCTGGAGTGTGAGGCAAAGAAAAGACCCTGAATGCTGCCAGGCAAAGCTCAGTCCTTTTGGACCCTGCTGCCTGACATATGGAAACTGTATGCCCTTGTAAGCTATCAGAGCAGTGTATGCCAAATTCAAATATTCTGAATTGTGGAACCCAAACCCACAATCAAGACACCAAAACTATTTTTGAAAGCCTCGAAGAACCCTTTCTGCACATTATCTACACCATGGAACACTCAGATGGAAACACAGCCGCCTGTACATTGGTTACAATGATACACTCTATGGACCCCACAGAAGACAGAGTTAATCCTGAAAGGATGTGTTTCCCCTTTAAGGTGTGGAGCATTCTATGTGCCCATTGTGACACGGAACTCAAGCTTACATCACATAGTTGCGACATCTCCTGAGTTCTGCTGTGTTATTTTCTAGACAGAAGTTTTGTCCCAAGAATTCATTGTGCATCAAAGCCTATAAAACAGAGGGACACAGAAAGGCAAATAGTTTAGTATTTCCACAAGTTTCCACAGAATCAACCATCTATAAATTCAAGTTCAATCTTGACGGCAATTTGCATAAATATTTTTAAATAAACAACCCCACCAAGTTCAGTCTGCCCAGAAAAGCAGTCTCCTCCCCCACACTCAGGAGACTTAGGATTGAAAGATGAAGTTTCCCAACTACTAAGAGATAGACTCTCAACTAAATCACCTCAGGCACCTCTTTCTCTACCTAGACAATAACCCACTAAGCACTGTAGTTAAAATAATACTATTGCTGTATAGAAATAATATATTCTTGATTATTTTCATCAAAACCAGTTGTGATTATGGGAGTAAGAAAGTCTACTAAAACACACTTTACTGGAGAGAAAGCTTGGCAAAACCAATATAGTTCTTGATGGAAGAAGGTAATTGGTTAATTATAATAAACCAATTGCTTGGCCTCATAGCTTAGAACATAGGTGGGTGGAATAAACAGAATAGGATGCTGGGCGGAAGAGGAAGTGAGGTCAGACTCTGCTCTGCTCCCGGAGAGACCCAACAGCTCTGCTCTCTGGAGCAGAGACTCCAGGATGGACGGAGGCTAGACTCTTCCAGGTAAGCACACCTTGGGGTGCTTACACACATCATTAGAAATGGGCTAGTCCAGGTGCGAGAATTAACCTGTAAGGGCTAGAGTTCATGGGCCAAGCAGTTCTTAAATGAATACAGTTTGTGTGTTGTTATTTCGGGCATGAGCTAGCCAAGCGGCCGGGGTGTTGGGGACGCAGCCCCGCCGCTCCTATTTCAACAGATGGCGCCCAGACGTGTGGCTAACTGAATCCACAAAAAGCCTGAGAAAGCTTGGGAAAGAATGGAGTGAAGCATGTTTTCTTGGTAGCAGAAATTTCTTGGGTCTGCTCCGCTTGCTAGAGGCAAGCAAGCGCTCTCATCTAAGAGAGGCTTCCTGACTCAGCTTCAGCTGCAAAACCCTGCAGCTCATTAAGAGGTCCTGCCACGAAACACTTAAACGGTGTTGGTGAAAAGCTGAACGCATGCTTTTCGGTTTTCAGCCGTAGCAGGAAAAAAGTTGTGCTGTTTAAAAATGCCGGCTTTCTGGGCCGTCCTGCCAGGGCAAACTCTGACTGAGGCAGGAGGGCCAACTACCGAGAGAGGACTTGACTGTTGTCTGTTGTAGCTCGCTGGCTGGCAGGGACCTTGAAACGCCATAGAATTGTGGCTATAAACATGGCTACAGCCTGTATCTCCACCATGAGGCTGGAAAGCTAAGGAATGGACTGGATCTACCTGGCAAAGCCACGGCTTTAATCCTACTCATATTGCTCAGTAATTTAAAGGCTCGTGTGGTCAGAAAAAGAGAGATATACAGTAAAGAGATTCAAAGACAAAGAAAATGTTTAAATGATTTACAGTGTGTTAAAAATATATGCAAGCTAAAAGTTAAAAGTTCTTAAAAAAAAAAAAGAAAAAGAGAAGTTGTGTGTGGTAGTACACGCCTTTAATCCCAGTGCCTAGAAGGCAGAGACAAACAGATCTCTGTGAGTTCAAGGTGTGGTAGCAAACACCTTTAATCCCAATGCCTGGGAGGCAGAGACAGGCAGATCTCTGAGAGTTCAAGGAGAGCCTGGTCTACAGAGTTATTCCAGGTCAAAGAGATACAGAGAATATAAAAGTAAAAATAAACGAAATAGAGGTTAAAATAAAGCGTACAAAGATGGAAAATACACAGAGAATCTTGATACTGTATACTATTATGCTCTCTTTGAATTGTTTGAATGCTGAGGAAGGAGCAACAGCTGCCAAAAGATATTTGTTTATAAATGCTGCTGAACTAATCCATCGTAGAGATTTTGATGCCTTGACTTTGAAATTTGGATCTAAGGACATGATACTTTGGAAAGGAGTTTCTTTTTTTGTTTTCACAGAGGATGAGACCCTGTTCATTTCTTCTATTCCGATATGGTATGATGGACCACGCCCTCCTGAACGGTTGCTGTGAATACCTTCAGAAAATTGCTTCGCTCAACTGCCAACTGAGATGAAACTAGCACACAGGTTATACCATGAAAGACCTAATTAACGACGCCCCCATTCAGCAGGAAGCAGTTTGGAGAGAAAAAACTGCGCCCATGTTCCCAAATATGGTTTATAAATGTTCTTTTACATTTAAAGGGGGAGATGATATAGGTATGAATAATTTACATTGATATGGATTTTGCTTTAGTGATTTAAATTTAAGGTTAATTTTGTAATGTATATAGGTTGTTAATGAATAATCATTAATAATAGTTAAGTTTGTAGTCATGTTAGTTAAGATTTTCTAGATGTGCATAGATATATTTTAGATAGGCATTCTTCATATTTTTCAAAGATTATAGAATATGGCATTTTAAATGTTTTAATAACTTAGGACTTTTCATGACAATGAGACACTCTGCTCCTGGCAGCACCAATCTACTTCAAGAGGAAGATGGGCATCGAAGAGGATCCTTATGGAGTTTGATAGCCATTTGGGCAAGAAACTGCTCTTGCCTGGACTATTGCATAAACTGGACACAGAGAACCCGCAGAGAGAGGACTGCTGAACTTGCCTAAAGGTGAGATGATCTTTCGGGGTTCCTGATTCATGAAAGAGTCTGCAAGACATTCTTCAGGACAAGCAGATAGTGACTGCCTTTGAAATTTCCTGCTTTGTGGAAATGTCTGCTGGAAACTATGGGCCTGTAGGCCGAAGATGGATGCCCCAACGGTACAGAGGAACTTTGGGTGACTGTCCAGGCAGCGAGATGTCTCTGTCATTTCTAGAGCTTTGGATGTTAAGTTAAAGCCTTCTTTTTTTTTTTTTTTTTTGTTTAAACAGAAAAAGGGGAAGTGATGTGGGAGTGTCATATATCAATCTGTTGATTTCATTGGTTAAGTAATAGTAAACCAACTGCTTGGCCTCATAGCTTAGAACATAGGTGGGTGGAATAAACAGAATAGAATTCTGGGCGGAAGAGGAAGTGAGGTCAGACTCTGCTCTGCTCCCGGAGAGACCCAACAGCTCTGCTCTCTGGAGCAGAGACTCCAGGATGGACGGAGGCTAGACTCTTCCAGGTAAGCACACCTTGGGGTGCTTACACACATCATTAGAAATGGGCTAGTCCAGGTGCGAGAATTAGCCTGTAAGGGCTAGAGTTCATGGGCCAAGCAGTTCTTAAATGAATACAGTTTGTGTGTTGTTATTTCAGGCATAAGCTAGCCAAGTGGCCTGGGTGTTGGGGACGCAGCCCCGCCGCTCATATTTCAACAAGTTCTGGGTATCACAGTGCTTCTTTCTTATATTTTCCTGAAATAAACTATACATCGCAGTCGCTGATCCTTTATTTATTTATTTCCTTATTGGGCAGAATCACAACTGCTTGCTTTTCATAGTATTATCTACCTTTCCCCTTTGCCCTGAGGTTTTTTGTCACCATTTGTTTCCCTCAAATAAAACATGACTATGAAAAATCCCAGATGACTCACTTAAAACTAATAGGATAGTTCCCATCTTCTGCTCCTAGAAGGAAAATTTTTGGCAGCGACTGATTAAAGATTACAGCTGGGGAAAGGACTTGGGAATCATTTCAGTTGTTACAGTTGGAGAACCCCAATACAGTGACAGACAGGACAACTTACTGTAAACCCATAATGCGGAATGCTCAAGTACTGAATCCATGAGAGCCCAGGTAAGAAGCTTCCAGAATATAGTGACCGACCTGAGAAAACCTATGAAGAACAAATCTATGAATTAGAATCAGTCCAGTGACAAAGAATTCTAGACAAGATCCTCCCTCTTCAAGACCCCTTCATCCTTCTGACTGTTTCTTCTTAGATCAGCTCTTTAAAATGTTCTTCAGTAAACTTTAAACAGAATTCTTCATGTTAAAACCAAAGTTCTTTGTGGTTGGTAAAAGAATGCCCCCTCCTCTCTGGATGTCAAGCCCTACAATAATATCTTCTGAAGAGTGGATGGGGTGGGGTGGGGGTAGATGGGGGGAGCAGGAGAACAGAAGTAGTGGGAATTGGGATAGGGAAGTAAAATGAAAAAGATCTTTTTTAAAAAAGTAAATTAAAAAATTACAAAAGAAAACCACAATTCACACTCACCAGCATGAACACAAAGTAGATGGTCACAGATAGAGTTGGTACAGCCACTGCATTCCCCCCTGCTTTGAAACACAGTGGCAGTGAGCTGGCCGAATAAGCCAACATCATGACAGTAAAAAACATAGTGAAGAAACCCTTCACATCTGTATTTACTCCTTAGGAAAAAAATAAAGTAGGATCAGTTCATCACCTAAGTCAAGAGATTGTACATATTTCAAATAACACTTTAATAGTCAATGAGACTGGTAACAGTTTCATGGCCACCCAACTTCTCTGCGTCTCTAACTGTGTCCTGATTATGTGGATGCTGGGAACAAAATTTCAGGCCTTTGGAGGAGCAGCATGTGATCTTAACCAATGAGCCTCTCTCCATCTCCATCGCATGGCTTTATTTCTACACCTGACACAAAACATATTTCCATATATTAGCTGCTCTCCTCTATACACAACTATGAGCAATTTACAGGCTCCTGACATGGAGAGCTACAGGAAATACAACTGGCCAAAATTGTATTGCATTCTTTCACAGTGGAATCAGCAATGCAACACATTCATGTTCACATTCCCCTGTGTTTATTATAACTGCGTTAGTAATGAAACTGGGATCAGGGCTGTGCCAGTTAGTTGTTTTGTAAATTTAACATGAGCTAGGGTCATATGGAAAGAGGGAACCTTACTAAGAAAATGCTTCCTTTAGATTGGCAGGTAGGCAAGCCTGTGGGGACATTTTCTTGATGGATGATTTATGTGGGAGGTCTTAGACATCTGTGGATGATGCCATCCCTGGGCAGTGGTCCTGGGTTCTACAGGAAGGCAGGCTGGGGAAGCCATTAGGAGCCAGTAAGCAGCACTCCTCATGGCCTCTGCTTCACTCCCTGCCCCCAGGGTCCTGCCTGAGTTCCTGCCCTGACTTTCCTTCTTAAAGGACATTGAACTGTAAAATGAAATAAACCCTTTCCTCCACAAGTTGATTCTGGTCATGGTGTTTGTCACAGTACTAGAAACCTATCCAGGGCAAGGGTTAAACAACCGTGCAGTGATTTTAATATTGAGAAGATGGGAGGGTGCCTGCAACTTTAGTTTTCCTAGAAAATCACCATATAACTTCTTTGGAGGAAAGCGATGGGTTCCAAAACTGATTTGGAATCTATATGGTGCTAGTGTTATAAGACATGTATAGTCCTGTGTTTTATAACAGTCACAAGGACACAGAGTCTGGGGGAGCTGAGTTCAATGCCTAATTGTTTTCAGAGTTAATGTTAAGATTATCAAGATGAGTATGGTACACATGTGTGTATGGGTATGCATGTGACATGATGTGCATGTGCCAAGGTGTGCATGAGCCATGGTGTGCAGGTGAAGTTTAAGGACAACTTTCTGGAATGATTCTTCCGCTGTGATTCTGAGTATCAAATTCAGGTTGTCTGGCTTACAGAACAAGTAATTTGCCCATGGCCTAAATGACTGGCTCTGAATGGTAAATCTGTTATAAAACAAAGTCTAAGCTTTATCAGTGCTTCTCTCTCTCTCTCTCTCTCTCTCTCTCTCTCTCTCTCTCTCTCTCTCTCTGTGTGTGTGTGTGTGTATGTGTGTGTGAAAAGTATGTAAACTCTCAGCACTTAGTCTATGATAAAGTTTAACCATAATGCACAAATGAATCGGTGCACATATTTCAAATAACTTTTATATTATTTAATTTCAACAAACCTCAAATTCAGTAGCCTTTTTCTTTTTAAGATTAGGTAGCATAATACACTAATACACTGTGTGCATTTAAGTTCTTTTAAACACACACACATATGTATGAGATATTATGCTCATTTCTATATTTTATATGCAAATACAGAGACATATACAGAAACACAGAGAAAATATACAACTGGGCTAAGGAGATGGCTCACTAATTAAAAGCATGTGCTATTATTGCAGATACCCCAGATTCTGTTCCCAGGACCTACACAGTGGCTCAGATTCTGTAACTACAATTCCAGGGGATCTGATGTCCTCTTCTGGCCACCCAGGCACTACACTGCATCCACTTAGTGCACACACAGGACAGATACACAGACAGACCACACACACACACACACACACACAAAATCCGGCAAATACACCAATAAAGAAAAATAAACATTTTATAACATGTGTGATAGATATCTAAAATTGACCTTGCTCCATTGGCACTGTCTCAAATGTGTACGCTATTTCCACACTCATTATAGAGCACAGAATCTCTAGTAAAGCACAGTTTCATAAACATATTTTGTAGTGTTTTGTGATCAAGTCTTAGAGCCTTTTCTCCCACTGAACTCCTGTTTTGATGGCACACAGTGAAGACGTGCTTTTCTACTTACAATTTTCTACTTTAGGCTTTCTACAGTTGTACAAAGCAAAACATGCTCCCCCAAGAGTAAAGACGCATTCTCTTGCTTTGTCACTTACCTGCTATGCTGAATACTATAACAGTAAATATAATACTTGGGAATAACCTTCTGGGTACCAGCTCACCGAACAATTTCCCAAGGAAATATGATGACACTCTGTAATATCCACTGGTGTGCTCATGTCTACAGAGACAAACATCACGTTATACAATTTTAAATTAGTCCAGGTGAGATGCTGGCTACATTGACTTCTGCTACCACAGGGAGCCTAACAGCACAGTGTCCTCTGTGCTCAAGACTCACTCCCATAATGCCCCATCTTAGGGACCAGCCACTCTAGGTCAGCAGCCTCATGACATTCTCACTATTATTCTCTCCACCAGAGAACTCTCCCCTTTTTTGTCCACTCTGGACAAACAACAGCCTCTCCAGGGAAACAGTTTGATGTGCCCACTCTCCCCAGAGTCTCTGCCCTCTGAAGCTGACTCCCTAAGGAGGAGCTCATTCGTACCTCACCTCAGACAGTGGTCATGGAGATTCCTCTCCTTCCAGTTCTTATGAAGAAGGTAACACTGTCACTCTGAGGTCACAGTGTACCTTCAGGACACCACATCCTTCTCTTTTGCTACCCTCACTTTAGGACAATTGTATTCCTTTGATAATCTCTCTTTACAACCACGAATTGCTACCAGATGCCAAATGTAACCCTTCTCCTTCCTGGTTCTTCCAAATCCCAAGCTTTTACCCTTCAGGTGACTTCAGCATATATCTGATTTTTTTTGAGACAATCTCAGAAATTTCTTACAGTTTTGCGTTAAATTCTATATGTACCCAACAATGACCAAGTTCCTATCTCTTCCCCAGCCCCAAATGCTGGGATTACAGACATACAGCCATTTTCGGGGTTTTGTGGCACTGTGACTCTAACACAGGATTTCATGCACACAAAGCCAGCGCTCTACCAACTGAGCAAGACCCTCATCTCCTCTCTGATGACTCCTCTCCATGGCATGCAGTTGGGACCATACCTATCTTGGCCATCTTTGAGAGCAGGGAATCCTAAGCATAGACCACCAGGAAACGGTTCTTCCATGCTTGACAACACGGGACATAAACAGCTCTTTCATATGCAGCTGCTGTGTGGCTCTTTCCAGCCCTGCATCATGAGGATCCTGATTCTTGTGCAGCTGTGTCTCTCCATCTTCAATGTGCTGCTGAACCCACTACACCCAAGCTCTATGAAACCCCTGACATCCTTCTTCGGGGGCATCATGAATATCCTGTGATTTTCATCAGTTCCTTACTACTGTGTTGTCTGAAGCAATGAGATCTAGTGGTCTCACCTCAATTTTGAAATTTTTCTTTGAGCAGCAGAACCCTCTGCCCTTGATTCCCCCCCTTTTTTTAGTTAATATTAATAATCTCTTTACATACATCAAAAATAATTATACCACATGATAAACACAAAATTACATAATTTCTTTATTTTCAACTAAATAAGAAAAGGGGAAATTACTGATAATTCATGAGATAACATTCTAGGCCCAACAATGAATGTAATTAATTTGATTGTTATCCCCTGATTCCTGCTTCTGGAGCAAAGGCTACTTACAGAAAGCGATTCCTGTCAATCATGAAGAGATCTCCGGTAGACACACTTGTGAAGCACTGGAAGACCGTGAGCAAGAAGAGGAGGTTTGCTCTGCCAGAAGAGAATGAAGGCAAAAACAACAGTAAGTTCAACATTAGGATGGGTTCTTTCCAATACACCTTGTTCTGTAGAATAAATAACATTACACAGATCTGTTCTAAAAAAAAAAAAAAAAAAAAAAAAAAAGACTGGAGAAATGGCTCCGCAATAAAGAGTACGTTTTGCTCTTGCAGAGGACCCGAGTTTGGTTGGCAGCACCCACATAGCAGATCACAGTCATCTGTCACTCTAGTTCAAGAGGATTCTGTGCCAGCTAGTTTTATGTAAACTTGACACAAGCTAGGCTAATCTGAAAGAGAGAACCTCAATTGAGAAATGCCTCCATAAGATCCAGCTGTAACTCATTTTCTTAATTACTAATGGTTGGGAGAGGGCCCATCTCATTGTGGGTGATACATCCCAGAGGTTCTAAGAAAGCCGAGCAAGACAGTAAGCAGGACCCATCGTGACCTCTGCAGATCCCTGCCTAATTGGGTTCCCCCTGTCCTGACTTCCTTCAATGTTGGATGACAATGTGAGAATGTTAGCTGAATAAAACCTTTCCTCCCCAACTTGCCTTTGGTGATGTGTTTAGCCACAGCAATAGTAACCCAAACTGAGGCAGGATCCAATGCCTCCTTCTGATAGCCACAGGTCTCAGGGCACACACATGGTATGGACATAAATTTCAAAAAAAAAAAATTCAGGCACATAAAAATAAAATAACTATTAAAAAAGAAAGAAGGATAATGTAGAACTGTTCTGGTTTAAAAGGTCAGGAAGAATGAGTCCTGTGAGTTAGTCTCCTCTGTTTCCATAAACAGTATCTATTACTGGAAGTTTGTCCTCTAAAATCCAACAATTTGATAATGGCCCTTAATGTAACAATACTAGAGTATGCAATTTAGGGGTTAACTGATTGTAGATGAAATCATGAGAGTGGAGCCCCAGGATGTCATCTCTGTCATCATCACCTCATCATGGGAAGAAACAGCATTGCAGTGTCTGCCACGAGAGAGAAGGTGGCCAGACAGGAAGAGCCTGAGAGAGAATCCTCACCTCAGACTCTCACACTGCACTGTGGAGACACATTGCTTTTAAATCCACTGAATCTGCTGCATTTACTCATGGCAGCCCAACCCAACTTCAATTTAACTAAAAGAATCGTAAGCATCGTGCTAATAAAGAGAGAAACATAAAGATAAATAAAGCTCCAACAAGTTTTCATACTCAGTTGGCTGCATTGATTTACAGAAGAGTAAGAAGGAAAACATGAAACAGTGGGGGAATCCCCACTCAGCGGCTTACTACAGACACAAACTATAAAAACATCTTTAAAGCCCTAATGATCATCCCTAAAATAGGCCAAGCAACTTCTTGCATAGTTTCCAAAGAGTTCAAAAAAGGGATCCAGTCATGCTTATCTATGAAGAAATAATTTTTGATTATGTGATAGGAGATGGTAAGCAGAAGAAAGGGGAAGTAAAAGGCCTTCCGCAGTTACCTGTTTTCTGGACACACATGTCAGGTTCCTCAAAGACAAACGGTATCTGGGTCCTAACAGCCTGCTACACCTTTTCAACTAAAGTCAGAAGTTATTAACTTTTTATCTAGATACACAGTGGTGGTGATATCAGAGCAGATGATTGGGACCTTATTGGAGACGAGTTTCCTTCTCCATCAAAGAAAAATTCCATTTTACAATCTATAAAAGGCCAGATTAAAGAAAGAGGATGGGAAAAAAAGACAAGCTAAGAATGGGGAAGATTCTGAGAAGAGGAGGAAGCAAGATCTCCAAACTCCTGGAATTTGAGGTACAGAGGCATGAGGATCACTGCAGCTTGAGGCCAGCCTGGGCTACATGATAAGTTCTGGATCTGTCAGGTCATAACTGTGGCCCTGCTTCAAAGGTCCAAACATAGAGCAGAGGGCCTGTGCACCACGTGACCAACAATACAGTGGGGAACTTGGGCATCCAGTCACCAAACAGAGAAGAGAACCTGGAACTAAAGCCAGCCTGGGCTACTTGACAAATTCTTGACCTGTCAAGTCACAACCGTGGACCACACTCAAAGGACCAAACAACAGCAAAGGACCAACCATAGAGTGGAGGACCTGGGTTCTCCTCCTCTCCTGATGAGTCTGTCTTGCTTCCAAAGCTTCACTCTACTAAATGCACAACTTTCTCTCTCCACTCTTCCATTCCCACACACATTCATTCCTGGTGCTCATGGCATTCTCCCTCTCTGTCTCCAACAAATTGTCTTCAAGTTCCATCCTGTTTACTTTCCTATGTTTTTATCAACAAAACCAAGAATTTAGGAAGGGAACTTTATGGCCCTGGCTATCCTTAACCATATATATCACATCTACTTTCTAATCTGGCTTTTTAGAGGTTATAATTGTAGACTGAAAATCTATAACTACACATTTAGGTGTAAAACTAATATGATTCATGACCTATTTTATGAAATAAGTATATCAAACTAAATAGGGTGATGTCCATCTCTACAAATATGCCTCATTTTCATAGTAACATATTAGAAATGTATTCTCAGAAACCTTGAAGTGTGTATTAATATTTGCTGCACTGAGTGTGCTGTGCAATTTATCTCAAAGTAAAAGCATCTGATTTCTCCCATTTAACAGATTTTATACTCTTAGCGAATCTGTGTCTCCTCACTCCTCACTGCCCTGACAACGAGCACTATGCTGACAGGAGGTCAATTCCTTTAAAATCCACATGTCAGAGAAACACATTTGCTTCCTAGGCTTGGACTATTTTACTTTGCATGATGTTCCTCAGATCTTCAGTTCTATCCATATTGTTACAAATTCCCATGTTGAATATAAGCAGCATTCAGAGTCACATCTGCTTTACCGTTTACGTGAACTTAGATCCCCTAACTTTGTTACTATGCATGGTGCTCCAGCGAACATCAGTCTTCACATGAACTTTGAGCAAATGATTTTAAATATACATGTAAGTATGCACAGCATAAATGCCTGTATCCAATTATTTCTTTCAGTGCCTTCTTCTTAATGTTTGACTGCCACCTCAACCCTATACTGCTGTTGAGCCAAGGGAGCTCAAACATGACAAAATTCAAACCCAGTTCCTTGATATAAGTTGGACAAAGTACAAGGACAACATTGGATCCAAATATAAGAACCATCTCTGGCCTCCTAAACATTACTGATGAAGAAAATATTTATATTGACCCTGAAAATAATGTAATGGCTTAATTGCATAGATGATGTTAAGGAAGTATTTAAAATTGTCCTATTAAAGTTTCTTTACCTGTGGTAATTGTCATGACCAAAAGCAACTTACAGAGAGTGGGATTTATCTGGCTTACATATCCAGAACACATCCATTTTTGAGGAAAGTCATATAGGAATTCAAGGCAGGATCTTGGAGGCAGAGATGGAATCTGGGGCCGCAGATGAGTGATCCTTACTGACTTGTTCCACCTGCTTTATATACAACTTGGAAACACCTGCCCAGAGTTGGTACTACTTCCAGTGGCCTGGCCCTTCCCACATTCAGTATTAATCAAGAAAATATCCCATGGACTTGCCTACACGTCAACCTGATAGATGAATTTTCTTAACTAAGCTTCCTTCTCCCCACATGACCATGGCTGGTGTCAAGTAGGCAAAAAACTAACCAGCGCACAAACCAAAACTATCAACCATTTATCAGGAAGACTGGAATAAACCACACACAAAGGCCATTGTCACACAGTTCAGCTTCTTATACAATACTGAATGAGGGGACGTGAAAAATACAAATTAAGAACATTTCACAATTTCTAAAAAGAATATGAAGCAACAGCTAATAAGGATCTTCTTTATGTCTGCATTTTCCAAGAACATTTCCACATCAGGTTTTTTGGAACTATGTCTACAAGCCTCCTGTAACAGTGCCTACACCGTCTGCCTTGTTGTCTATGCTGTTCTGGGTTAAGATGTGCCATCTACATGGGCACAAACCAAGAACTAGAAGGTTTGGAAAGCATTCAGATCTTGGCCTTCAGGGAAGGAGAAGAGGGCAGAATGGAGACAGACGTACCAGGAATCTCACTGCAGACTAACTTCCAATTCAAACAGAAGACAATTCATAGAATAACTGATTTTTATGCTTATTTTTTCTTCAAATATAATAAGTATCTTCCACACAGCAAAGCATATTTGTGGGGCTGTGAAGCTGGCCCACTTAGCAAAGTGTCTGGCATGCAGTCTTGACGAGCTGAGTTCAAATGCCTAGGACACATGGAAAAGTCCCCAGGCACAGGACTTCTCATCTATAACTCCAGAGATGAAGGATACAGGGGTGGACACTTGGAGCTCATCAGCCAGCCCAGCCAAGTCAATGAGCTCTAGGTTCAGTGAGGGACCTGCCTTGATAAAGGAAGTGGATGGACATCAATGAAAACATGGCATCAACCTCTGACCTCCACATGCAGACACATGCATACTCAGCAATATGCATGTGTGTATACATCCACATGAACATGAGTCCACCTGACACAAACCTGGACAAATAACACCTCTTGATCGATCTATCTATCTATCTATCTATCTATCTATCTATCTATCTATCTATCTATATGTATATCTTTCTTTCTCTCTCGCTCTCTCAAGAGAAGCTTCCTGAAGTTCTTAATCATCTTTCCTTAATAGTCAAGCCTCTCTGGCCACTGAGAGGTACCCTGAGGCTGTGGGTGTCAACTAGGGAGCCCAGTTGAGCAAATAGTGGTGTGTCACACATAAAATACAATGAAAATTCTGAAAATTGTGATCCTGATGAGAAACACTTTTGTGAGCATGCTATAGTCATCAAAAACTTTATAAAGGATATCTTTAAAGCCACGTTATAACTCAAACTAAACAAAGACCACAAAAGTGGCATCCACAGAACAAGTCAGGAAAAACTGAGTCTCATCCTATCACCCCACACTCACATTCATACAAACCCACCTTACTCAAGAAAATTGGCACTGGAGCAACCAAAGAAGAATAAATAGGTAAACTAAAAACATTTGTGTACCAAGGCATTATAAACAGATAAAAGAAAAACACAGAGAAGGGAAGAAATGTATGTGGATCATGTATTTGGTCACATCTCAGAAACAAAAATAACCTTAACTCAATAGTAAGGAAAAATTAAGGGCCATAGAAAATTAAGTTATAGTTCAGCAGGTAAGATGACTGCCCCCAAGCTTGATGACCTTGAGTACAATCCTTCAAACCCATCTGTTGGGGGATCAGCTGTCAATTGTTTTCTGACATCCATATGCATGCTGCAGTGATGTGGGAAGTCCTTCTAGATATGTGTTGCTTTTATCGGTTAAAGAATAAAGAAGCTGCTTTTGGCCAGTGACTTAACAGAATAATAGCCCAGCTGGAAAAGATATATATAGAGAGTAGGTGGAGTTAGGGAAGACACTATGAAGTCTACACCAGAGACAGACTCATTGGAACCTTACTGGTAAGCCACAGCCACATGGCAATACACAGATTAATAGAAATGGGTTAATTTAAGATATAAGAGTAAGCCAGAAACACACTTAAGCTATTGGCCAAACAATATTGCAAATAGTATAGTTTCTGAGTGATTATTTCGTGGTCTGAGCAGCCAGAAATGAACAAGCAGCCTCTGCATACACTGTAGGACACACATGCCCACACATATACACATACTAAAGAAATAAATAATTGTGGAATAAAAAGAAAATATTCCTATTTAAAATGAGAAATAGCAGATACTTCATAGAACAACCAAGAAATTGTGATTTATTTTTCTTAGATATATTATTATAGACAAGGAAGAACACAAGTTTTAGTGAGGATGTGTTCTGATGATGAAGATACAAAATAGTACAGTGAAACTGGAGATGGCTGTTCCTTAAAGAATTAACCCAATCGCCTATGATTTGGGAACTCTAGCTTTCTACCTTAAAGACAAAAGTCCAGGGCTCAAACAGATGGACTTGCACACTCAGCAGCATGGTTCACAGCAACCAAACGTGAGAGAAAATCACATTTCCATCCACAATGAATGGGAAGCAACACAGCATGTTCATACAATGGGTAATTGTTCTGCCTTACAGAACCCAAGGAATCCCCACACATGCTACACTTTGATGAGCCCTGAGGACATCACATTAATGGAAACAAGCCAGCCAAAACAAATACAAACAACACCAAAACACAGAGACACTTGTGTGACTCCAATTCAGGGTACCCATGTTAGTAATATTCAGTGACAGAAGGGAGTCTTCTTTCAGAGCTGTGGGGTTCCACTAGGGAAGATGAAAATCACCCTAGATGTAGAGTGTGGTGATAGTTGCGTAACATGAAGCTACTCTTTACACTAAAACTGGCAAAATGTGAAATGTGTGGTGTGTGTAGTTTCCTACTCTCTATACACAAACACATGTGGAAAAGAGGTCTTCCACTCATTACCAACCTGCTCTATCATGTGATAAAATGCTTACTCTGTTCTTGTCTCAAATTCCAATTCTTCATAGATTTATATAAGTTTGAACAAAGTGTCAAAATTTTCTCATTTGCTTACCTTGTTTGGACTTCGGTACAAACATTTCGTAGGACAAGGAAACTGGTACCCACAATCACGGCCAGTAAGAATGTGATAATTGCCTTTCAAAAAGAAAACAGGGAAAAGAAAAAAATTTCCATTGGGAGTAGAAAGTATTCTACACATTGTCCATTATTTTAAAATCCTAATCAGATCTCTCCAGTAAGATGAACACTATATTTTGGCCAGATGCCCTGAGAGAATATAAAACACATGTGTTAAAAGAGTACTTGTATGTTAATGTGAAAATAAAGGTCTCTGCAATTAGAAGCTCCAACAGTGCAGATCCTGGAAAAGCTAAGACTTTTCCCAGTGCCCAACCAGGAATGGCCAGTGAATGACTCAGATCAGATTAAAACATGGATGACACAGGATGGGAGAGAATGCAGGTGCCTGGGGGTGGGGGGGGGTAGGAAACAAACCCAGGTAAGTGACAGAAAGTCTTCACCTAAACTGGGGTCTCAATTCTGGTGCCATCGAACATGTGCAACGTTCTGCTTCAAGTGGCTCAAACAAATTCAGGCTTTCTTTATTCTTATAGTTAGAAACAAGTGCATCCTAGGCCAGGGGGACAGCTCAGTGGCAGAGCCCTGCAGAACTACAAGTACAAATCAAATAATGAAATTAAAAATGACTCACAACACAGTTCCTAGCAATGGGATTTTGTGTCCTAAGAAGGGGTGAGCTGGTCCTTACCTGTGTCACCTTAGGGACATCTGTGCTGTGTGGGAACCAGCACTATTTCTGTCACCACAGTGATCATACAGCATCCTCTGGGTCACCCCAGTCTCCCATTGCCCATCACCTCTGTCACTGCCCCTCCATCAACCTCAGTTAGCGCAGCCTGTGCTCAAGTCTCACCTACGCTGCCAGCTCCTCCAGACCCTCATCACCCTCCATGTACACAATCTGTGCCGACCATCACAGGAGCCTGAACTGTTGTGGTTTTAGATTAAAATGACTTTAGAAGGTGCTTCGCTTAGCAAAGGAGTAAGGCTACATGATGCTGGAACTTATTTGGAAGATCCTATTATTCCTCGGATAATGTCTTAAAAGTAGAACATTATGATCTAAGGGTAAGGATCCTACCACATAATGTGATAAATTAGAGATCAAAATTCCAGGGCTTGGAAATATAGCTCAGCAGTTAAGAGCACTTGCTGCTCAGGCAGAACACCTGGAACTCAGTTTCCAGCACCCAAATGGCCCCTAACCACCTCCTGTAACTCCAGCTCAGAGAATTTGATGCCTTTTTCTGGCCTCCATGGACATGCACATGGTGTACAGATATACATGCAAGCAAAACACCCATACATGGAAAATAAATATATAAAAATATTAAAAATTAGTCCTCGATTCCCACATTGCTAACACACACACACACACGTCTTACCTCATAATATTTCCTCACTGTTGAACAGTGAGTAACTTAATTTGATGAATGTAACTCATTTTTTTTCAATCATATTGAATTTTTTTCCCAGAAAGAATGGACATAGAAAGATCTCTTTTATGACATAATGCTCAAGTAAAAGACCAAAGTGTTTGGAGCAACTGACAGTATAACTCAGATGAAGAATATTTACATACAGGCAGGGAAGTAGCAACATTGAAATATGAAAAGGGCAGCACACATGTTAAGAAGTAAATGGTGTTTCATTAGAACCAATAACACATGAACTTGCACACTCAACAGAAACTAACTGCCTGAGAATAAAATAGCAATGCACTAACAGCAGAACTGACTGTAAGTTCTCGTTGGACAGGGACAGGGATGTAGGTCTACTGTAGAGTGATTGCCCTCTAAGAGCTAAGGCCCCAGAATCAAATACTAACAGAGCAGAATCATCAACAATATTAAATAAAAGATAACTGAATAAGTAATGGCCCAATGAGCTGGTAGAACCAAATTTCTGTGTGGCATTCATGTTAAAAACAGAAAATCGTAAGTCATGATGATCCTTGTTACAGAGTCAGTTTAAAGAAAAATAGAACTTCACGTCCTCCCAGTTCCAGGTCGCTGACAGGGAAGAGCATTGTGCAGTCCAGTTACTGTGTGTGAGAGAGCTGCACTCTTGGAGTAGCTGCTGCTTTCACACACTGGAATCCTGATGAGGGAACAGCACTCTGCAGCTGGCTCATCTCAGGCAGTGGATGCTCAGGCTCCCTCAGAGCTGTTCTATGGCCCTGTCTCCTCATCACATGATTTCAACCACAGATCACCCGTCCTTTCCCTCTCCAGTCATCTCCACTCTTTCTCTACTTAAAGTTTCTTCAAGTCCATTCTCTCATCTGACAGGCTACAGTTTTATTTATTTATTTCCCTCACAAGGAAAGTTACATCAGGAAAAAGGCCTTTTACTCCTTGACTTATTCCTAGATTTTGAACTTGTAAGATGCACTAATGAAATAAAGCAGACAGGTGTGAGGAGCTCCCAGGTGTTCTGAGTTTTTTTTCATTCCTTGAATGAAGGTTTCTACTTGGATTAGTTATTAAAGTTCCTGTTAATAAAAAACAACCACTAAAAATGTTTCCATAAGAAAAAGTTAATCATAGTCTACTTGCTCTATTGAATATTTCTCTATGCCAGGCAGAGTGGAGATGACAAACACATGGAAGGAGCAGAAGATAAGTGTGACCCTGCAGTAGACTGACTCAGAAACAAATTGCTCTCACATGAATTTTTCACAATAAAATAAATAAGTCATTAGATTACCTGGATCCCAGTGGCCCTTGGAAAACCCAGGCAATTTTCAAATGAACGACAGATAATCCATTGAAGCTGATGCCAGAAAGAAGTGACACACGTGATCTGCAAGGCTGAGCTCCTCCCTGCCTTTGGTTTCCTTAAGAGTGGATCCAGTTCATCTTTCATTTTTCTGTATGAGGAGGACTGGGTATACATATTGGCTAAGTTTTCTCTGACTTGGTGCTGTCTCTCAGAAAGTTCTTTATATTTGTTGACTTCAGGATAAAAGTGGATAAAGACAAGAAATATTAGACAATAATTTAACTGATTTTTCTGAGATACTTTTCATGAATAACAGATAAATTAGGTATCAGCTTTTCTTCGAGACAGTCTCATATACCCTAGACTGGCCTCAAAGTTGCTCAGAAGCCAAGGGTGACCTTAAACTTCTCCAGGTCCTCCTGTTTCTGTCTTGAGTGCTGAGATTACAGACATGCACCTTTACACCCAGTTATGTGCTGATAGGAACTAAACTCAAGGCTTTGTCCATGCTAGGCAAGCACTCTATCAGCTGAGCTCCATCTTCAGCCCACCACATTGTGAGAATAAAAATATTACTCTTGTGTTAATTCATTTACAGATTATAAAAGTGTCCCTAACTGACCTGATTACAGTCATTATCCCACGGACACAACAAACTCAATGGCCAGTGACCATTGGAACCCCAATCCTTAACAAAGTTCTCCTTCCCTTATGAATCTCTACTTCTTAACATAAAACTCTGGTCTCTGATTTCTGCTTCAAGTGAATGCATATGTAAATGTACAAACTGCCAAGTATCTTATTTTTTGAAATGTTATAAACAAAGTCAGGCATGGTGACAAATCCCTGTAATACCTACACTTGGGATGTGAGGTAGAAAGAGCACACATTTAAGGCCAGTCTGGCTACATGAGCAAATCATATCTAAAACAATAACAAAGATAATATAACAAAACAATAGGTACGTTTACTTTTAACCCGAAATTTTCCTGTGACAATATCATATAAATATTCTTTTGTAAATTAAATAAAAAATACCCTGCACTAATGTCTATTAGCTAATTTTAGGGCCACTAATAAACATAAGACTAATTAATATAAAACATTATATTCTAATGAGATACATGATTGTGTTTCAGTGAAATCAGTTAGATGAAAACCTATGACTCTAGAAGCTTCATATACCATCATGGCCATCTTTCTCTGTGTCTAATAGAGCAGAAAAACCTCCGTTAATGATGTCCAGGAAGAAGTCTGCAGGGTTGTTGTGGGAATCATATTCATAACCTACAAAGAATCCAGACCAAGAACAAAAATGTGAGGATCCTCTTTCAGAGAGTGAGAAAGGGGAGGGGAGACAAAATCTAAGAATTTCCTCCTCTACTTGCTCTTCCCCTTCTACTTATCTATCCTATTATATATACTGTCATAATATTTCAGCAATCACTGCTTTACAGCCTATTGTTTACATGTGTGTGTTTATGTTGGTGCTATACATACATATACACAGACACATATGTAATACACAGACAAAGACAGAGTAGACATAGCCTAGACATAGACAGAGACAATTAGACATACATGCAAACTATACATATGAATAGACTAGACATAGATATAGTAACAGAGGTAGACTAAACATAGACATGAACATAGACATAGATATGTGAACTCTTCTTGTGAAAGAATCAATAGAATTTGGCCAGATTTTTATTGGACTCCATAGATGCACAAATGCTCACACATTTTTTAATGACAAAGATTAATCAACAGGAAAGAGTACTGGACAGCAAATATTTAAACCTATATTTGTAGTCAAAGATAATCATCCATTACTTAATCCATATTTCTCTAAGATGAAATTGATGAAATGAGCCATTAAAAAATATTTCACCATCCAATTTCAGTCAGAGAAAAACAGGCAGACCAAAAACATGAGTCCACAGAAGAAAGACTTGAGCAGCTATAGCTCCCAAGCATCGCCTAAACCTGAAATGCAAAGTTAATACTAGGTTAAGGAATGTCTCCACAGCTCTGTAGAGTCAGGTCACACTAGGAGAAAACTGAAAATCACCATCTGCTATGTGAGCAAGAACACATGATGCTAGGCCTTTCCAAAGCTGTTCAAGTGATGGATAACTGGGCCTGAGCCCTGCATGGTAATTAAGATGGTCATAACTGGGAAGCTGAACAAGAGACTCAGTAAAAATCTTGTAACACAGTCATGATACAGGACAGGAGAAAGGAAGAGACCTGCACAACAAGCCCATGCTGCACAAGCAACAGAACCCTGTCATTGATATTTAAAATGGAGAAGCCCACACACAGTAAGTCTGAATGAAGGCTAAGCAGCATTCCTGAGAGCCCCTGTTCTCTCTCCAGATCCCATGACTGAAGGAGCTTTCACAGCAAATCCAGCCATACCTGCAGATTTGAAGTACTCCAAAGCCTCCTGTGCAGGCCCGTGAAACATGACTTTTCCTGAGGCCACCAAGGTGAGGCTGTCAAAGAGTCTGAAGATGGAGTACGGGGGCTGATTAATGGAGAAGATGATTGTCTGTCCCCTCATAGACATCCTAAGGTTAAAGAGGGAAAAACCATAAGTCTCTTGACAGCTGAACCTTGAGATTCTGAAAAAAAATATTTTATTCCTGAAGTTATACTTTTAGTTCCCATTTCTGCTTGAATTTTCCTAAAAAACAACTTTACTCCCTGGTACTATGCACCTGATAGAGAAACCAAGTTAAAGCTTTTATTTAAAAGTCTAGAACTTCCAGAGTGTGGGCCATCACTAGTGCACTCAAGTGTTACCACATAGATCTCTGCACAGACTTCCAGACACTAAATCAGAATATCTGGGAGTCTGTGCAGGGATCCATATCATGAGCAGGCAGCCCTGGTGATTGACAAGTTCACCCAAGCTTGAGAAGCAATGACAGAGCAAACATTACAGCTGTGACTGTAAGCACAATTCTCGTCAATCATTCACACTTTCTGTCTCTTCAGGAATTGGATTTCACTGCTCTGATGATGTGACTCACATTCCTAACCACTTGCTCTCCCTAAACACTTCAGCAATAACCTCAGTTCAATTTTTATAATATTGGCATAAGTCATTTCTAATATAATTTCCCCTTTGTGTTGATAAGACTTAAAAGGTCAAGCAACAGACAAAGGGAACTCAGTTAGTAAGAGGCAAATTTGGAATTTGATCATTGATTTAATTCCATGGCAGGAAAAAGCTGAACTACCATTTCAGGAGGTCATGTCTTCTGTTAGGAGGACCAATAACAAAAACCAGTATTTGAAACTGCTATGAAATATTTTTATTGAAGTTGGGTATAGTGACATATCTGGAACATTCCAAAAAATTGGATAATCAGGAGTTCAAGTCCCCCCTAGATTACAGGAGATTCTATTTCAAAAAGACTAACAGACAGAATGAAACAAAGGGGAGGAAGAAAGAGGAGGGAACAAAACAGGGAGGAAGGAAGGAAAGGAGAGAAGAGGATGAAGGGGAGGAAGAAATGAAAAGGAGAATGAGAAAGCTGTGAAGTGCAGTGCACACCTTGAGCTCCAGCTTAGAAGGCAGAGGCAAGAACGTGAGATCAGCCTGGGCTATGAAATAGAGTGACAAATTATGAAACCTCAAGACAAGTGTCTCACAAGCATATGCTGTGAGGTGTCACTGTATCAAATGATAGTCTGCCTCAAAGACAGCCAGGACAGACAGTAATACCAACACAAGGTGGTGCAGAAGTGGAGGATTCCTTGTGAGAAAAGACTTGCAACCCAGTGAGAAGGTAAAACAAAGTGCCACCAGCTAAGAAGAGAAAAACCAGCTGTACAGAGTATAAAATAAAATGTCTGTCTAATAAACTATGAAAACACAGAAAGGATTGTGTTTGCCTGAATGTGTTTGACAAAGAGTATAGGGAGAAGTAGAGACAGGGCGGAAGACATAGGTAGATAAAAAAGGACAGAGAGAATGATAAATAACTGGTGTGGAATTAAAATATTATTAAATAAAATTGTAGGAAGAGCATCTTAGGTGTGGGAAGACCCTTCTTCTGTAAGCTGGAACATTAGGAGGATGGTAGTCAGGAGCTTACGAAGATTCAAAGCAGAGAGCAGACATGGTGAGAGCCTTCCTCAAAGTAAGGTCTAGGATCTGCGGCCTCAGTGTCTTTTACCACAGCACTTAGTTTGGAATCCTGGGCAGTGTCTCACACCGACAGAATCACATAAAAGGTGATTTTTACATGAAAGTAAATTTTTATTTTAAAAATATGAATTTGTCAACCATTTCTTTTAAAAAGCATTTGTTTTACAGGGTGTATTGCCTTGAGTGTATGTCTGTTACCACGTGTCCCTGGTGACTGTGGATGGGAGAAGACTGCATTAGATCCCCTAGAACTGCAGGTACAAATGGTTGTGAGCTGCCGCGTGGATGCTGGGAAGGTTATCTGAGTCCTCTGGAAGAGCAACCAGGGCTCTTACCTCTTATTTCATCTCTCCTCAAAGAACTTAATTTAAAAAATTTTATTTTAGATATACGAATCCTTATCAAAAGAAAGAAAAAGATTGAGTATATTACTTGAAATTCCTAGAAAATAAATTAAAACTAAAAAAAAAAAAAAACCCTCACAGTGAAGTAACTTCCACTAGTCAAACTGTGGTTGATTTAATAGTTAGAATAATGAAGAATAACATATTATAGCACATTGTACAAAATAGGAACTGAGAAAAGACACCTTCCCAGACAGAATGCCATGTCAGTTTGTGAAGTAATTAAAACAAGAAAAGAAGTTACTAATTCACACCACGACTGGTCGGTAGAGATAATATAAGAAACAGAATAATGAAAAAAATGAAGTAGGATCAAAACCCAGTGCCATTGTCCTTGGCTTCTCAGCACCCCTCATTGTCCACCATATTCAGAGAGTCCGGTTTTATCCCATGCTTTTTCAGTCACAGTCCAGCTGGCCTCGGTGAGTTCCCAATAGATCAGCCTCACTGTCTCCGTGGGTGGGTGCACCCCTTGTGGTCCTGACTTCTTTGCTCATATTCTCCTTCCTTCTGCTCCTCCTTGGGACATTGGGAGCTCAAAAAAATTATATTACAAAAAAATAAATAAATAAAATCCTGATAGCTTCTCCTGGATGAAAGAGAATTAGAATATATTCACACAGGATAAAGTAAAACAAACCAAAGTGTCTTTGTTTGGAATGGTAAAGCTTCCAGGAGAAGTTAAGCAGAAAGTAAAAAAAAGAAAGAAAGAAAGAAAGAAAGAAAGAAAGAAAGAAAGAAAGAAAGAAAGAAAGAGAATAATGGCATAAGAGCTGATTGTTTTTCCTGTCAGACTATTAATATATCACAAAAGAAAAAACTGTAATTTCATATCATATAACCTATCAACCACCACCACTATGAGATGATTAAGATTCAAGCCAGGGAAGCAAGATGGATTAATGGGCAAAGGTACTTGATGCTAAGAGTTTAAATCCCAGAAACCATTTGGTGGAAGGAAAAATCCAAGTCCCTCGAGTTTTCCTCTGACTTCTACATCAATGCAACATACATATAGACACACACACACACACACACACACACACACACACACACACAAATACTTGTAAAAAAATTTAAATATTCCTACTATGGAGGATGCACTTCCAGGAGTTTGAAATACAAGAAGAACACAGCATATCAGGGCCCAATTCTGCTCCCAGAACACCGGGAGAAACCACACTGGGGACAACACCATGCCATGCACTAAGACTGGAAACTAGAACACTGGGAGAAGCCACACTGGGGATGACCCGATGCAATGCACTAAGAATAGCAATATCATGACACACAGGCACAGAGAGCAGCATTCCATACTGGAAAATGAGCAAGAACTTAATCTTAGAGAGTGTCCTGAAGCAGACTGGAAAGGGAACAGATAGGGAAGGTGCTGACCCTTAAGGAGTCTACAGGCTAGAAGATGGCAAGGCCCCAGTTGTTGACTTCATCACTGGGAAGGTAAAACAAAAGAGTGATCTTGGTTCCTGGAGGGACAGGTAACAGTATTTAGGGTAATAGAACATGATGTTAGAATAAAATGAAAGAACAAGAAAAAGGAAAGACAGAACACAGTAAATTCAACAGCCCGCAGCCTAGGTTATGGGAATGGGATAGTCATTATATGGTTCTTGGGGTTATTAAGTCAATTGGGAACTCTTATTATACTTCAAAATAAAAAAAACTAACCCTTACACATTTTTGTATAAATGTTTCAGCCACAGACTTATTTCTTGAGAGAAGAAAGTGCCATTGCTTTTACTCATTCTTCCACAGGTCAGGACCCAGATCTTAGCAATCATTCCCTCAGCCATCACATCCAGGGTCAATCCCTGAGATAATTCTATTTATTCTATATTCAAAGCTATACAGAGTACACTATTTCCTAGCAACAGAACCTCCACATCTCCATCTTCTACTGACATTTTACATCCCCATAGTGTAACTGCATAACCTTCTCCATGATGCGTTGCTCTGCTATAAACTCAGAAGCGTCCCCGCATCTCCTTCCATGGAAAACCTTAGTCTTTACAGTGGTCCAGGGGATCTAGGCAATCTACATCCAACCCAACCAGCCCCTTTCTCTTCAACTAGGAATGTGGAGGACTGAATTGTATCTTTCCAAAGACTCATTTGTTGAAGACTTCACATCTAAGAACTTTAAATGTGGATATAATTGGAGGAAGAGTCTTTTAAAAGGTAATTAAGTGTCATTTAAATTGCTAGGGTATCCTAATGTAACTGGTGTCCATTTAAGAGATCAGAGCATAGACACATGAGGAGGGAAGAGGTACCAACTCAGTGACCCAGGCCTCAGCAGACACTCTGACTTTCAGGATTCAAAACTCTAAAGAATTTAACTTCCATCAAGTCATCCAGTCTATGCTGTCTTTAGCAAAGAACTAGCAACTTTCTATCCCCTCAGGTCACTGGGCTCTGGTTAACTTGGTCTCTTTAATGCTCCAGACACACCAAACATGCTCTGCCTCAGAACAAATGTGTTTTCCCTCCATCCAGCACTCTGTTCAGATCTCACCCACTCAGCTCTCTTGACACTGGCTTGTGTGTTATGGGGACAATGCTATTTAAAGCAGTGCTGCACCTTCACCATCTCTCCCTATGCTCTTGTCTCATTGATCTTGATGTGTAATCCTTGTTAATTAAAGTTTGTTTCCTTCTAATAAACAAGAAAGAAATTCTGTAGCTTACCTCTGAATCTTTTGCACCAAAAATACACACAAGTGACCAGGTATTAAATGAAAAAAACTCAATATTTCTTCATCAGTTACCTTCTCAGGACTGAGATGACATCAGTAGTAGTGCTCCAGTCTAAGCCAGTGGTGGGATCATCCAAGAACAAAATGGGATGCTGGGTGACCAGCTCCATTGCTATACTGGTCCTTTTCTCAAGTTCTTTAGACCTAGGCTGAAGCAACAATGATCACCATTAGTAACAAGAACAACTACAGTCATAGTTATTTGATGAATCAGCCTGTCCTAGTAATAAAATATTTTGCTATATCATTATCCTGACAATCAACATACAACAAAAGGGTTTGGGGGGGGGTGTGGATGTGTAGACGAAAACTGCTCGTTTGCTCCCGGCTTCCCAGACTCAAATCATCACACAAAAACTATATTAATTAAAAGACTGCTTGGCCAGTGACTCAGGTGTAGCTCTTAAATCTTGAATTAATGCATGCCTGTTAATCTGTGATTCGACACAAGGCTGTGGCTTACTTGTAAGGGTCAGGCATCTATCTCCTTTGGCAGCTACATGGCGTCTCTCTGACTCCACCTACTCTCTCTTTTTATATCTCTCTTCCATTCTGGCTATATTCTGCCCTGCCATAGGCCAAAGCAGCTTTTATTCATTTGCCAGCAAAAGCAACACATATACAGAAGGATATCACACATCAAGGATTGTAGTGATGAGATGAGCAGGCCTGCTTTTTGTCCCTCATGGCTAGCTTTACACCCAAAATAACAACACACAAATTGTATTCATTTAAACAGTGCTTGGCCCATTAGCTCTAGCCTCTTACTGGCTAACTCTCACATCTTGATTAACCCATTTCTATTAATGTGTGTAGCACCACGAGGTGGTAGCTTACCAGGAAGATCCTAACCTATGTCCATCTTGGGCCGGAGCTTCATGGTGACTGACTCACTGCCTTCTACCCAGCATCCTGTTCTGTTTACTGCACCTACTTAATTTTCTGTGCTATCCAAGGGCCAAGGCAGTTTCTTTATTAACCAATGAAAGTAACACATAGCCAGATGACCCTCCTCTATCAAAGGATGAGTATGGCCATGACAAGGCTGAGAAAATAAAAGAATTATTAATTTTGATAGTTAAGAATAGAGTTATAGGTAAGCAGATTTTTATGCCTGAAAAGTAATTAGGTACTCAGGAATAAGATAGAACTTAATGTTCTATTAAAATGCTACAGTGAGAAACAACTTTAATGAGTATACTGTTGTAAACATGAAGAAGCCAAGGTGCTGGTATCAGCAAGTGTACTATTGTGCTGGCTGTATGACAGAAACCACATACTGCCTCTATATTTCTTAAATCAAAATCTTGTGAAAAGCTGAAGAGAAGTCTTAGCAGGGAAAAGCACTTGCCCTGTAGGCCTGAAGCCTAGGTTCAATCCCTGGAACTCACATATAAAGCGGTAGCAATAGAATTGCCTGTGGAACTCCATCAAGATGGAATTACAGTGAGTTGGGACATGGATCATCACTCATGTGTGTAGGGCTTCAGCAGAACAAGACCAACAAGGTGGGAGAAGAAAATGTGTGTGCTATGGCCTTTAGGCAGACACGTAAAAATACACAGGTACACACATACACACACACCTTTTTTGAAAACTATCATTAAAAATTATATTAAAGTTCTTGCAATCTATTACATTTCATGACTTCAAGAATTTAATAAGTATTTTGATATGTTATCTCTAAAAAGTAAAAGTAAACAACTTAGTGCAATAACTAATTATTGTTAAAAAATAGAACAAAAGAAAGAACCTTATGGTGAACATAAAACCATGTAATAAACAGAGCAAAGCCCACAAAATTCCATCACTCGGGACAAAAGAAAGTGTGGTAAATGTCCGCTTTTCTATTATTCTTTCAAGAAGGCAAACATCTCATAAACAACTGTAGAGGAAGATCATGGGAATCAACAGCCAGTACCTTCCTATTCCTCATTGCCTCTAAGGAGGAGACACCACAGGAGTTAATCCATAAAAATCATATTCTGGGGAGCCCATTTTCATCCATAGCCCCAAATGTCTACTCAGCAGACATCTCTATACAATCTACTCAATGAGTCGATGCCATTGTGGAGGCAGGATGGTTTGGAGGAGACAAAAAGAGGAAAACACCACTAATAGTTAAAAAAAAAACACTAGGCATATAATAAGTTAAATGGCTGATAAGGTTCTATAACCAATGTAATAACAATAAAAAATGGAATTGCAAATAGTTTTAGTCCTGACAGGGCTGAGAATATCAAGACTTATTAATTTTGATACTTAAGAATGGGATTGTTAAACTAACATATATCTTTAATTTTTAAACATTAAGAATAATTAATGAAGTATCACATAAAAGTTTTTTTAAATAGGTTAGTAAGAAATTAACTAATTCTAACATAGTTAACTGTGAAGTTCACCACTTATCTATTACCCCTCCCGATCCTGCACAAATCTCATAGGAATCACCAGGTCCATTCATTGTTGCTCTTGCCCAAAGTTCTATCATCAAATCCTGACAAAAGGAGCTGTTAATAAATATTGACAGAAGATAGAGAAGGAAGGAGTGAGAGCAAAAGCATATCCTAGGTTTCCTTCTAGTTATTAACATAAAATGATCTTACAGAAAGTAAACAGGGAGTGAAAGGTTTTATTTCAACACACAGTTTAAAAGTACAGGTGACCACTGTAGGGAAGTCAAGGCAGGAAGCTGCTGCAGCTGGTTACGTCCAGACAAGAGCACAGAGAGGGTGAACGCACGCATGCCTGTCAGTGCTCTACTCACTTTCTCCATTCTCATGCCACCCGGGACCCAACCCAAAGAATGGAGCTGCCCTAGTGGGCTGGGTCTTTCCACATGGCCTAACCTAACCAAGACAATCACCTACAGAATGCCCACAAGCCAACTGCCTACAGTTCCTCACTGAGACTCTCTGCTAGATGATTCCAGGTGATACTAAACTGTGTCAAGCTCACAGATAAAACTAGCAACTACAAGTAAGAATGAGATAACAACACAAGAAAAAAAGGTACAGGAAATAACAAGCACTATGCAAGTGAGAAGTAAATGCTAAAGAGATCAAGGACAACAATGGAGGGAAATAAATGCAGAGTGAAGGCAGAGCCAGAGTTCTCCATCTCACATCCTGTGTCTGTCCGGAAGCACGTTCTGAAACAACAAGGGACAAGTCCTCTAGGGGAAGAGACAATAAACAGAAGAAAGCACTTGTCCAATTCTGTAAAATTAAGATTTTAAGGCTGAGGGAAGAGGAGGCTCACGTGAGGAGCACTTTTCCCTGCTGGATCACAGTCCACTGCCAGGTTTAGCCATTGTAAAGAAGGCTTTGCAGCTCACTTTCCATTTTACATCATGTAACCAGTTGCTCACTTATTAATACACACAATAGTTACATTGACACACACTTTATAGAAAAGTGACGACTGAGTCATATTATCATCATGGTCATTTTTTATTTTGACTCTGAGTCTTTCAAGACTTTTCTTCACATTACCTTAACATTTGCCACTTCATCCAGATGCAGAAGTTCAAGGACCTCATTAATCCGCCTTCCTTTTTCATCTCTTGTCATAGTCATTGACAGTTGAAGAGCTGCTGAGAACTCTATGTTGTCTCTCACAGTCAGTGTGTGCATCACCACGTCATTCTTAAGGTTAAATAGTATTTCAATTAAATACAGTTATCACTAAGACAATCATTATAATAAATGTAGCCTAATCTTCGTAGAAAACATATGCAATGTAATACTCTACTGAAAAATATTCTTTCAATTTTACTAATTTCAAGTAGAGAACCTGCCTTCCATTTGCCTTCCAAGTAGAGCAGAGGGATTTTGGTGACTGCTACCTGCAGTTATTTACAGAAGGATCTTCTAAGCAGTGGAGAGAGATGCAGGAAGAGCAAAATAAGACAACTGTAGTACTCTGTAGAATTAAATCACAGCTGCAGTTACCAATACTGTGCCACAGATGTCATATTCCAATCCCTCCCCACCTTCCTAAATAATGTCAATCTTAGGCTAATGAGCCATTGTAAAAAGCCAATGTAGAGGAAGCATAGCCTATAAATGTGTTGTATAATTATGGAAACACACATATCTATAAACTGAGCATCTGCCCATACAGAAGCAGGAGAAATCTAAAATTACAAACCCACCAGCACTTACTTGTGTCACATAACCAGAAGTACATGTGAAATTAGCAGGTCGAGGTTTTCCATTTATCAAAATATCTCCTGATAATCCACGTGGATCTTTCCTTGCAGCTAAGACATCTAATAACCTACAAGGGTTACATATGTTGTGTGGTTTACTTTCTCCCTTCAGTAAAAGCTATCAGCTTTCAGATACTCAGAATAAAAATTCTGCATAAGATTAACTGAAGTCACACACACACACACACACACACACACACACACACACTCCTTTCAGTTCAGTGTGTGCTCTAATACAGCCCAGAATTATGAAAGAAAGGTGTGATCCACAGGACTGCCCCTCCCTGGTAATTGACCTTAGGGACTCAAACTGGTAATGTGCTGCTCAAATTGGTAAAGTAATTTCTTGTCTCCTTAAAACTTCTCCTTCATCTTTCTAATTTTGATACTATCTCTCCCACATTAAATAATAAGCTAACCCAGCATCATACAGCAATCACTCTATCATTTCCTATCAGTAAAGTGACCTTGTAAGACTTCCTGCTCTTGGTATGAAACTAGGAAGCATCCTCCTGCACATTATAAACAGCACATAGGACCTGACTAGATACACTCACACAATACTTAAGTAATTCCTATACAAGTAATTTTGCAACACAGAAAGTGGATACAAAGGGCTTGCATATGCTGTCTGTTATACTCACAATGATCTGCTCTCATAATTAGGTCCCATAATGGCATTGAGGCCAGCTTTCATGATCCCACTGTAAACACAAAATCATACTGCTTGAATTTGCAATTTAAAAGAAGTTATGTTCCTTTAGGATCTACACTAAATATGCTATTGAAATTGTACACAGAAAAAAACACAAACTCACAAAAACTACACTATCAGTAAAATGCCTCAGATATCACAAAACCCCTGTTGTTTATTATTTAAGGACTTGTCATTTTTGAAGCATGGTGCATTTAAGTTCAATGTCCGTGAAGCAAGTAGCAGGATCTCAGGAGGACTTTATTACGCACATGGCCTTTATGTGCCGAGCATATAACAGCTTCTTGCTAATGTTTGATGAGCAGTGTCTTCATATAACCCTGCTTGCTGCTTCGTAGACCTCGTTGCAAAAAAACAGAGTTGTAGAATACCAGTAGCAGTGTCCTTACTATTAAAATACAATCAAACCAAAATCTATACATCTTAAGTAGAAATCCAAAGACCAGAAAGAAGATTCATAGGACAGGAGAGGGTTGCCAAGTTTAACACTAAAAACAAACAAAACAGCCTTAATCAACTTAGAAAAGCCAAACACACACCCACAAAATGAAAATTTCCTTTCTTGATAAGGAAATTAGAATACACTCAGTTTAGAATTGAGGGACATCCCTCAAAGCATGACTTCTTTATCTTATGGAACAATGTGTGGAATGTTGGCTTTAGCTCTTTTTAGCTCTTAATGAATTTTGAGCAAATACTTGAGGACCTGGACTTTCTGCTGTTGGGACTTCCTCATTACTTCCATCTCATCACTGGTAACTGACCCAGTCAGCCTGTTATAAACGCTCAGTTCAGTTCAGGGAGGGGATGTGTGTATAGATGTATACACAATTCTTTTAGATTTTCTAATTTGTAGAATTTAAATTTGCAATAATCTCTCATATTCCTTGATGTTAACAGTAGGCCTTTTATATTACTTTTTCATCCTTAATTTTATTGAATTAAAACCATTTCTCATTATTGTTTTTGTTTTGTTTTGTTTTCTGTATTTTGTCTATGGGCTTGTCAAGTTTGTTTGTGTTTTCAATGAACCAGCTTTTGTGCCATTCATCCACTGTGTTGTTCTTCAGTCTCCATTGCGTGAATTTCACTGTGATCGTGGATCTATCTGTCTGAGATCATGTATTTATCTGTCTGAGATCAAACAAGGTGAGGCTGGGGAGGGTTCATTGGGTGAAGTGTTTGCTGTGTGTGGATGAGGACATAAGTTAAACCTCCAGAACTCACATAAAGTTGGATGAAGTGTGGGCACCTGTAACTCCATGCTCTATGGAGAGATGGGAGACAGAGGCAGGAGAATCCCAGGACACTTGCAGTCTGCTGGCCTGGCATATACTGCAGTGAGCAATGAGGGACTCTGTCTGTAACATGGTAGAAGGTGAAGACCAGTGCTCAGGGTTGTCCTCTGACAGCCTTGTACCACAAGTTTGCCATAGCATCCACACATCTGTACATGTGAACATGCACACATACACTTATACACACACAAACAGAAACACAGAAACACACATAAACAGATATAGGCTTATACATTCATACACTTATATATACACAAACAGAGATATACACATATATTCACATATACACTTACACACATAAACAGATATATATGCATACATGCAAACACACATACACACATAGTTTATTGATAATGAGAAAGTCTGAATCTGTTGAAAAAGTTGTTCAATATACTCATCTATTTAGTTCATGTACATACCTGATATTTGATAGTCTTTCTATCACACTTGTTTTTTTACAACATGCAAATCCATGCTGCACTCTTTCTAGGTAACTGATGTTATGAAAACTTAACACAGCCTCTCCAGTCAATATGTTCTGGTCACTGGTGTCCATTCCAGGATGGTCACTGGGATTTACTTCTGTCACTGGAATTGCAACAGGGTCATTATTGGAAGACATCTCGAGAGGTTCTTCCTTACTGTAGAAGGAACAGCAATATTAAGTTGATGGTCCACACAAGCAACTTCATTACACAGAGCACATGCACATGTGTGCAGATGGATTCATAGAAGTCAGAATTACATATCAGATGAACATGCAGAACAGGGAGGCCAATAAATACTCAGTTGGTTCAGAGCATAATATCAGTTCAAGATATAGAAATGGCTCAAGGGGCACATTGCTCCAAAGCACAGAGCTGACTGCAGGCATGGGGGTCTGAACAAATGGGAGTTCAACTGGGTCATTTCAATTAGGGCTGATCCTATGAGCAGACATCCTGGGGACAGAGTTGAGCATTTATTGCCTTTTTCTGGTGATGTATGCATGGGGTGGGCTGATGATGGCTCAGTGGGTCTGAGCCCAGTGAGGGCATTGCTGCGCTCATTGTTCTGGTGTTTTAGACAAGCACCCAAGCTTGGTTTCTTGAACTAGGTCTTCAAACATCCATGGGTCTAGCTGTTCCTGGCTTGATATTTTATAGGTAGGAATAATTTGTTTGTATTAATAAGTTATCTATAAACATATGTTTACTGTCTGTGCTGGGCATTTGCAAACACAAGATAGAGAGTCATTTTTGCCTCAGAATTTACTTTCAAAATGAAGCAAACCACTGCTCTATAAATGGAGTCACTCAGGGTAAGGCGCACTCTGAAAACTCCTGTCCTATGTAGTACAAAGGAGCACAGATGGGCACAGACCAAGCTCTACACACTCCATCTCTCACAGTGCTAGAACCAGGAGTTTCTATTCTCTGAGTCTGAGCTGTGGTGAGGTCCAAAATCATCTAGCACATGTCATGGTGCCCTGAGATACACTGGTGGGTAGAGCGCCATGAGAGACCATAGTGCAGGAAGCAGTGACTGGCAGAGATTCATAGCTGAGGCTGTGGAGGAATAAGAACAGACAGCCTGGCCTCCTGTAACTTGAATGACATGGCTCCTCTGCATGACTGCTGAGCATGAGAGTTCTGAGCAGGTGGCTGGCAGATTCTTTAGTTTCTGAAACTGCCTCATGCTGCAATGTGTGTGCACAGACAGGGGCTGCGAACTGGGAACCTGAGTGAAAGGGTTTCTCAATTTCCCCAGCTTCTTCCTTATTGCATGATAGTTTGCTGCTGGATAGGATCTGAAGATGCTTAGGCAAACAGCTCAGCTCCTAAAACTTCTCTCCATTGTGGAACTCCATGCTTTCTTTGCCATCACCGCCTCTTTCATAGCATCTGGTAGACATGGCTTTGTTTAGTCAAACCCACAAATAGAAGTGCCTACCTGGACCACAGGCCTCTTGGCTAGCAGTAGGGAAGACTATACAAAGATGGGAGGTCTTTAGAGCGAATGACGCTTTGCTTCTTATGACACCTGTGTACCATCGACAGCACCAACCTGGAATGATGCACACCAATGTCATCGCGATGCCCCAGATCTGACAAATTCTATGAGAGCATCAAGAGAGAGGCTCTTCCAAGTCTCTGTCTCCCTGACACTAAACTGTTCTGTGTGATTTTCATGTAGTGCATTATTTTTACATTTTTAAGATGTAAAAAGTTTTTAATCTTTCAAAAATTTCTGTGCTGTGTTTACTTAATCTTGCCATTATTGGCTGTGAGGCAGAGTCTTTTTGGTTCAGACGTGGCCACAAATTTGTGATTCTGCTGCCTCGCCTTCCACGGGTCAGGCTCACCGGTCTGTGGTTTATCTGTTTTATTTACACATATTAAACTTTGTAACTATATTTTTAATCTCCTGTTCTTTTCTCCTTCCTCTTCTTTTATTTTTTCCTAACCTTTCTTTCTATACATCCTTTATTCAATTATGTTGTTACTGTTGTTTGTACCTTTATTAGTTTCTAACATTATGGGGTTTTTTTATGAATTAGCTTTTCCCATTACTTCTATTATGCCCATTGTGATAACTCTGGGGAAGATGACTCTGGTATTGCTGTTATTGAGGTTTGTTTTCTCCATCCTGACCAATGCTGAGGATAAGGCTCTTGATGAATGTTTACTGTACACATCCTAATCAATGTGTAAAACACACTCACTCCCACAGGTGCACCAACCACAACAACAAAACACAAGAATAAGAGGAAACAAGGTTATACCACTTCCTCAAAAGATCATAAAGTGTCAGGAACTGAATCTTAGCACACTTAATTAGGTAGACCACTGAAGAAATCATTCATGAGGTTAACAAAATAATTTCAACCTCAAACATATAGACAACTGAAGGAAATAAGCAAAAAAAAATTATAGGATAAGAATAATAAGTAAGGAAAGAATTTCTAAATGAAAATCTTGGAAAAGTTTACAAATAAATTTTTAAAATTCAAGAATAAGAATCAAGAATAGACTAAATTAAGTGAACGATAAAAATACCAGGTCTTCAAAGACAAAGTTAATGAGTTATTGCATTCAAATAGGAATAAAGAAAAGTTGACCTTAAAAAAAAAAGCTGATCATAAGATGACCTCCAGGACATGACAGACAGACCAAACAGGAATTTTTTTTATTAGAATAGAATGCTGAAACAGAGACAAAAGAAATAGAAAACCTATTCATTCAAGAAACATTCTAAAATACCCTTTATCTATAGAAAGATAAGGATGTCTGTGTACAGAGGTAATTTACACCACCACATGGGTAGGACCAGAAAATATTCTTGTTTTGTCACACTCTTAGTAAAGGTCAAAGAGTTCAGGACAATTAAAGAATGCTGGAAGCTATTAAGAGAAGAGCCGAGTTACTAACATGTACCCGATTGGCAAAACAACCAGAACAGCCGCACGTTCCTTGACAAAAATGCTAAAGGCCAGAGCATGTAATAGTGTGTTTGAGCACTCAAAGAAAAGAACTAATGACCAATGTGACTACATGCAAATTTGTCCTTTATAAACACCTTCAAGATGAACATAATTAAAGTAAAGCTTGACCACAGAGGCAGCAGTGAAGAAGACACTCACAGGAAAATAAAAACACAAAGGAGACAGAAAGCTACAATGACAAGAGCTCAGGAGAAAATAACTCCTGTAGTTCTAAGGAGTCGACAGCAGTAACTCAGGAAGTGTAGCTTTTGTCAGCTTGACACACGCTGGAGTCATCTGGGAAGAAGAATCCTCAGGTGAGGAATTGCCTCCATCAGATTAGCAAGACTGTGGGGCATTTTCTTGATTGATGATTGATGTAGAGTACCCTACATTCGGGGTAAATCCCTGAGACTGCTTCCTAAAGAACACAAAATTCACATAACCTATAGAAAACCTTGGTTCATCTTTAAGTAAGACCTGCTCATCAAGGTGTCTGTAACAGGGTAAGGAAAATTACAACTACAGTTTCCCTTAGCAGAGCCACTGCTCTGACATTATGGGATGGTTCTAGGCATAGCCTTTCTTTGAGTCTCCTCTACAACCCAAATTAACACACATAAAAGATGTTCCCTCAAAAGCAAAGGCCAGGAGAAGCTTCTCTGAAAAGTCACTATTTTTCCCCTACTTGTTCCTGAGCTGGGACACTGATTGGCCCCTTCTTGCTATGATCTCAGGAATACAACTTAAGGGCCTGGAAAGATGGCTCCGCAGTTAAGAGCACAC
The DNA here is from genome assembly GCF_014885135.2 of Alexandromys fortis. Lineage (NCBI taxonomy): Eukaryota > Metazoa > Chordata > Mammalia > Rodentia > Cricetidae > Alexandromys > Alexandromys fortis. The sequence goes on along the minus strand of NW_026067971.1, from coordinate 4,959,275 downwards.
ACTCCTCCTGAAGAGAGCCTGAGTTTCATTTCCCACCCACATAGGGACTTCCAACTGTCTGCAACTCCAGTTCCAGGGATCCAGTGTCCTCTCTGACCTCCAGGGGCACCAAGTGTTCAAGTAGTGCAGTTACATTCATGCAAGCAAAACACTCATGCACATCAAATAAAGCTGAATAAATCACTTAAAATTAACTCAATTCAGCTTTGAGGGCCCCTAAATGTATTTATGTTCATTCTGATGTTCTTTCTCACAAAAATTCTCCATTCTAGTCTGTATTTTATTTTCTGAGAGGGTCAAGGAGCCAGAGAAGTGCACTGACGTGCTCTTCTAGTGGCTCCTCCAGAGACTAGACCTTAGTTTCAGTTTGCTGGAGCTGGCTGGATCTGAGAAAGCAGTTATCAGGAAAAACCACAACTCAGGGTCTAACTTAGCAGCAGGCGCCACACAGCCTTATGCTAGCTAAAGATAGCTTCCCTACCCTGCAGCTGGAAAGTTACTAACCACTAGAGCCACCTACCAATCTTACAAACTTTTTGTGCAGACCCAGTAGTCAGGCCCCAAACTAATATCTCTTCCATGGAATTCCCCTAACCTTACGCACTAGGTGAGTAAGACTTGTAAGAAGTTGATGAATATCTGCATAGCAAACTAAAGACTTTTGGACAAGTTTTAAATCATGAGATAAATAAAAAGAATAAATTTTCAGGTCCTTTACAATTCCAGTGTTAAGAAAATTCTTTCCCACTTATGGTAACCACTATTTGATAACATTTTTACCCACCCAACATCATCAACCTTATTCACCTTCACACATTTGGAGAAATCAGAGGCTGTACATCTTCAACCCACCCTGAACACCACACTCTCTACAGACAGGTGACATAACCGGGACTTTGCATTTTACACTTGGAAATGAGCTGCAAAGGATTTCCCAGCCCTGTCTGCCCACACTCACCAGGGTCAGATGCAGAGGGCCAGTGTTCCTGTGCACAGGATAGGAGAAAAGGTGCAACTCTGGCCTGAGGCTCTGGCTTCTGCCCCACAGTGTCCTAGAGCCTCTCTATGCAAGCCACCTCTACTGCTCTCCTTCAAGGGTGGAGACCTATGTGTCCTATAAAGATAGGAAAGAAAGGAGCTGGTCAGGACATCATAGGGTGGAGGAGGGAGGGTGGAGTCAGCACGCTGTGGTTTGGGGGTGCTGTGGGGCCATGAGATTGGGGTGCTCCCACTCAGGGCAAGCTTCCAGAGAGCTGGGCATTCTGCACTGTGCCCTATGCCCAGCCAACATCTATGCTGGAGGATGAGAAGCCGGCATCCAAAACCCGAGAAGAGAGAAAACGAAAGTCATGTTTCTGGAGACAAAATAGTTAAGAAATGAGGGGGGTAACAAACATAGGGTTCAGCACAGCTGAGGATATGATTTGTCAAAACCCCAGGTTGTTAATATAAATTTATTTATAGCTTCATTTTATTTCTGAAGAGATCGTTTGAGCAATAATTCACTTCACAATTGTAATTTCTATAACTGAGAGACTGAGACAGGAGGTTTTGGGGCTTGGATGCCTGGGACAAATATCAAACTCTATGACTTAAGAACAAGTGGGGAGAGGGCCCTAAGTGTAGACTGTTAACCTGCAGTCAGATAGCATACTGTGTGCAGTATAGAAGCACTAGACAGACCAAAATGTTAAGTGTGAAAAAGTAGTCAGTTTCATACTGGGATTAAAGGTATGTTCCACCACTGCCCTGCTTCTGTCTTTCTCTTGTCTTAGTGCTTTAGCTAAGATCTCAAGGACTGTTGTGAACAGGAGGAGAGAGGCAGACTGCCCTGGTTTAACCCTAATTTTAGTGGAACTGCCTTGTGTTTTTCTCCATGTACAATGATGTTGGCTGCAGGTCATTTAGTCTGTATCACACTTCTCCTCCACTCATATTCTCTTCAGGGTTGTTTCCATGAAAGTGTGTTGGGTTCTGTCAAGGTCATTTCTTACATATATTGAAATGATCATGTAATTTTGTCCTTGAGTTTATTTATATGATGTATTACTTTTATTGATTTGTGTATGATCTCTGTGTCTCTAGAGTAAAGTTGAATTAATTTTGATGATCAATTGTTTTCATGTGTTCTTTAAATCATGACTGTGGTAACCCATCTTTTGTTATTGATGGATCTTTGTCTGATTTTTGTTGTCTGAGTTTCCTGTCCTGCCTTGTTCCCGCAATCGTTAAGTCCCAAAGAAATCACACAGAGATTTACATTAGTTATAAACTGCTTGGCTTCTTATTAGCTCTTATAACTTATATTAGCTCATTATTCTTGTCTATGGTAGCCACGTGGCTCAGTACCTTATTCAGCGAGCCAGTCACATCTTACTTCTTCTGTGGCTCGGACAGGGCTAGTACAATCTGCTTCCTTCTTCCCAGAATTCTCCTGTTCTCATTGACCCTCCTCTATTTCCTTTCTGGTTGTCCTGCCTATACTTCCTGCCTGGCTACTGGCCAATCAGCATTTATTTAAAATATAATTGACAGAATACAGACTACTGTCACACAACAGGTTTTGGCGTCAGGGTAAGCTTCATAAAATGACTTGGGAAGTATTTCTTCATTTTCTATTTTAGGGAGTCACTTGACAAAACCTATTATTCGTTCTACTTTGGAGGCCTGGTAGAATTCTGAACTAAATCTATCTGAGCCTGCACATTTGGGGTTGATGTAGTACTAATTCCATCTCATTTTTATTCTTTATCTAAGTGTATTAAACTTTGATAGGTCATAAATACCTGGAAATTCACTAATATCGTTTTTATTTTTCCACTTAATAGAATATTAGCTTATAAAATATGCCCTTCTGATTTTCTGAATTTTATTGGCATCTGAAGTAATTTTTCATTTTTATCTAATTTTATTAATTTCAATTGTCTCTCCTTTTCAGTTGGTTAGTTTCACTAAGGGTTTATTTATCTTGCTCATCTTTTTAAAGAACCAGTTCTACATCTTATTTTTTTATTTTGTATTCCTGTTTTGTTTTCACTATATTCTACCCTAATCTTATTTCTTTACATCTGTTTCTGTTGACTTGAAATGTTCTTGTTTCCCCAAGAACATAAGGTGTGTCATTAAACATTTTAAAAACAAAGACAGAGGAAAATGTATAGGAAGGCCAGGGGGATTCAAAGTTTAGACCAGATGTCATGTGAGAAACACCTAACCATGTCACACGCAGATAACATGCAATACATTTCCAGACAAAATAAAGACATTTTCACTATATCATTATTACTTCATAAATGGGAGACTGAAACTCAACTCTGACCTAACAGTCAGTTGAATTTTCCCAATACTTGTATGTAACAGCTTTAGTATCACATTAAGTAAAGGAGTCTTTATTACAAGAAACTAATGAAAATCTATTGCAATTCTTAGTGATCTTTTCATAATGAAAAAAGTGAGAAGTGGAAGGGATTGATGACAGGCAGGTAACTCTTGACACATAAGTACCTATTGATAAAGTTTCTTGAGTGTGTTTTTCACTTCCTCTGCAGACTCTGAGAATAAATATAATTGAGGGAATTTCTGGAAGTGATTGACAAGGGCACAGAAGGCCCCAGAGTCATGATTTGACACACGATGATGGCTTCATTCCCAATGCTGAGGCTGTTGGCAGGTTCTGCTTTCAGTGTTGCTCTCCTTGGATTTTGGCTCTCACACCTGCTCTACAGCCAATAAACTGGAAAAAAGAAGAGGACATCCGAGGAGAGAGAGTCAATGAAGTATTGCTGCACAAGTATGTGGACCTACTCGTCCCCAGTACACACATGCACAAGGTGAGTCAGGTGGTCACACAGTGACTGTAGAGCTGGGGTAGTGGATATGAACACAGTCCTGGAAATCACTGTCCTCACTGACCACTGAGTACTAAACCAAGTGAGAGACTTTGTCTAAAATAAAACTTTAAAAAAAATGAGGTCGATGTAATAAAAAAAAAAATCATTAATTTGACCTCTGGCTTCCACATGCATGCACTTGCATATGCAAACATGCACACATACATACAAACACATGCCCACAAACAATACTGAAAACAGGAGGATATATGACCACCAAGAGGAAATTTCATTTGCCACAGTCTTCGTTTTGACTTGGTCATTGATGGAGCCTGTGCAGGTTCCAGAAACTCAGCTTCTAGACTTGGTCTCTGCCCTGCAATGGAGGAAATGGTTATGCCTAATACCTGACTAGAACATTTAATTCCTTTATTTTTATCTGTATTGGTGTTTTTGCCTGCTTGCCTATATGTCTGTACATCACTTAACATATCTGATGTATGTGGAGACAAGAGAGAGCATTGGATTCCCCTAGAACTAGATTTACAGATGGTTGTGAACATCCATGTCAGTGCATAGAACCTAGGTCCTCAGGAAGAACAGCAAGTTCTCTTAATTATGGATCCATCCCTCCAGCTGTGGTGGAGGCTTTCAAAACCAATTCCAAACCTACATTTCTGGTTTAGTAGTAAAAGTACCATGAAGTGGATCCTTTCACTTTCTCAGAAAATTAGACCTATTGAATTGCTTCACAATACTGACATTCATTGTTTTCTTCATAAATTATTATTATCATCATCATCATTATAATTATTATTATTAGTTGGGGGAGAGAAAGAGAGACAGAGGTGGCATGCCTGTAGGGATCACTGAACAACTTTGTGCAGATGGTTTTCTCTTTCCACCTTTACATTTCTCGGGGATCAAACCAGGCCTTTGCATCACATGCTTTTACTACTGAGTTATCTCAACAGCTCTGGTTTGTATGTTTTGATTTTATTTTTGTTTTTGTTTTTTTTTCTTAAAGCAGTTTTAGAACTGGAGTGCATTGTTTCAGTCTTTTCTGGTTTCCAAAACTTCCAAAGTTTCCATTGAGAAATCAGCAGTTATTCTGTTGGATTTTCATTCATATGTTACTTGTATTTATTCTTTTGCAGCTTTGAATAACTTTCTTTTTTATGTGTATTTAGTGTTTTAATTATGATAGGCTGTGGGTACTTTCTTTTTTGATCTTGTCTCTTTGGTATTTTATGTAATTCTTGGATTTGTATAAGTGTATCTTCTTAGTGTGGGGAAGTTTTCTTCTACGATTATGCTGATGGTCTGGTCTCTGTCACTGACTTAGAATGCTTCTCCCTCATCTATGCCTATAATTCAAAGGTTTTGTTTCTTCATGGTATCCCACATTTTCTGTGTGTTCCTTTCTTCTGGGTTTCTTCATATTCCTTGATGATATGGTCCAGAACCTCTACTTTAACTTTGAGTACCATTCTATTCAAAATATCTACTCAAAAGTCTTTGGGTTTTATTCTTGTGTTATTTGATTTTTCAATTCTATCTCCATCACAGCTTTAGTTCTATTCTATTCTATCACCTTACTGAATCCCATTCTCATTTTCTTTATCATTTTCTTTGGCTTGTTTGTGTTTTACTGGGCATCACTAAAGAACTCCTTAAGTTATTTCTCCTTTACGTCATTGAACTGTTTCTTTGCATCTTTTTTAAATTCATGGAACTCTTTGACGAAGTTTTTGATTTTTTCTTTTAAATTTTGTGTCCTGGGTTTCATCTAGATAATTCCCAGTGCAAACATTTCTACAGGATCAATAGGTTTTGAAGAGAATATCTTAGCTTTATCTTTCACCTAGTTTGTATTTTTGCAAATATACATGGACTGTGAACTTCTTTTGTGTTCTAGCTCTGAACGAAACAGACAGGGGTAGAAGAGAGGTTTGCAGAGGGGCTGAGCCTAGAAGTTACAAATGTCTTGGGTGGAATGAAGACTGGTTGGCAGAGGAGACTGACTGGTGTACAGAACATGTATCCTAGACTAAACCTGGAGTATGGGAAGATATGACTTGGCAGAAGATGGAATGGGGTGCAGGATGGGCCTGTAGGATGTTGGGTAGATAGGTAGAGTCCTGGAAGAAGCCTAGAAATTAGTTGTGGTGTGGACAAAAACAGACATAGTATATCAGATAACTGGGTATGAGTCTGAGGCTGTATCTGGCAGTTTGGCAATGATGCATGGATTAAGAGATAAGGGAAAATCACCAGGCTAGACCCTGGAGAAACTCCGTATTCCCCATTACTAGGCACCTGCATTAGGATCACCTTCATAAATTCCAGGAAATTTCCACTGTCCTGGATTTGCACTCCACCTCCAAATTCCCTCTAATTCTAGCCATCTCTCTCTGCACTTTTTTCCTCTATCCCATTCTTTCCACACATGAGATCCCTCTTGTTAATGTCCCAACCAATCCCCAGTTCACCAGTAAAATCTATTCTATTTCCTCTTTCCAGGGTAATCCTTGCATTCCCCATAGACCCCTTGTCTTTACATAACCTCGATGGGTCTAAGGGTTGTAGCTTGGTTATCTGATTATCTTGGTTTCTTAGATGTCAGCCTCTTAGGCGAACGGCTCTTGTCACTCTCAGTTCTGGTCTGAGCTGGATTTCCACACTCTTCCACTTAACACATTTTCAGATAACTGAAGGATTTTTTCCCTCAAGCTTGGAAACCTCTATATCAAACTTTAAAACAAAATGACTGGAAGTCTGTGTTTTATGAAGGAGGCAAATAAAAAAAATATATATTTAATATATCTAGCACTTTTTGTTGTCCAAGAGCAAGTATATGACAGGTATTCCTTAAAATGTTTCACAGGTTGGAGATTTTCAGAAGCTAAAACTATGGCTTTGCATTCACACCTGATGACATGGGCAGGAGAGATCATTTTCTTTTCCCAGATCCCTGACAAGGGACTCTGTTTAAAACACAAGCTGAGTGGCAACAGTATTCAGGGTGAAATTTGGAGAGAGTTCATTTTACTCTTAGAGTGAAGTCCAGCATCCATGTCATGCTCTTCCTAGCCTTACTGAGGCAGGCTCCTGGTCACCCCTTTCTGCATCATAACCCCAGGTATGACGCATTTGCCTTCATTCAGGACCAAATACAACACGATTATCCTTCTTAAGACTGATGTGTGTGTGTGTGTGTGTGTATGTGTGTGTGTGTGTAAACTCAAATCCCTCACTTCTTTCTAATTTTGCTCTTGTTAAAATGCCGGTTTTCAGGACTATGCTCCTAGTGTAACCTCTGTCTCTTGTGGGAGGCAGAGAATTTGGATGGGGTTTTGTGAGTAAAATGCTTGCTTGCTTGCTTGCTTGCTTGGTGGCAATGTGGACTGGTGTGTGCCTGGAGCTGCACGCACGGCTCAGGGGCACCAAATGGATCTGAGGCAGGAGTGGCTGCTCCATATTGAACTGTGCTGATCTCAGGCAGGAACTGTCATAATTATCATAATAACAGAGCAGTTAAGGTTTAAACTGGGCAGGAAACAGGCGAAACCATATTACCTCTACATGGCGCAACTTAAGTTTTTAAGAAGTGCTTAGCATTTTAAGAAGTGCCCCTGGACAGTAAAAAAGTTATAGGCAATGCAATAGGAAAGATTCAGACATAAAAGACATCTAAATGGGCCATAGTGTTAGACATACGTTGGCTTGGGAGAGAGAAGAAAAAGAATATAGAGAATAAAGTTAATGCCTTTAAAAAAAGGTAAAGTCTTTAAAGAGACAGATAGTTATAGATTAAAAGAAATAAAAATAAGTCACTTAAAAATGGAAAATTCACAGAGAGTTTGGATTCTGCATATTGTATTTTCTTTGAACTTTTTGACTGTGAAGGAGCTAAGTACAGAGAGACATTTCATTGTATAGGCTGCTAAGCTAAAACACCATGTATATTATTATAAAAGTATTATGACTTCAGAATTTGAGTCTAAGGATATAATGCTTTGGAAAAGGAGGTCTTCTTTTGTTTTTACAGAAGATGAGACCCTATGGATTGCTTCTATCCCAATATGGTATGATAGACCACACTCTCCTGAAAGGTTGCCGTGAACACTTTCAGAAAATTATTTCATTCAACTGCAGACTGAGATGAATCTAGCACAGAGGTTATATCATGAAAGTCCTAATTAACAGTGCCCCTATACAGCAGGAAGAAGTTTGGAGAGAAATAACTGTCCATATTCCCAGATATTATTTATAAATGTTCTTTTACATTTAAAGGGGGATATGATATAGATATGAATAATTTACATTGATATAAATTTTACTTTATTGATACAAGTTTAAGGTTATTTATATGTATATGTATTTCTGATCTTGATTAAGGTATTGTGATTGTGTAGTTCATTTAAAAATGTAATGTATAATCAGGAAATATAGGTTGTTAATGGATAATCATCTATAATAGTCAAGCTTGTAGTCATGTTAGATTTTCTAGATGTGCATAGATATATTTTAGATAGGCATTTTTCATATCTTTCAAAGACTACAGTATATGGCATTTTAAATGTTTTAATAACTTAGGTCTTTTCATGACAATGAGACACGTCTGTTCCTGGCAGCACTAATCTACTTTGAGAGGAAGATGGGCATCGAAGAGTCTACTTATGAAGTTTGTTAGCCATTTGGGCAAGAAACTGCTCTTGTCTGGACTGTTGCATAAACTGGACACAGAGAACCCACAGAGAGAGGACTGCTGAACTTGCCTAAAGGTGAGATGGTCTTTCTGAGTTCCTGATTCTTAAAAGAGTCTGTGAGACATTCTATAGGACATAGCAGATAGTGACTGAACTGCCTTTGAAATTTTCTGCTTCATGGATATGTCTGCTGGAAACTATTGGCCTGTAGGCTGAAGATGGATGCCCCAATGGTACAAAAGAACTTTGGGTGACTGTATAAGCAGCAAGATGTGTCTGTCATTTCTAAAGTTTGGAAGTTGCTTAGGTAATATTATATCCTTCTGGAGTCTTTGTTGGAGTTGAAGAATGGTTAGTTATAGTTATAGTTTTTCTTAGTTATGATAAAAGATAAAATAGATATAAACATTCTAACTGTAATTCTTGCTTGATAACTGTTTTGTTATGTGTAATTTTACTATGTTAAAGTGAAAGCCTTTCTTTTATGTTTAAACAGAAAAAGGGGAAATGGTGTAAGAGGGTCATCTGTCTATGTGTTACTTTCATTGGTTAATAAAGAAACTGCCTTGGCTTTTTGATAGGGCAGAATTTAGATAGGTGGAGTAGACCAAACAGAATGCTGGGAGAAAGAAGCAGAGTCAGGCAGACGCCATGATTCCCCGGCCTGAGATGGACATAGGTTAGAATTTTCCCAGTAAGCCATGACCCCGTGGTGATACACAGATTACTAGAGATGGGTTAAAGCAAGATGTGAGAGTTAGCCAAGAAGAGGCTAGAGCTAATGGGCTGGGCAGTGTTTAACTGAATACAGTTTCCGTGTAATTATTTTGGGTTAAGCTAGCCAGCCGGAACGGACCAAGGGGCCTGCGCTATTTGCAACAACTTAGCATGGTAGAGAAGGCATGCAGAAAGAAGTGGAGGTTGGCTGACCATCTGGCATCCACAATCAGGAAGCCACAAGTGATGGACATCAGTGCTCAGCTTGCTTTCACATTTTAGCTAGGTCCCCAGTCCACAGGAATGGTGTTGTACACACTTCAAGTGGGTTTCTACCATAGTAACCTGAGATGACCATCCTAGGGGAGATGGTCATCATAGCGTGCAGAAGAGCTTGTGTCCTGGGTGATACTATATCCAGTCAAGTTGACCATCAGTAACTGATAGTATACAATGACTAATCACATAGCTTCCACAGGAATGCTTTTTAAAAAATTGTGCCCTACAGGCAGATCTCTGTGAGTTTGAGGCCAGCATGGTCTACAAGACAAGCTCCAAAGCTACAGAGAAAGCATGTCTTGAAAAACAAAACCAACAAACAAAAATTTGTCCTAAAAAAAAACCATTGTCTGTGCAAATATGTATATGATCTATCTAATTTGGGCCGGGCACAGATGTCCACTAACTAGTACTTTTTGTGTTGATATTCATGAAACAAAAATGAAAATATGAAGCTTCATAAAAAGACTGAGTATATATTCACAGTCTATTATTGCATCAGAAGAATAAATTTTATTTAAATAGTGAAATAATGCATTGTACAGCCTATACAAGAAATAAAATAGGAGAACAAATCACTGTAGCAAATTAATTTATAATACTGTACATAATGGAGCTGCTGTTCTTTCCATTTCCTCAATGTCAGATTTCAACCGCTGTATTTCTCCACACATTTCCTCAGATTTCTTCTTAAATCCTTCTTCAAGCCAACTCTTTTGATGCTAAAACAGTGAACACAAGAGTGAAGTAAATATTGTGAGATTCCAACATTGCATGAGTTATAATTTCAAATCTTCAGCAAGTGGTCCTTAGTGTACCCTCTATGTGATTTCCCTTTCTATGAAGAAGATCATCTGAATTAGACCTACATAGTGTGAGGAAGGATTGTGCAACTTCACTGGGATTGATCAATCATGTCTGTTTGGCTATAATGCTGGCAGAGGTGTGAAGACATTCCTACACTCACGCCCACTAAAAAGGAACTGGTCAGATTGTGCTGAGCTCAATCCCCTAAAACAGTGTGGTAACAACATCATACAGACAGTGGCAGCCAATCAGTTGTTTCAGAAGTATGTTATCATTTTGCTTGAAGTTGGGCAATGAGAGAATCACTCTCCTGCCATGTGCTGGTTCAAGCAGCTGTCCACTCTGGAGACAGCTACAGGACCTGCAGAAGCTGCCAATTGTCTGCTCTTTGAAGTCTGGATATTTCTTTCAGTTTTATGTCAGCATAGGTCATTCTCAGATTGAGAGGGTTGGTGTCAGGTGCTCATAATGTGGGCCTTGTTAACCCAGGCCCATTGCTGACCTCATTAAGCTGCCTGTATGGGAGTTTGTTTAGTGAGTACCAATGAGGTTGTTTTTAAATATCCTGAATTGGTGTATGAAACTATTGCAGTCATTTAAACCCTAAAGAAGCCACTGAAAGCCTAAGGGAAAACCTCCTTAGCAACAACCTTTTGGAGGTACTTCCACTTATTAGCAGGCTACATAATTTCTCCTGCTACCTAGGGTATGACAACCACCAGGGGGAGAAGGAGTCCTACCTGCAGCTGATTCTCCAGAATTATTTTATGGTCTTCGATGAGCTGATCTCTTTCATGTATCAGCTTAATTCTCAGTTGCTCATGGTTTTCCTTGTGACTTTTTTCTTGAGCCTCTAACAGTTGCTGTTGCTCCTCCTGCTTCTGTCTTAGCAGCTCCTGTTCCTTCTCAGCTGCCTCCTTCTGTGCCCGCTCCTCTGCCCCAGGAGGATTCAGGGAGGGAAGAAAGTGATGGGATATTCAGGATGGGTAGGGGGAAGAAAGTGATGGGAGGTTGAGGATGAGCCAGAGGAAGAAAGTGATGGGTCAAGTAAAATGTCTACATTCCAGAACTCAGAGAGCAATGCAGATCTGAAAGGAAACCACAGACTCCAAACTGGTCCATACAATGGAGAGAGTGTTTCCAGAGGGAATAGAGGCAACCCTGCCCATCTGGCTGAAACACAGACTGGACTTCCTGTGCTCTCAGAGTGAGCTTCCACAGAAGAGTAGAAAGCTGCTAATCTGGGAATGGGTTTACTGTGGCTTCTATCAGGAAGCCTTGTGGGAATCTAACCCCTGCTGGAAGCCAAGAGACATGCTCCTGTACCTGCAATGACTTCCTCCCCAGCAGTTAAGGCTGTATCTGCCTTCAGGATGGAATTCTCGATGGTGGCCTGTGACTGCAGAAATCTCTGGAAGACTTCACTTGCCTGTAAGACCAAGAAGGAGCAAAGACTTTGAGAGATCCTGGGAGAGAATCTATGTGAGTTAACATGGTCTCCACTGTGCCTCACTGTTAAAATGCAATGGTGAAGCCTGCAGTCTGCCCATGCTCTTCACTGGCAATAGATACTTCTGGGTCCTTGGCTTCCCCAGTCATCTCACTAGAGCCAGCTGCTACCTCCTGCTCCCAGATCCGGCCGGTTCACATCACATGCAGATGTGCTCAATGCAACCTATAATGCTTTCAAATATTGTATCCCCATGTAAAATGCTACATAATTATGTGGGCTTGACTTCCTTCTGCACTTGCTGACTGTATTCATGGTCAAGTCCCTCCACCTGCTTGGACTTCAAGATACATATGTGTAAACGCTCATAGTAATGTGGGGCATTACACAAAGTATCTTAGATAAATAAAGGTCTGAGGAAAAAACTCACCATTGTGTTGTTGACAACAGCGGAGTAATATGTTAGCTGTGTTCTGACATTTACTAGTAACCCATCAGTAGACCACCCTGACAAACTTGAAACGTTGTTACTGAGAATTTTATGTGAATATTTCTCAGAACTAACAATAAATAGTGGCCATTTCAGTCAAGAACAGTTCTGGTGATAGGGCTTGAGGGTAAAGGATTTGCTTGATTGCAAAGCCCTGTTTTGGCCACAAACACCAACATGAAGCTAGAGATGCCATGCTATGCTTGTGCTTTCTTATTCCACTTATGCAGAAAAGGGGAGATGATGTGGGAGTCCCTTCTGTGTGCTGTGATTATCATTAATTAATAAATAATCTGTTTTGGACCTATAGCAAGGCAGAATTTAGGTAGGCATGGAAAGCTAGGCTGTATGCTGAGAGAAAGAGGGTGGGGAGTCAGAGAGAAGCCATGGAGCCACCAGAGACAGATGTGCTGAAACTTTGCTGGTAGGCCACAAATTCATGGTGATACACAGATTACTTGAAATGGGTTAAATTAATATGTAAGAGATTAGTTAAGAAGCTAGAGTTAATGGGGCAAGCAGTGATTTAATTAATACAGGTTTTCTGAGTGATTATTTTGGTCTGATATAGCTGGGTGACTGGCTAATCCACCAAATCGGTGCCAACATAGCAAATTAAAATCCATTTAAAAACCTGAGAAAGCTTGAAAAGGAATTCTAGACACAAAAATACAGAGTTTAACACAGCTTCTTGCTGTTTACTGGTGTCAAGCTGCAACTCCATTAAGAGAGGTCTTACTGATTCAACAGTAGCAACATGCCATTTCAAAAAAGCAGCTTCCCTTTTTTGAGCATGAACTCTTGACTCTTTCAGGAAACTGGGACACTGAGCATTTCTTTGGTTGGGGATTGTGAGCACCTTGCTGCATCTTGCTTAGTGGCAATATGGACTGTCTATGTGCCTGGAAGTGGGGCAGTCTGCAGGGCTCAGAGGTGCAAGCAAGTGGCTCCCCCAAGCTGTACTAGATGGGGCAAGGAGGAAGTACTGTTTATATTCTAGTAATGGCACAGCATAAATTTTAAGAAGTGCTTGGCATTTTAAAAAAGTGCTCCTAGACAGTAAAGAATTACAGATATGTAGTAAAGGCAAATCCAGATGGAAAGAAACTCTAAATGAGTCACAGTGTTGGAAAAAATTATATAGACTTGGGAGAGAGAAGAAAAATAGTATAGAGAGTTATAAAAAGAAGTAAACAGTTTATAAAAAACAAAAAAAAAACACAAAGTCTTTAAAGAGACAGAGTGCAGACAGTCATAGATTAAAGAAGTAAAAATAATAAAATAAATATTAAGCTTTTAGAAAAAGTAATAGAGTAAAATAAGGCACACAAAGATGGAAAATTCAGAGTCTGGATTATGTATATCATTGTTTTAGCTTTGAATTTTTAGCTGCATAGAGACATTTGATTTATTCTGGAGATTGCTAAACTGAACCAGCATGTATGTTATGAATGTATCTTGACTTCAGAGTTTTGGTCTAACAATATGTTCTTTGGAAAAGAGGTTCTTTTGTTTCCACAGAGGATGAGAATCTGTTAATTGCTTCCAGACTAATGTGGTTTGATGGACTAAGACCCCCTTAAAGGTTGCCATGAACACCCCTATTAAAATTACTTTGCTAAATAAACAATAGGATGAAGTTTGGACAGACCTATGCCCATATTCCCAAATATTGTTTATAAATGTTCTTTTACATTTAAAGGGAAATATGCTATAGAGATTTGCATTGGTATTGATCTTGGTTTGTTGATACAAATTTAAGGACAATTTTTTTTTACACTGTGTATACTTATTTTTGATCTTGGTTAAGGTATTGTGTTTGTGCAGCTCATTTAGAAATGTAATGTATAATTAAGAAATGTAGGTTAAGAGATAATCATCTATAATAGTCAAGTTTTTAGTCATGTTACTTTGATTTTTTAGATGAAAAGATATGAATTTCATATGGATAGGCATTCTTCAAACCTTTCAAAGATCTTCAGAATATGACATTTAAAATGCATTAAGAAGTTAGAACTTTTCATGACAGAGACACATCTGCTCCTGCAGCATCAATTACTTCAAGAGGAAGATGGGCATCAAAGAGTCTCCTTATGAAGTTTGGTAGCCATTTGGGCAAGAAACTGATCTTGCCTGGACTGCTTAATGAACTGGACATGCACAACCCACAGAGAAATGACTGTTGGACTTGCCTAAATGGGTTACCATCCTTCTGGATTCCTGCTTCATGAAAGAGTCTGCCAGATATTCAGCAGGACACAGAAAAAAGCTACTGACAAACTGCCAATATAGATGCGACTGTCTTTAAAATTTCCTGATTTGTGGAAAAGTCTGCTGGATACTATGGCCCTGAAGGCTGAAGATGGATGCCCCAATGGTACAAAAGAACTTTGAGTGACTGTCCAGGCAGCAAGATGTCTTTGCAAATTCTACAGTTTTAAAAGTTGCTTACAATGTAATGTCTGGTTACTTAGGGAATACTATATACTTCTGGATCCTTTGATGGAGTTGAAGAATTGATGGTTATAGCTATAGTTTCCTTAATTATGATAAAAAATAAAATAGTTATAAACATTGTAACTGTAATTCTTCTTTGATACTTGTTTTGTTATATGTAATTTTACTATGTTAAATTTAAAGCCTTCCTTTTTGTTTAAACAATAAAGGGGAAATGCTGTGAGAGGTCCTTCTGTCTATGTGTTGATTTTATTGGTTAGTGAATAAAGAAAACTGACTTGGCCTATAGCATGAGAGGAGGAAAATAGAGTTAAGAGAAGTCATGCCCCACCACATGAGACAGATTCTGGGAACTTTAGCTGGTAAACCACAGCCATGTGGCAATATATAGATTTATAGAAATGGGTTAAATTAATATAAGAAAGCCAAAAAGAATCTAGAGTTAATGGGCCAAGCAGTGATTTCATTAATACAGCTTTCTCTGTGATTATTTTTGGTCTCAGCTAGCTGGGTGGTTGGGAACCAATAAGCAGCCCCCCCTTCTAACATGCTTCTGTTTTATGACATCATTTTTCCTCTACTATGAGCATCCATGCTCCCTACTCCTCACCCCTTTCCCATGCTCCCTGCTCCTCATTCCCTTCCATGCTCCCTACTCACCTCTTCCCCATGTTCCCTACTCCTCACCTCTTCCCCATGCTCCCTACTCCTCACCTCTTCCCCATGCTCCCTGATCCTCACCTTCACCCCTTTCCCATGCTCCCTGATCCTCACCTTCACCCCTTTCCGGTGAACCTGCCAATACTCATGCTCAATCTTCTCCCTCATTTCCAGGTAGAGCCTGTGTCCTCCAGGAACAAAAAATGTTGATATATTTTCCATAAAAACCTTTGAAAGCCGATTGAGTTCTTCCTGGCAGTATTGATCTGATGCTTCTTCATTCTTCAACATGAACATCCTTTTCTTCTCATCTATTAATTCCTACAAGGAAAATGGACAGAGATCTGACATGGTGAAGGAATAGAAGAGATAAAGTTCCAAGAACCTTTGTAGAAGAGTCAGCCTATTACCTATAAGAAAGTATTGTAGTGTAATAAGACCACAAGTGAATGTGAAATGATAAAACCTGAATTAAGACTCTAAGAAATCTGTTCAAGACACAGGAAATGTTCCGGATGTTCCTAGTCCTCAGGACTTTCTGAAAAATGATGGTTCTGCATGCTACAATCTCTGGTTCCTATTGGGGTCACATCCTGTAATTCTATCTTCAATGACACAATGATATGACAAGAAGCAATGGAAGAGCAGTGGCCTGCAGTGGGACTCTTGTGATAAACTGTTTTGAAGGTATAGAAGAATATAACATATTCAGGGTGACTTATAGGTTGTTCTAGGCTGAACTGCAATTCACATACATTAACTGCATGAAAAATTTAGGACACTATATTCTTATTATTCTAGTCATTAGAGATTTGTGGATAAAAAGCACCTGATGTTTGAGAAAAGGGCATGAGACTTTCACAACTGTGTTTACTATGACAACACAGAGTGCTCATGTTTGAATAAATCACACACCCCGGGTCATGAAGGCACAGCAGCACCACAGCCTTGAATGAATAGAATCATGACAGTTAATGACACCAACATTACCAGCAGCTTCTTCTGGAATTGCTGGTTTTCTTCCTTGAAGGAGTGCTCCGTAAAGACAGCAATGGTTTCCTTCTCACAGGCTGTGTGCACATCCAGCAGCTCCTGTAGCGTGTCTGTTGGGAGCCTCAGTCTCTGGCCCATCTGCTCACTGTAGTGCTCAGCTGCCTTCTGCACAGCTGCTGATTTCTCACGCTGGGCCAGAGTTGTCACTGCATCGTCCAGACAAGGCACAGCTCCACTGTTGATGATATCTACGTAGGTCATCACCAGAGTCCCCAGTCCTTCACTAACCAGGAGTTGGAGGGATAAATTGAACTTATAAGTGAATGGGATCCAATTTTAAGACTACCTTTTTAATCTCTCACAACTACACATGAACACTCATAAACACATACAAACACACTCCTTACAGACATCATCTTTTTTTGGATTGTCTCTTTGCTTTGGTGGTTTTCAAGTTCTAGTTAAAAATTAATATCAATCTTTACCTAATATATTCAATTACCTATAAAAAACATAATTTTGCCTTTAAATCTTAAATTTTGCTTTTAAAGGAAAATAGATTGCATAAAATAACAGGGAAAAACTTATTACTAAATCTTAAAAGACTGGATTTACATGGTTTAAACACTAGTACTTATATTCGAACTATTTCAATTTCCAAATTACATTTCACATTGTCATTTCAAAGAAAATTAATATACAAAACATCCCCACTCTGAAAATAGAATATATCAAGTTATGAAGTTTAAATGCTGATTTTATAGTTAATTAAATACCTTTTCACTTGAGATTTTATTATCAGTTGAGAAATTCATATAGGTGTTTTAGAGCTATAGATACCAGTGATGAAGTCTGCATTTTTAAAGGATTTGTAATCTACAATCAATTATAAACCATATAGGTTTTTCAGAGTAGGGGCAGAAGCATATTATCATTGTATAGATAATATTTTAAAAATAAACATACTAATTTCAACATATACTATTCTATGCAGAAGTGTGTTAAAAACTATCACTCACGATTCCCAGTGACCTTAATTCCCTCTCTGAGCATCTTGATCTTTGCATGGGTGAAGATGAAAGAAACAAAAGCCCTTGTTTGTTCCTGGAACATAGGATCCAGTTGATCTTCTGAGATAGTCTCAAGTTTGCGTAAAAGTGCTTTGTTGTGCACTGGTTTGTCAAAGACAAAACATTTCCGATTAGGTAAAAATCGTCTGATGCACTCCCTGGGCAGATTGGATTCTTGGATTCTGGGATCGTCACCTAGTGTCAAGGGAAACACAAAGCCATGGGGGTAGTCTTAGAGCAGAGAACAAATGATGGACTCTCTTGTCTCTGTGAAGTGTTCTGCACTCTCAGGTCTCTACCATAAACATTCAACACTTCTTTACAGATCAAAAGTATACCAAGTTTGTACTTGGTAGACATCTGGTGAAATATTCAGGAGACATTTGACTCCACTGGAGGATCATATGGCTGATAGCCACAGACCTGAACATGCCATCAAGCACATTTCAGTTACACATTTTAGTTGTGGATCCTGTTGACTGAGCAACAAAAGATGAAATGTGATTTCTGACCCATTCACTGCTTTGTAGAGAAGGAGACGAGGGACTCAAAAGAAGACCCACAAAGGATAATAGAGCCGTAATAGCAGCATTAGCAATTCTCAGAATGATGCCATGGATAGCAAACGAAAACTACCTTGACTTTTAAAGACTTCATTTCTTGTCATTGCTAAGTATACACTTATAGAAAATATGTGTTCTTCACAACTGGGGAAGGAAGACGTGTCTATGAAAATATGTAGGATACATAAGTCTATACGAGATCAGATGTGCTACATTAAAACAGTATTTTACAAAACTGCTGAACTGAGGAATTTTCTCCCTTTCACTCATGTGGACGTTTGTGTTGTGTGTATGCATGTTGCCTATGTCTGGGTGTATGTGTGTGAAAGAAAGAAAAAAAGAAAGGAGAGGAGAGGAGAGGAGAGGAGAGGAGAGGAGAGGAGAGGAGAGGAGAGGAG
>NW_026067971.1:4933912-4940230 GCF_014885135.2 Alexandromys fortis | reverse complement strand
TTGAAAACATACCTTATGTGACTACAAGTTTGATTATACTAGGTGATTAACTACTAACCTACACTTCCTTATTATCCTAAATAGCTGGTAATAATTTTCAAGGACTAGAAATTTTCCTTACATTGTTAAATGAGTTATATAGGTACAATACATTGAACAAGATTTGAAATGTATGTACAGTATTATTTAACAATATTAATTTTAAATTTGTATATATATACAACATTTCTATACCTTATACAAAAGTTCAGTCCAATGTAAAACATTTAAAGTTAGCAGCTGCTTTTGAAAAAGATTCAATAATCTACCTTTTTACCTTATTATATCTATATACTCCCTATTTCTTTCCAGAGTAGATTCAATAATCTGCCCTTTTATCCAATCCTATCTATATCCCCCTACTTTTCCTTCTTTTTTTCTTTTTTGTTATTTATTTATTTATTTATTTGAGGCAGGGTTTCTCATTAGCTATTAAGCCAGTCCTGGAACTGGCTCTCTAGACCAGGCTGATCTCAAACTCACAGAGTTCTGCTGCCTCTGCTTCCCCTCCCAAGGGCTGGGATTAAAGGCAAGTGTCAAAAATCTGTCTTTTTTTTTTTCCTCTTCAAAACAAGATTATATCTATACCCTTTCTTTTTTTCTTCTCAATATAATGGTCTTGAGTCTAATCTCCTTTAATTAACCTTTTTTTCTGACCATTATCCATAACAACTTGTAACCAACACATTAAACAATGACAAACATTCATAATCCATTTTTAGAAATATGGGAATAGTTTTCTAGGCTACTTCCTGCAGATTGGGGGTGCTGATAATCTCATGGGGATCCAAATAAAATTTAGAATTATGGTCAAGTCCTGACTAGAGTATTCTGTGAGGCTAAATCATCTTGACCAACAGTCTTAAAGCTGTTCTGGATATAGAACTTGGAGAAAACTACAACAAAGTTTCTCTAAAATGTGGCTCTTCTGGGCCATCTGCTCCTATTGGAGATTTTTCAGAGGATGGTCCTTGATAAAACCTTATTTTTCTTAACCAAGAATAAACCCATTGGTAGACACATACACTAAACACAATAATAATATAACTCACAAAATGTAAACCTAATTACTTAAACCCATTTCCAAAATGTATCCTTGGTATCTCAGAAGGTGAGTCAGCCATTCTTCATCAACTGAGATTAACTTTCTCATCAAAGCATCATCCACCCAACTGCACCTAGTGTGATGTCATCCACCTTCTCATCAAAGCATTCTTTCACCAAACTCCTTCTACTGTGATGTCATTCACCTTCTCATGGGAACATCTTTCCATGTAACTACTTCTAATAGAAGTAACACTGTGCCACCTGGTTCACCTTTCACAAGGGAAGACCTTGTTCATCTAGCTCTGTGAGAGCTGATTGGTAACAGTTCTCATATGCCAGTACTGAGAATAACAAAGGCCTCCAGGGAAGACTTCCAGTGATGGGTGGTGTGGGACAATTGTCTATATTCTGTCAATTATGTTTTAAATAAATGCTGATTGGCCAGTAGCCAGGCAGGAAATATAGGTGGGACAACCAGACAGGAAGTAGAGGTGGGTCAATGAGAACAGATTTCTGGGAAGGAGGATGCTCATTCCTCCCCAGTCCTGTTCCAACCATGGAAGAAGCAAGATGTGACCTACCCCACAGAAAAAGGTACAGAGCCATGTGGCTAACATAAACTAGAATAAAGGGATAATATAAGTTATAAGAGTTAATAAGAAGCCTGAGCTAATGGGCCAATCAGTTTATCATTAATATAGACTTCTATATGATTTCTTTGGGGCTAAACAGCTATAAAATTCGGTGGGAAGTCAGAAACCAGGCAGGACAGAAACATCAGACAAAAGATGGCTAGGCAATAGAGATGGATTCCCTCACCTTTGACCCAACACAGGTTAGTTCTAAAGTTCCCTCTTTAGTTCTTCTTCTGGAGTTCAGAGGTCAGAGGCTGCCCTGTGACTACTTTTCCTCTCTCTATCCTGCTTATTTCCAAGTACTGGATGATATCAGATACACATAAGAAGAATCCTCAATGAAACTAGGACGGTTCTTGGAAGGAAAAACTTTTATCTTGTTCACTAATATCTAACTACTATTCCTAAAATCCAGAAAATTAACTAATAAATAAATTTTATTGGATTAAATCAAATTATTCAATCTAAAGGCACATTTCACCTAATGTGATACTTCTGATCACTGGGCAGTAGTGGTGAAGGCCTTTAATACAGCACTTGGGAGCCATGAGCTGGGGAATCTCTGTAAGTTTGAGACTAGTGTGGTCTACATAGAAAGTTCTAGGAAAGGCTTCAAAGCTACACAGAGAAGCCCTGTCTTAAAAACAAGAGAAACAACAAAAATATAAACTTATCTAAATTTGAAATCTAAATAAATCAGTATTTATCTCACTTACCATAGTTAAGTCTATAGAACTATTAAATCTATTCATGAGTAGATTAATCCATTAGATAACAAGGGCTCACAACGGTCATCACGAACCTCATCCTACCTTTTCCACATCGCCCAGGCCCTCAGAGTCCAGGAGGACCAGAGTGTGCTTTGGCTTTGTGGGGTGTGGCACACACCACATCCAGATGCCCTTGGTTTTAGACTGCACAGTGGATCCCAGAGGGAACCCTGAGGGAAGATGTGAGGAATAAGGGTTGGTTTGTGAACATCCTACACAGGTAGCCTCAAACATCAGTGCATAGATGTCTTGTGTGCTAAACATCAGTGCCTGGAAGCCTTGTGTACTAAATCTTTGGTGTCCAGAAGCCTTGTGTGTTAAAATTTCAGTTTATGAAAGCCAGTACCATCTTGAAGGATTTTGAAGGTTTTGGGAGTTGAAGATTAGATGGAAGGGAGTCAGTGAGAAGCCATGGAGTGGCTGCCAGAGACAGACATGCTGAAGCTGCTGGTAGGCCACAACCTCATGGTGATGCACATATTAATGGATATGGGTTAAATTAAGATGTAAGAGTTAGCAAATAAGAAGCTAGAGCTAATGGGTCAAGCAGAAACTGAAATAATATGGTTTATGTATGATTTCTTTGGGGCTGAGCAGCCAGGAACAAACAAGTAGCCTCTATTCAACAAATTGGCATCCGTGAGGCCAATTAAAAATCCACTTAAAACCTAAGAGGGCTTGAAAAGAAATTCTAGACACTAAAAAACACCAAAGTTTAACTGCATTTATTTTCCTGAATGAGCTTTGCTTGCTGGAAGTATGCTGCAGCTCCTTTAAGACAGGTTTTCCTAATTCAGCAGTAGCAGAAAAGCTGCAGCTTTGAAATGCCAGCTTTCTGGGCCATGCTTCCAGCATGACCTCTGGCTCTTTCAAGAGACCAAGCATTTAAATGGAGTTTAAAAGCAGACTGCTACCACTTGCTTAATGGTAACCTAGACCTACTGGGTGCCTGAAATTGGGGCTGTGAGCATGGCTCGCACTAAACAGACCTCAGCCCCACCATTTGGGTCTGGGTGGGGAAAGCAGGACGTGACATGTTTCTCCTAGAAATGATGCAGCTTAAGTTTTTAAGAAGTGCTTAACATTTTAAGAAGTGCTCCTGGACAGTAAAGAATTACAAATACAAAATATGACAGATTCTGACATAAAAGACCTCTAAATGAGACATGGTGTGTTTTTAAAATGTACACAAGCTTGGGAGAGAGAAGAAACAGAGTATAGAGAGTTATAAAATAATAAAACAAAGTCTTTAAAGAGACAGAATACAGAGAGTCATAGATTAAAAGGAGTAAAGAAAAAATAAGCGATATAAAGATGGAGAATACACAGAGAGTCTGGATTATGTATATTATTGTGTTTTCTTTGAATTATTTGACTGTGAAGGAACTAAGTACAGAGAGACATTTTATTGTATTGTATGGACTGCTAAACTAAACCAGCATGTATATTATAAAGGTATCTTGACTTCAGAATTTGGGTCTAAAGATATGTTGCTTTGGAAAGGGGTTCTTCTTTTGTTTCCACAGAGGATGAGAACTAGTGGTTAGCTTCAAGACTAATATGGTTTGATGTATCAAGAACATTACTATGCCAACAAAAAGCATAAAGTAATTTGGAGAAGAACTAAACCCATATTCCCAAATACTGTTTATATATATTTTTTTTTGTTTATATTTTTTTAATATTTAAAGGGAGATATGCTATAGAGATTTGCATTGGTATGGGTCTTGGTGTATTGATACAAATTTAAGGTCAATTTTGTTATAATGTGTTGTGTATTTTTGCTCCTGATTAAGGTATTATGTTTGTGCAACTCACTTAATAGTGTATGCATAATTAAAAATTATGAGTTAATAGATAGCCATTTATAATAGTCAACTTATAGTCATATTAGTTAGGTTTTCTAGATACATAGAGATATAGTTCAGACAGATACTCTACAAATCTTTCAGAGACATTCAGAATATGGCATTTTAAATGTTTTAAGAACTTAGGACTTTTCATGACAATGAAACACATTTGATCCTGACAGCACCAATTACTTCAAGAAAAAGATGGGCATCAAAGAGGCTACTGGTGAAATTTGGTAGCCATTTGGACAAGAAACTGCTCTTGCCTGGACTGCCTGAGGAACTGGACATGCAGGACACATAGAGAAATGGGTGAGATGGTCCTTCAGGGTTCATGGTTTATGAAAGAGTCTACCAGACATTCTTCAGGACACAGAAGAAAGTAACTGGCAAACTGCCAATATAGGCAGAACTGTCTTTGAAATTTTCTGCTACATGAAAAAGTCTGCTGGATAATATGAGCCTGTAGGCTGAAGATAGATGCCCCAATGGTAGAGAAGAACTTTGAATAACTGTCCAGGAAGAGATGCCTCTGTCAATCCTAGAGTTTTAGAAGTTGCTTACAATGTATTTCCAGTTGACTTAGGTAATATTAAGTTCTTCTGGAGACTTTGATGGAGTTGAAGAATTTATAGCTATAGTTACAGTTTTCCTTATTTATGATAAAAGATAAAGTTGATATAAATATTGTAATTATAATTCTTGCTTGAGATACCTGTCTTGCTAAATGTAATTTTACTATGTTAAGTTAAAACACTTCTTTTTAATTAAATAGAAAAAGAGAGGTGGAATTCCCCTCTGTATGCTGTGAATACCACTGGTTAATAAAGAACTGATTGAGACCTATAGCAGGGCAGAACTTAGGTAGGTGAGAAAAACAAAAATGGAAGAAAGAGGAAGAAAGAAAGCTGGAGTCAGGGAGAAGCCATGGAGTTGTGGCCAGAGACGGATGCACTGAAATTTTGCTGGTAGGTCACAACCTCATTGTGATGCACTGATTAAGGGAGATGAGTTAGATTATGATGTAAGAGTTAGCAAAGAAGAAGATAAAGCTAATGGGCCAAGCAGTGATTTAAATAATATGGTTTCTCTGTGATTAATTCAGGGCTGGGCAGATGGGAACCAACAATCGGCCTCCCTTCAACAGAGGATAAGGAGGCAAGAGGAGAGATATTGGTAGTCTGAACTGATCTGAATCCTTTCCTCAAGCCTCTGCTACCTATCTTCCATGCAGCTGCCTCTGTGATGTCACGAGAGTCGCAGGACCAATGAACCCAATCACTGTGGAGTGAAATCTCTAAAACTGTGTTGAGGTAAGTTTTTCTCCATTGATGTTCTCTCTGGTGTTTTGGACCTGGCCATGAAAACGCAAAAAAAGAGAACAATAAACACAAAAATCAGATCTAACCAGTAGAATTGGCAGTATTGGGAATCTCAACACTAAAAATGGTGCTTTATCTTTCCTCAAAAATATATTAGTTTATAACTCGTCTACTTCAATCTATAGTAGGCATTTAATAAGAGAATGATGCCACATAAGGGCTCCAAATGGAAACAGAGGCATTCACGAACAAAAGAACATGGTGCACTCTGGTGGCTGCAGTGTTTTTGAGACAGCCATGGTTGTACATACCTGCCAACCCTGAAGGCAGGAGACAGAGGCAGGGGAACTGTCAGTAGTTTGACAGCATCTAATACTAGACAGCTAGAGCCAGGCCAAACAACAAGACAGTCAAAAATAGAGGCATGTTTTACAAGTTTTTGGAAATGGTATAGGTTCCATGTCAGAGACAATCAAGAAGAGAAAAACAGGAAAGTAGAAAAAAGAAATTGGTATAATAGTTTTTATATCCAAAGTTACTACAGAAAAGCAGGAGAAATAAACAGGAATGTGCAACTATAAAAGGATATAAAGTCCTTTAAAATGTTTTTAAAATTTTAATTACAAATGAACAGTTATTAAGATTTATTGATTTC
>NW_026067971.1:4927075-4928670 GCF_014885135.2 Alexandromys fortis | reverse complement strand
TGCAAGAAGAATACAAAGCCATTCTCCCCCTCAGTGTTACTCAAGCCCAAGGTGAGTTAGGACTGATGACATTTGTACATTTCCTAAGGCAGCAAGCAGATACAGAGGACATTCTCTATCATTCCTCCACAGTTCTAAAGAAGATTTATGTAAGACATGGGCTGCCAGCATGAATAAAAACCAAATGTAATAAAGACCAAATAACAGCTATCTTCATAAAATCTGTCAATATGCTAAGCCTTGTAATGAATGCCTTACTTTGGGAACCCCACAATCTGTAACAGCCTACAGGTTACAGATTACTGCACCCTGCCAATAAGGTAGGTGAGTTTGCAAAGCCTTAATGACCCAGCAAAATGGCAGAGCAGTGGGTTCTAAGCACTTTTTCCCTCTGTGAATTTAAAATGGCTGAAAATGTATAGGAGCTTTGAAACACATCCATGAATTACACAAACACTAAGATTCCAAATTAATAATCAATATGAAATACATGGGTATTTACATGACTTTTCACTGTTTACCTTCCCTCTTCCACCTGACAGATTCTGTCTGCAGAAAGCAAAGGAGACCTTAATTGCAACAGGCTAGCCTGGGGCTAACCTGGTCTCTGTTTTACCTAACTTGGATATTAAGGACAGATTATTTCTTAATGTGATATCAAAATCTCAACAGAGTCAATAAGATAAAAATCTACTTTGTAAAATTAAGAGCTTTTGAGCACCACAGGATTTACAAAAATAATAAAAGGGCAATTCAAGAATGTGTGTCAAACACTGTACATTAAATATGCAATAAAAATTAATATCTTAAACCTCTACAGTTACAACTCAATTTCAAAATGGGAAGAACATTGGACTCTTATTTCTCCAGAGCAGGTTATGAGTGGCTATAAGCACATGAGAAAGCATTCAGCATTGCTAATCACTTTTTACAAGACAACTCTAAAATTTTAAAGAATTTATTTGAAAAGATGCAGGGTACAAACTGGGAAGTACCAGACTGAAAGATAAAGTGTCTGTGTTCCCACAGCAACATGTCAGTCTGCTTTATTGGGAAAACGTGGGAACAAAATTAAGAAACTTGAGCTACAAGATTTCTGTCTTGTTGCTCTGGAGACTGGTGTAAACATCTACAGTCACGTGATCTCATGTGACTTGGCTTCTTAGATTTACTGACGTTGAGTCTTGCTTCTGGGAAACATGCACACTTACTTGAAATCACTTGCTTGATTTTGCTTGTGTTTGCAGTTTACACAAGAATGAGGCTATCTTAAGACCTACTTGATTTAGTTGTTCAACAATCTTTCAGACCCAGTCTGCATTATAACGAGGCTTTCAGAAACATTGAGGAACTGCCACTCAAAACCAGAAGATGTCACTTTGTACCCACCAGGACAGCTACCACACATAACCAAAGCAAATAAATGTGAACCAGAATCCAGATCACTTAGATATTTGTGCACTGCAGCTAAGAACAGAGAATGATTGGAGAACGTAGTCTTGGCTTCCTATAAAATGAATAGTAACCTTTGATCCAAGAACTCGGTTTCAGTTACATACAACACACAGATAAGGATTTGAACAATCATTTGAACA
>NW_026067971.1:4924132-4926369 GCF_014885135.2 Alexandromys fortis | reverse complement strand
AAGACAGACGGACACAGAGAGAGAGAGAGAGAGAGAGAGAGAGAGAGAGAGAGAGAGAGAGAGAGAGAGAGAGAGAGAGAGAGTTCAAAAAAAATCACATGGTACCGCAGAAATGAAACTGAAAGTAAATTACTCAAAGCCCTGTTAATTTAGCTAAGGTGCTGGAGGGCAGGAAGGTCATGAAGTGACTTTGCTGCCAGAGGGAGAGCAGTCCTCTCACTGTGGATAATTTTTACATTTTCTTTCCCTTTAAACTCTCCCCAGTGTCCTTGGCACAGAACAAGTTATAGCAAAACCCAGGCACCAATTAAGGGAAGTTACACAATCCGGGACAGCTGCAAACATATTTCTCTCAAAGAAAAGTCCCCAGGCTTCTTCAGTGAAGAGCTTGAATGTTTTTAACACTTCTTCTAAAAGGAAAGCCTTCATCTAAAAACAGTTTTTAAAAGAAGCAATTAGAGAAGAATAGGTAGGGATAGTGAGATAGCTCAGTGGGGGAGGAGTGCTCTAAAGGCTCCAGCAGTGCCAGCCTGGTGGCCCAGCTCTGTCTCTGGAACCCACGCAGAGGTGGAAGGGACAAGTTGTCCCCTCAGCTCTACCAGGGTATCCTGGCATGTAGACACACAATACTAAACACATTTTTTAAAAAGACAATAAGTAAACCTCTGGGAAGACATAGATTTCTTCAAAAGGAACATAATTCGGGACATCAAATCAGTAATACTGCAGCTTAAAACTTCCAAGGAAAAACAATACAGTGGAATTTGAATGTCTCATTTCACATGTTATCAGTGTCGGCTTTAAAGCATGACCTTTAGTGAAGTGAGCGTGTGAAACAGTTTAAAATGCCATTGTCAACACAGCCAGTTTTCCTCTCTAATATCTGCCGTGTTGAGTGGTGAGCTCCTGCCTGTGAGGGACCAGCTGCTCAGACAAGCCTCCTCCAGGAGCATCCTTAAAGCAGACAGGGTGGGAGCAGCTTTGTGAAGAGCTCTGATGACAACCAAAGCAGCCAGGGTTGAGGGACAGCAGCACTGAAGCCAGCCCAGCCCCACCTGCCTTCCTTCCTGACATAAGCCATAAAACCTCCCAACTCCAGAAAAGGCAGGAAAACAAAACTTGCTAAACAAAGCTGCCAAAAGTTCTGTTATTCTTAGGAAAAAGATTAGCATTCCAACACCATGGGAACCTGGATCCTCAGAACAATGGTATGTTCTAAACCCTGTGCCTTGAGATCCAGAAGCTTAGGCTTTGGGAATTAAGACAAAACAAACTATGGGGCTAAACCTCTGCCACATCAGTGTGCTCTACTCAGACAATGCTGGAAGAATGTGAAATCTCTTTTGTTCAAAAAAAAAAAAATGTGAGCTGAAATTTCAATTGCAAATTTCTAGGCATGTCAATAAATATGATCAAATATTCCTAAAGTGAGAACATAGAAAGAGGCTTACAAGTAATGTGAGGACCTAGGAAAACCTACTTAGCCTCACAGACTACTGTAGTAAGAAGGCTGCTAGTTAGTTCCCAGCTGCTTACAGAAACTGTATTAATGGAGCCACCTCCAGAGACAGAAGTGCTGAATCTTTGCTGGTAGAAAACAGATTAATGGACATGAGTTAAATTAAGATTTAAGAGATAGTCAATAAGAAGCCAGAGCTAATGGGCCAAGCAGTAATTTAATTAATATAGTTTCTGTGTAATTATCTCAGTTCTAGGTGGCTGGGACAAACAAACAGCTCTCTCCTCCAACAAATTGGCACCCATGTGACCAAGTAAAATCCACTTAAACCCTGAGAAAGCTTAAAAAGGAATCCTAGACACAAAAGAAAAGAGTTAAGCATGGTTTGGTAGTGGCATTTTCTTGGGTGGGCTCTGTTTGCTAGAAAGAAGCAAAGGCATGGCTCCTTTAAGAGATGTTTTCCTGATTCAGCAGTAGCTGGGAAAAAGAAATGCTAGCATTCTGGTCCATGCTGAGATTGAACCTCTGGCTCTTTCATGAGGCCGAGCATTTAAATGGGATTCTTAATCAGCAAGTTAAAGACAGCTTAATGGCTCAACATAGATCCACTGCATACTTTGAACTGGGGCAGTGTGCAAGGCTCAGAAGCAGTGAATGGACCTCCTCTGTCATGTCAAACTAAACAGAACAAGCAGAAAGTCTGTATAAACCCTAGTAATGGCACAGCTTATGTTTTTAAGAAGTGCTTAGCATTTTAAGAAGTGCTCCTGGATAGTAA
>NW_026067971.1:4915764-4923203 GCF_014885135.2 Alexandromys fortis | reverse complement strand
TTTATTGATACAAATTTAATGTCAGTTTTGTTATACTGTGTTTATATATTTCTTCTCTTGATAAGGTATTATGTTTGTGCAGCTCATTTAAAAACATAATGTAATAGTCATCTATCGGATCCCAGGATCCAAAACTAGAAATGATTTTATGTTGTTTCTTAAGCTTATCCCATTTGTGGTCTGTAAATGGAGGCTTTTTGTCCTGCCTAGTCCTCAAGCTTTTAAAATAACCATTCCAGACTTAATAATAGTTATGAAGTCTAGCCAATGGCTTAGGCTCATTACTTATAAGCTCTTACAATTTAAATTAACACATTTATATGAATCTATGTATTGCCACGTGACTGTGGTGTTACCTCATCTTCTACACATCTTGCTTTTTCAGTGACTGGCTGGCATTATCAGACCCCATCCTTCTTTTCCTGTTTCCCTGCTTGGATTTCCTGCCTGAATCTATCCTGCCTTTCCATAGGCCAAAACCACTTTATTTATCAACCAATGAGAAAAACACATAATCACAGTGTACAGAAACATATCCCATATTATTTCCCCTTTTCTGTGTACTCAAAAGTGAAGATTTTCACTTTGGCAAAGTAAAATTACATATAAAAAACAGTTATCAAGTAAGAATTACAGTTACAATATCTAGGTTATTTGGGTTTGGCAAATTTAAAAAATACTCTATCATATATCTTATATTTGTGAGTCTAAAGTTTCATCTCTATCTGTCATCATTACTAAGGAAAGCTATAGTTATTTAGTCTTTAACTCCATCATATATGCCAGAAGAATATAACATTTCCTGAAGAATATAGGAAGTGCATTGTAAGCTATTTTCAAAATTCTAGAAATCACAGAGGTATCTGGCTACCTGAACAGTCACTCAAAGTTCTTCTGTAATGTTGGGGCATTCATTTTCACCCTACAGGCATAGATTATCTGGCAGATTTCTTGGTGAAATAGGAAATTTGAAGCACTGTCTGACCTATTTTGGAAAAACATTTTAGTCATTTTCTTATGTGTCCTGCAGAATTTCTATCAGACTCTTTCATAAAGCAAGAACCTGAAGGGCTGTCTCACCTTGGTTTTCCAAGTTCAGCCATCATTTTCTTGTGGGTTCTGCATGTCCAGTTTATTTTCAAGAGCAGATTCTTGACCAAATTGTTAACCTTGCCACATTGAAAGCAAATCCATATGGAGGTTCTTGGATGTCCATCATCCTCTTGAAGTAATTAGTGCTACCAGTACAGACATGTCTCACTGTAGAAAAATGTCTAAAGTTCCTGAAATATTTTAAATGCTATATTATGAAGGTTTTAGAAGTGTTTAAAGATTACCTGTCCATCTGAAATATATCTCTGTATATCTAGAAAAAACTATATATATAGTTAAACAGAATTGACCACAAATTTGTGTCAATAAACCAAAATCCAATCCAATGTAAAGTACTTTGAGATTAACAATTATTTTTTGAATTAATGTAGTTTTAAAAATCTACCCTTTCTATATCATATCCTGCTACTTTGCAGTATTTTGATTTAGACAGATGACTCTCATTTTATGAGCAACTCATAACTTTTGGTTATGGTTTGAAACCAAAATCCAGGGCTCTTTGGAATTATTGCTTTGTGAATAAAGTGGCATTTTTGCTGTAGATTTTTCAGTGTAGTTGACTCCTGTTCTGTTGGAATTTACTTCCCACAGTTCAGCACAGTATGACTTTTGTGTGAAGACAGTCACACCAGTCAGGAAACATACTCCCCACTACCAGGTCTTGTTCCCCTCTACTGTGTAAACATAAAGATCTGCCTTTCTGCAGTTACCTTAATGGCAGGCATTTGGTCATCATTTAGGGTTAAGGCAAAGGCATTCCATTTAAAACATTTCCAGATATCCAAGGACTTAGAATTCTGCTCACTCAAAGCTGTTAATTTATAGCATCTCATATACATAGAAAAAATAAGCTTACCTTAGTTTTACCACATGTACAGATAAAGAAAGCAATGACCTCAAACTAACCTTGCATTAAAAGGTTCTGGACTCCTCACCTCAGCTTCACCTCAGTGTACTGAAGATTTTAGTTCAGTAGATTTACTGCTTGTGCCTTACTCTCAGGAAAAAGAATTAACCATCTACCCACAGCCCACAGAAAGACAAACCTTCACTGGTACCTCTGATAAGCATCAAACTTAAAAGCTTGCTAACACTGAAACTTACTAACATTTGACAAAAAATGTTAATAAATAATAAACATTAAAAATGTTAATGTTAATACTCTTCCCTTCTATGTTTACATAGGTTGCCTGGTTACCTATTCCTACAAGATTTTGTGGCTCTACATAGCTGGGTAAGAACAAAGATAAAGGAAGAATCAGGAAATGAAAGGAGCAGGGACAGACAGAAGCTGGAGCATTAATTAGAGCAAAAGTGTCCCAGATATTAGCAGAGATAGGAAAATGAAAAGGAAGAAGAAAAGGAATATAACAGAGAACTGGAATTTAAATTAGGATTGAGACAGAGAATTGGAGATAAGAAATTATAGACAGGTAGAACAGAAAAATTAGAATAGAATACAAGGAAGAGAAAAAATTCAGAGAAATAGATAGAAAGAACATATGTGAGTAGATTTTTTTGCCCTCAGATTTTAGTTCCCTTTGAACACTGAGAGGGAACCATGGAAGCTGAACTATAAACATTCCCATTAATATCCTCAATAGATTTACTAATACCATAAACTATTTATAACAAGCCTCCTTTAATGAAAATAAACAGTCATAAACAATATTTTGAGAATTTTAGTATACTTTTTTATACTACTTTCTCCTGATTAGGGGTACTGGCAATCTTATGGAGATCCTGAGAATTAAGGTCAAGTCCTGAATGGGGTATTTGGCATGGTTCATCCATCTCAGCCAGAAGCCTTGTAGGTATTTTGAATATTGGATCACCTGGGCCATTGTTCCCATTGGAGATCGTACAGAGGTTCTTGCTCATTCAAACCATATTAACTTGGAAATAATCCATAACTTCTCATCTTTTGTGGAAACAAAAAACAAACTTCTTTTCCAAAGCAACATGCACTTAATTTTTAACCTTTGAAGTCAACATACCTTGAAATCATACATATTGATTTAACTTAGTAGCCCCCATAATGAAATGTCTCTCAGCACTTAATTCATTAACAATTCAAATAAAATTCAATAATATTCATAATCCAGACTCTCCATGTATTTTTCACTTTTACATGGCTTATTATAATTTTCATTATTCTATTCCTTTTTCAAAGACTTCATTTACTTTAACATGAAGGGCCTGCTCTTTGGGGTTTCTGTCCCACCCGGTAACCCACAGCCAGCAAGCCCCAAAGAAAACAACACAGAGATCTCTATAAGTTATAAAGCTGATTGGCCCATTAGCTCTGGCTACTTATTAGCTCTTGTACCTTTATTAACCTATTATTTGATCTATTTTTGCCATATGGCTCAGTACTTTTTACAGCTGGCAGGTCACATCCTGCTTCCTCGGTGGTCTGCGCAGGACTGGGGGGAATCAACTTCCTCCTTCCCAGAATTTTCCTGTTCTCATTGCATCATTTCTACTTCCTATTTGGTTTTCCGGCCTGTACTATATGCCTGGCCAACCAGCATTTATTTAAAATATGACTGACAGAATACAGATAATTCTCCCACAATATACTATCTTTAGATTATCCTTTATTATGTCTGTCTCCTGTTTCCTCTCTCTCTCTCAAGTCTATGTACATTTATAAACATACTATGACCCGATTAGTGGTTTATTTTTGTCTGAACTGTATTCAATGAGTATCTATAATTCTTTTCTAACACTGATTTAAACTGCAAAGCAGGCATGGCTAAGACCAATGTGGCAGCTTTGGCTGCTGGCTCCACCTAGTTAGGCTTTCCAACATGGTAAAGGTAGCAGTGGGTAGACAGCAGTTAGAAGTCTTTTTACAAGGACCCTTGTAAGAGTCTGCAGAAACTCACCATGCAATCTAAAGCTGAGCTCTCAAACCCACAGGCAGTGGCTTGAAGGAGACTCTGTATACAACAGCCGTAAGAGACCTCAGGACTCTGCCATGCTGCAGACAGGGAATATGCTTCTCTACTGTGGCCTGCAATGAGAGGCATTCTGTTGTTGTCTCCAGTATGGTGTGACTAGAAAAGTTTTTACAGCTATAAGCTACAGCATTATGCAGCAATTAATCAGCCTCGTTTCACAAGGTCAACACAAATCCAAAGACTGTGGATGGAAAATTTGGCCAAGTTACAAGATGTATTGGAATTATTGCCTTGTGAATAAAGTGACTGTTACTTGCTGTAAAATTTTCACTGTAGCTTACTCCCATTGGTTACAAATTTGGTATTTATCTTCCATAATTCAGCACTATTTGGCCATTTCCTGGGCACAATTTCACCTCTACAAAAGAGTCTCCAACATTCCATCAAAAACTTTGGAGAAGACATGGATGATGAGCACCTTAAGGATCTCTTTGCCAAGTTTGAGTCTGCCTTAAGTGTGAAGGTAATGACTGATGGAAGTGGAAAATCCACTCTGATTGGTCCTCCTTTCTTGCTGTGTTCACATTCAGCAAGTCTGGGCCCAGCTGATGTCCTATGGTTTGGTCTTCAGACCATAGGATGGCGAGAGGAGAATAAAAGAAGGAAACCTACCTTCAAACTGACCAAAGAGGCTGGCAACATGGCTTAGTGTTCAATGCACTTGTTGCCAAGACAGAAGACCACAGTTCAATCTTGCGATCCATGTGTAGAAGTAGAGAACCGAACTGATCATGAAACTCTACTCTGATGTCCACACACACCATAACATGTGTGCACATATCCATGTACATAAATGAATTAGCAAAAGTAATTTTTCAGAAAAAGAAAGACTGCTGAGGTATAGACACATAGGATCCCTAACCTAAGGTTTCTTCTTTAGCTCACTGGAGTCAACATTCAGGACTTGTCCTCCACTGCTAGACAGGTGACTGGCTCCTTCCTCAGCCTCTGTTGCTACTCCTCTTATCTGCTGACAACAATTCATTCCCACACCTCCAGACCTCCTGCTTCAGAGACATGTGATGGTATCACACTTTTCAGAGTATTAATAGATCTCTGCTAACATCCACAACTACCAATAGTTCAAATCCAGTCCAAATGAATTGTTGAATCCCATGAGGTAATCAGTTTTATTCCATCTAAAATTGTTTAACCAGATTTAGTTAAGAAACACCTTTCTTAGATTGTCGATGAGTCTTAGGTGGGGGAATTAGCATCCCATGTGCCATAACTCCATTTAATATATACATATATCACATGATCACAGATCACAACAATGACTGGCCAGATAGAATATCCCCAAAACTGCAATAAGCAGCATTTATTTCTTGGGGTGATTAACAGATGTCCACTTGGACTTTATTACCACTGAATAGCAGTAATATATGCTGTCTCTCTACTTCATTCTTAGACAGAGCTACTGAGAAACCTGGTGTGTGTAGTTCTTCTGTATATGTGTTGCTTTTATTGGCTTATGAATAAAGAAGTTGGCTTGGTCTTTTAGAAGGCAGAACTAGGCAGGAAAAAGAAAACTGAATTCTGGGAGAAAGAAGACGGAGTCAATGAGAAGCCATGTAGCTACCGCCGGGGACAGATGAGCCTTGCCAGTAAACAATGAGACACACAGTAAAGTATAAAATAAATGAAATTCAAGATATAAGATATAGCCAATAAGAAGACAGAGCTAATAGGCCAAGCAGTGATTCAATTAATGCTGTTTCTGTGTGATAATATTGGGAGTCTGGGTATCCTGGGAATGAATAAGCAGCCTCCCCCAATAAATTGGCCAGGAAATGGTGTGGGAAGTTCTTCTGTATATGTGTTGCTTTTTATTGGTTAATGAATAAAGAAGCTGCTTTTGTCCAGTGGCTTAACAGAGTGTTACCAGGCTGGCTATACATATACAGAGAGAGAGAAGGCAGTCAAGGAGGTGCCGTGTAGCTGCCAGATGGGAAAAATGTGAGCTGCCAGCTAGAACCTGGCTGGTAAGCCATGAACCTCATAACAAAATATAAAATAATGGAAATGGGTTAAATATAGATATAAGAGCTAGCTAGCAATACTTTTAAGCTATTGGCCAAAGAATATTGCAAATAATATAGTTTCTGAGTGATTATTGTGTGTCTATGAGGAGGGAATGAATGAACAGCCTCCTGCAACAGAACCCAGTTGGAGATGGTCTCAGCTTATCACCCCAGAAGTGAGCAAAGATTCTCAGTAAAGGTAGGTGTGTGTATGTGTGTGTGTGTGTGTGTGTGTGTGTGTGTGTGTGTGTGTGTGACTGAGATGTAGTCACATTTTTGAGAATTGGTGACATCTCTGTGTCCACTTCCAACATGCTCTAGGCTGACATATTTGAAGTCAGGTTGACTTTTCACACATGCTTTCTCTGTACCTTATGGAAACATTCAATACCAGCACAGCCTTAGGGAAATATCCATCACTGGCACACTGCCTTTGGGAAACACTCATCACTGGCACACTGTAGATTTGGAACCACAGAATCTTATTGGTTCATGATGGTTTTACTTTGTAAAAATTGGCTAAAACTTACCCTGGAAGTCCTACCTTCCTTTTGTCTTAGGAACTAAACTTGAGGTAGGAGTCCCTCTGCTCTGTTTTTTCACTTGCCACCTAACTCCTCCTTGAAGTGTTTCAACCACCATACATATCCATTATCTTCATCAGATTGTCCTCAACAAGGCCACTATTCCTTCATTTCTCTCCTTGGTGTTTGATTTTAGACTTGTTTCCCCTGTCTGCCCATAGCTATTATTGTTATTTACAGTGACTTCAACACCCACCTGATTGACCAACCCTGCACACAGACCTCTCAGCTCTTGTAGTTCCACTCTTCCTAAACAATTTCAGGCACCAAACTAAAATCCCAAAACTGCACAACGTCTAATATTTGTTTTATTTATTAATTGTCTGTCTGTTCCACAGCTGATGATGTATTTGGTCAAACTTTTTTTTTTTCTGAGTGCTCCTGAGTCTGCAACTCATTCCCCAAGAAGGGAAGTAGTTCTGAAAAGGTACATTTCTAGCCACCTCAGAGAAGTCACTACCTTAAACAACATCAAGATCCTTCCTCATCAGCCCAAAGAGCAATCAGGGTTCCCTGCCCTGTGGGAAGTCCAAGGACCACCCAACTCCATCCAGGTCTAGTAAGGTGAGCATCCAAACTACCTAGGCTCCCACAAAACCAATAGATGCAGTAGGATCAAAAACTCTGATAACTCTTTGGACTGATGAGGGAGGGGGACTTGATTGGGGGAGGGGGAGGGAAAGGGGAGGCGGCGGTGGGGAAGAGACAGAAATCTTTAATTAATTAATAAAGGAATAAATAAATTAAAAAAA
>NW_026067971.1:4907593-4915396 GCF_014885135.2 Alexandromys fortis | reverse complement strand
CTGACCAGCAGGAAAGAACAGCCACCAGATGAGGATTCTTCCCAAATCACGCTTTATTGGAGCCTCTTGGTTGAAGGGAGAGCAGGAGGTGAGGGGCCCCGAGCTCTGAGCTGCAACTGCCTATATAGGGACTAGGGGTACCTGCAGGCCTCCTATTGGTCAAAGTGTCTCAGCAGCCATTCCAAGCTCCCTGATGGGTCCGGCACACTGAGGACACTGAGCATGCCCGAGATGGTGGTACTGGCTATGACCTTATATGGAATTGTTTATCCCAAGCCTGCAGGGGCCCGGAGCCATCTTGTAATGGCAGCCGCACGTAATGGCTCCCTACAATAATCTAAATATATTGTATTCATATATACAATAGTTTGGGTCCTTGAGTATCTTCACTCTTATGGCCCATTGTCAATTTTTAAAAATTGTTTAAACTATGTGATGTGGGAGTCATGGACATGTGATGGGATTACTGGTGACCTTTGGGGCCATAAAAGGAAGTCAGATCCCCTGGAGCTGTAGTCACAGGGATTCATGAGCCACCCCAGGTGGATGCTGTGAACTGAGCTTCTCTGTAAGAACAATGTGTACTATTCTTGATCACTGAGGCATCTCTGAGCTGTGCACCTTTTATATTTTACACTGTGATGACTCTTCAAGTGCAATTCTTCTCTTACTGTGCAAATAAATATAATAGAAAAATGGCATTCATAAATTGTAATGATTGTCTATGGAAATAATATGTTTATATATTGTGTTACATAAGATGTATTATTTAAATTAATATTTAAAAATCAAAAAGGAAAAAATACGCATTAAGATGCAAATATTATGCTTCCTGGCACTCAGGTTCTCATCTTAGTTGCATTCAAAAAGCTTCTCCTATTTCAGGAAACTGAAATTTCACCATGTAATAGTGAATTTTAACTTATAATCACTATTCCAAAATGTGAATATGTCATGTTTTCCCAGTAGTCTTCAAGAAACATATGAGACTGAGTAGTAAGAAAATGCATGTTTCCCTTTGACTTTTGATTCCAACTTGTTCTTTCTAATGGAAGCCAACACATCTCAGGTTACATTAATTTTCTTGAAGACAGTTGATCTGTGCTCATTTACATGTGCATAGAATAGTACCATTTTAGAAATGAATCACACTGTTATGTGGAGTTTTCACTTTATTTAATAAGAAATCTTTATGATCAACTTACATTAGTATACAGGAAGCCTGACTGGCACTTGTTTCTTGACTATACAGTAGTAGTCCAGCATCAGGACATGTTACAATTTGTTACCAATCTTTCTCAATGATGCTTGAGTGGTTTCCAGATATATCACCAATGATATCAATACTTTTCTTCTTATTGTGACAAAATGGTTCAACAAAAGCAACTTAAGAAAGACAGGGTTTGCTCTGGTTCATGGTTCCAGATGGCACACTAGCATAGCAGAGAAGGCATGCAGAAATAAGTGGAGGCTGGCTGATCACATGACATCCAGTCAGAAAGTAACAAATAGTACATGTTACTACCCAACTTGCTTTCACCTATTAACTGAGTCCCCAGGCCACAGGAATGGTGGTGCCCGCACTTGGGATGGGTTTCCTACCATAGTGACCAGAGATGATTCCCTATATGCTAACCTAGTCAAGATGGTCCTCACGGGGTGCAGAAGAGCTTGTGTCCTGGGTGATTCTATATCCAGTCAAGCTGACCAACAGTAAGTGTCATAGTGTACAATGATTAATCATATCACTTTCATAGGAATGGTTTAAACATCCGTGCCCTGAAAGAAAGCATTGTCTGTGCAGACATGTCTGTGTTCTATCTGATGTGGGACAGGCATATATGTTCTCTCATTAGCACTTTTAATGTTGAAATTTCTGAATGAAAATGAAAACATGAAGCTTCATAAAAAAGGCAGAGTATATATTAACAGTCTATCATTTTATCACAATAAGAGTGAATCAATCCTATTTAAATGCTGAAACAATGCTTTTTACAACCATCACAGGCAATAAAATAGGGGCAGCAATCAGTGTAGCAAATTCTGATAGGATACGACCTATAAAGGATCCACTGTTTTTTTTCATGTCATCGACAATAGAATTCAATCGCTGAATTTCTTCTTTCATTTCCTCAGATTGCTTCCTAAATCCTTCTTCAAGCAAAGCCTTTTGATGCTAAAAATGGTGAACATGAGAGAGAAGAAAATATTGTAAAATCCCAACATTGTACAAGTTATAAGTTTCAAACATTTGACAAGTGGTTCTTGGTGTAGCCCTATATTATTTCCCTTTCCATGAAAAAGGTTCTCTGAGTTGGACCTACACACTGTGAGGAAGAATAGTGGAAACTTCACTGGGGTTGTTTCACCATGTCTGTTTGGTTGTGATGCTGGCAGAGGTGTGAACACATTCCCGCACTCATGCCCACGGAAAAGCACTGGTCAGATTGTGTGGAGCTCAATCCACTGAGACAGTGTGGCAATCACATCATACAGACAGTGGCAACCAATCAGTTGTTTTAGAAATCTGTTGCCATTTTGCTTGAAGTTGGGCAATGAGAGAATCACTCTCCTGCCATGTGCTGGTTCAAGCAGCTGTCCACTCTGGAGACAGCTACAGGACCTGCAGAAGCTGCCAATTGTCTGTTCTTTGCAGTCTGGATATTTCTTTCAGTTTTATGTCAACATAGGTCATTCTCAGATTGGGAGTGTTGTAGGAGCCGTGGGCCTCTTCCCACAGCCCAGCTCCCGGCCGCCCGGCTAGCTTTGCCCGAAATAACAACACACATATTGTATTCTTTTAAACGCTGCTTGGCCCATTATATCTAGCTTCTTCTCAGCTAACTCTCACACCTGGACTAGCCCATTTCTAATAATGTGTGTAGCACCCCAAGGTGTGCTTAACGGGAAGATTCTAGCCTATGTCCATCCTGGGGGTCAGAGCTTCATTGCGTCTGCCCAGGAGAGGGGAACATGGCCTCTGAGCTCACTTCCTCTTCCTCCCAGCATTCTGTTCTGTTTACTTCCCCCACCTATGTTTTAACCTATGAGGCCAAGCAGTTAATTTATTACTTAACCAATGACCTTCCTCCATCATGGGAGGGTGGGTGTCAGGTGCCGATAATGTGGGCCTTGTTAACCCGGGCCCATTGCTGTCCTTATTAAGTTGCCTAGATGGGAGTTTGTTTAGTGAATACCAGTGAGGTTGTTTTTAAATATCCTGAATTGGTGTATGAAATTATTGCAGTCATTCAAACCCTAAAGAAGCCACTGAAAACTAGAAGGAAAATCTACTTAACAACAATTTTTTGGAAGTGCTTCCACTCATGAGCAGGCTACATAGTTTCTCCTGTTGCTGAGGGTATGACAACCACCAGAGGGATAAGGAGTCCTACCTGCAGCTGCCTCTCCAGCATTATTTCATGGTCTTTGATGAGCTGTTCACGCTCCTGCATCAGCTTTGTTTTCAGCTGCTCAAGGTTTTCCTTTTGACTTCTTTCTTGAGCCTCTATCAGTTGCCGCTGCTCTTCCTGCTTCTGTCTTAGCAGTTCCTGTTCCTTCTCAGCTGCCTCCTTCTGGGCCCGCTCCTCTGCCCCAGGAAGATTCATGGAGGGAAGAAAGTGATGGGAGATTTAAAATATATTGGGGGAAAATGATGGTTCGGGTAAAATGACTACATTCCAGGACCCAGAGAGCAATTCAGACCTAAAAGAAAACCACAGA
The DNA here is from genome assembly GCF_014885135.2 of Alexandromys fortis. Taxonomy (NCBI): domain Eukaryota; kingdom Metazoa; phylum Chordata; class Mammalia; order Rodentia; family Cricetidae; genus Alexandromys; species Alexandromys fortis. The sequence continues at coordinate 4,911,673 of NW_026067971.1, read as the reverse complement.
CTCCACATTGATCCACACCATGGAGAGAGTGTTTCTAAAGGGGATGAGGAGACCCTACCCATCTGGCTGAAACACAGCCTGACTTCCTGTTGCTTGCAGAGTGAGCTTCCACAGAAGGGTAGAGAGCTGCTAATCTGGGAATGGGTTACCCTGGCCTCTATCAGGAAGCCTTGTAGGAACCTAACCCCTGCTAAAAGCCAAGAGACATGCTCCTATACCTGCGATGGTCTTCTCGCCAGCAGTTAGGGCTGTATCTGCCTGCAGGATGGAACTCTCAATGGTGGCTTGTGACTGCAGAAATCTCTGGAAGACTTCACTTGCCTATAAGACCAAGAAGTAGCAAAGACTATGATAGATCCTGGAAGACAACCTGTGTGACCCTAACTGTTAAAATGTTATGGTGAAGCCTGCAGACTGCCCTGCTCTTCACTGGCACTAGATACTTCCGGGTTCATGGCTCCCCATGTCATCCCTGCTAGAGCCACCTGCCACCACCTGTTCCCAGATCATTCCTGTCAACATCATCTGCAGATTTAGGCACTGTAGCCTGTGATGTTTTCAAATACTATATTTCCATGTAAAATTCTGCATAACCATGTGCCCTTCACTTTTTCTGCTCTTGTTGGCTATATTCATGGTCAAGTCCCTCTAACTGCCTGGTCTTCAAGGAAATGTGCAAACTCTCACATTAGTGGGGGGGCATCACCTAAAGCATTTTACATAACTAAAGAAAGTACTGACAACTGAGGAATATATTAGCTGTGTTCTTACATTTAGTAGTAGCTCATAGGTAGAGCATTCTGACAGAGTTGTTATGTGAATATTTCTCAGAATTAACAGTAAATAGCAGCCATTTCAGTCAAGAACAATTCAAGTGATGGGCCTTGAGGGTAAAGCACTTGCTTGCCCTGCAAAGCCATGTTTTGGTCACCAACACCAACATGAAGCTAGACATGCCATGCTACCCTTGTGTTTTGTTATCCCACTTAGGAAGTGCTGTGTGTGTTTTTTTTTATGATACCACCCTTCCTTTGCTATGAGTGTTCATGCCCCCTACACCTCACCTCTTCTCGACACTGCCTACTGCTCACCTCCTCCCCATGCTCCCTACACCTCACCTCCTCCCCATGCTCCCTGCTCTTGACCTTCATCCCTTTCCCATGTTCCATGCTCCTCACCTTTTCTCATGCTCCCTGCTCCTCACCATCATCCCTGCCCCATGCTCCCTGCTTCTCACCTTCACCCCTTTCCGGGGCACCTGCCAATAGTTATCCTCAATCTTCTCCCTCATTTCCATGTAGAGCCTGTGTCCTCCAGGAACAGAAAATGTTGAAATATTTTCCACAAAAGTCTCTGAAAGCCGATTGAGTTCTTCCTGGCAGTATTGATCTGATGCTTCTTCATTCTTCAACATGAACATCTTTTTCTTCTCTTCTATTATTTCCTATAAGGGAAATGTATAGAGATCTGACATGTTGAAGGAATAGAAGAGATAAAGTTCCAAGAAAGTTTGTAGAAGAGTCAGCCTATTTCCCACAAGAAAGTATTGTAGTGTAATAAGACCACAAGAGAATGTAAAATGCTAACACCTGAATTAGGAATCTAAGAAATCTGTAAAAGGCCACACTAAATGTTCTTGAATTTCCTAGTCCTCAGGACCTTCTGTAAAATGATGGCTCTGCATGCTACAACCTCTGGTTCCTATTGGGGTCACATCCTGTAATTCTATCTTCAATGACAGAAAGATATGACGAGGAACAATGGAAGAGCAGTGGCCTGCAGTGGGACTCTTGTGAAACAAAACCGTTTTGTAGGAACAGAAGAATAAAGCAAGCTCAGGGATGAGCTACAGGTGTTCTGGGCAGGATTGCAATCCACAGATATTAACGGCGTGAAGGATTTAGGCAACTATATTCTCATTATTCCAGTTATTAGAGATTTGTGGATAAAAAGCACCTGAAGTTTGAGTAGGGGGCCTGAGTCTTTCACAACTGTGTTCCCTATGACCACACAGAGTGCTCATCTTTGAATGAATCACACACCCGGGGTCATGAAGGCACAGCAGTACCACAGCTCTGAAAGGACAGAGTCATGATTGTTCATGACGCCAACATTACCAGCAGTTTCCTCTGGAATTGCTGGGTTTTGTCCTTGAAGGAGTCCTCCATGAAGACAGCAATGGCTTCCTTCTCACAGGCTGCGTGCACATCCAGCAGCTCCTGGAGCGTGTCTGTGGGGATCCTCAGTTGCTGGCCCATCTGCTCACTGTAGTGCTCAGCTGCCTTCTGCACAGCTGCTGAGTTCTCACGCTGGGCCAAAGTTGTCACTGCATCATCTAGACAAGGCACAGTTCCACTGCTGATGGCATCCACGTAGGTCGTCACCAGAGTCCCCAATCCTTCACAAACCAAGAGTTTTAGGGGATAAGTATGAAGTTATAAGAGAATGCGATCCAGTTTTAAGACTAGATTTCTAATCTTTCACAACTATGCATGTACACTCATAAACACACACAAACAATCTCCTATAACAAGACATCATCTTTTATAGATTGTCCCTTTGTTTTTGTGGTTTTCTAGTTCTAGTCAAAAATTAATGTACATCTTCACCAAATAAATTCAATTATCTTAAAAAATTAATTTTGCATTTAAATCTTTCATTAAAATAGATTGCATAAAGTAATAAGGAAAAATGAATCATTAAATCTTAAAAGAATGACTTTACACAGTTTAAACACTACTATTTATGTTGGAACTATTATTTTAACATTGTCATTTCAAAGAATAATTAGTATACAAATCACTCCCTCAGAATATAAAATTCATCAACTTTAGCAGTTTAAACACTGATTTTATAGTTGATTTAGTACATTTTCGCTTGTGATTTTATTATCAGTTGAGAATTTCATATACGTGTGTTAGAGCAATAGATACCAGTGATGAAGTATGCATTTTTAAAGAAGAATTTGTAATCTACAATCAATTATGAAACATATAGGTTTATCAGAGAAGGGACACAAGCATATTATTATTCTATAGATAAGTTTTAAAAATACACATGCTAATTTCAACATATACTACTCTATGCAGAAGTGTGTTAAAAAAATCACTCACGATTCCCAGTGACCTTAATTCCCTCTCTGAGTGTCTTGATCTTTCCATGGGTGAAGATGTAAGAAACAAAAGCCCTCGTTTGTTCCAGGAACATAGGATCCAGTTGTTCTTCTGAGATAGTATCAAGCTTGCGTAAGAGTACTTTGTCATGTGTTGGTTGGTCAAAGACAAAACACTTCCGTTTAGGGAAGAAACGTCTGATGCACTCCCTGGACAGATTGGATGCTTGGATTCTGGGATTGTCACCTAGTGTTAAGGGAAACGCAAAGCAATGGGAATAGACTTAGAAGAGAGAGCAAATTATGAAGGCCCTTGTCTCTGTGAAGTGTTCTACACTCACAGGTCTCTACCATAAACATTCAACACTTCTTTACAGGTCAAAAGTATACCAAGTTTGTACTTGGCAGACATCTGGTGAAATATTCAGGAGACATTTGACTCCACTGGAGGATCATATGGTTGATATCCACAGACCTAAACATGCCATCAAGCACATTTTAGTTGTGTATCCTGTTGACTGAGCAACAAAACACCAAGTGTGATTTCTGATCCAATCACCCCTTTGTATAGAAGGAGCTATGGGACTCAAAAGAAGAGCCACAAAGGATTTTTTAAAAAAGTAGTAAAAATAGCAGCCTTAGCCATTCTCAGAATGATGCCATGGTTAGCAAAGTAAAACTACCTTGACACTAAAAGACTTCATTTGTTGTCAATGCCAAGTATACACTCCTAGAAAATGTGTGTTCTTCACACCTGGGAAGGAAGACAGGTCCATGAAAATATGTAGGATAATTAAGTCTAAAGATTTTACGTGGAACATCAAGACAGTACTGCTGTACTGATGTGTGTATGCATGTTTGCCTGTGTCTGGGTGTATGTGTGTGAATGAAAGATAAAAAGAAAGGAGCAGAAAGGAAAGGAGCAGAAAGGAAAGGGAAGAAGGGAAGGAAAGAAGAAAGGGGAGGGG
>NW_026067971.1:4905297-4906709 GCF_014885135.2 Alexandromys fortis | reverse complement strand
AAAAGTGAGTTCACATGCACGTTCTCATGATTCTCTTATTAAAAATAAATCACAATAAACACTCTTTACTGCCTTGGGTCTCCTCTGTCCCACCAAAAGCCACACAATGACAGGGGAGGTCAGTGCCTCCATATGCATTCCAGAACACGCAATGAAACACGGTCACTCAGGTCCTGCAAGGATACTGCAGTTGCTCCAGGGCCTGTTGGTTGATGGTACCCATGCTGTTGTAGACAAAGGTGCTGCTCAGAAGCACAGCCAGGGCAAAGATCCACGAGTCATTCTTAGGGTCTCCCTGGAAGACACATGAAGGCAGAGTGAAGAACCATTAATAAAAATTCAGTGAGAGAAGTTTGGGTCCAACATGAAGACCTGAAAAGCAAAACAGACAGTCACTGGCTCTTACCTTGACCTCAGTCTGAAAGTGGTGATCTTACATCCAGGGATCTCAGAATGACACTGTCTGAGAGCTGCCTCTTCCCTTTTTATCAGCCTCTCAAGGACTGGAATTAAAGATTCCACCACTAGGATTAAAGGCATGCACTGCCCAGATTCTATGGAAAACTAGTGAGGCTACTGGGACTAAAGGTGTGTGTTACTACTACCTGGTGTGTAAGGCTGACCAGTGTTCCTGTTTGATTCTCAGATCTTCAATTTATTTATTAAAATACAAACAAAGTGCCACTACATTTCCTTTTGTCTAAAATAAAAAAGAAGTATATAACTAATATAAGAAAAAGTATATATAATAACTAAAATATATACAGACAGTAAATACATTGCTATGTCTAGTTCATTGGCATTTGACAAATTCAGAGAAAATATTTCACAACTATCCTACCTTGGTGAGTCCAAAGTCTTATACCTAATTTACTTTCTATCCTAACTTGCTTTTTGCATCTAATAAACTATAAATATAGTTATCTAATCTTCAACTGCCTCAGAGACTCAAGAAGAAAATAATATTAGCTGAGTAAACATGAAGTGCAAGAAAGTGACTTCCAAAAATGTAGGTAATGACAGAAACAGTGGCTAACTAGACATTCACCCAAAGTTCCTCTGCAATGTTATATCATCCATCTTTGACCTACAGATCTAGCATATCTGACAGACTTTTCTGTGAAGCAGGATAATTTGTGTCCTGCTTGTCTAATTAGGACAGAATACTGTCAGTAGTTGAGGCAGGGGCATTTTCTTTAAAACATCTTAAATGCCATATTCTGTAGATCTCTGAATTCTTTGATGATAATCTATCTAAAATATATCTGTTTGACCTTGAAAACATACCTAATGTGATTACAAGTTTGATTACACTAGGATATTAACTACTAACCTATACTTTCTTATTATCCTAAATAGCTGGTAATAATAATTTTCAAGGACTAGAAATTTTCCTTATTGTTAAATGAGTT
>NW_026067971.1:4897646-4901450 GCF_014885135.2 Alexandromys fortis | reverse complement strand
CTACCAGTCTCCCATGCAGCTGCCACTGTGGTGCCAATAGAGCCGCAGGATCAACAACCCAACCATTAGGAAGTGAAATCTATGAAACCGTGTCGAGATGAGTCCTTCCTCATTAAGTTCTTCTCTTCGGTATTTCAGACCCAGCCATGGAACACAAGGAAGAGAAGAGTGCACATGAAAATCAGATGTAAACGGTAGAATTGGCAGTGTGGTGAATCTCAACAGTCAAAATGGTGCTTCATCTTTCCTCAAAAATATATTCATTTATAAGTCATGTATTCCAAACTATACTGGGCATTTAACAAGAGAATGAAGCCTCAGAGGACTCCAAATGGAAACAGAGGCATCCACGAATAGGAGAACATGGCGCCCTCTGGTGGCTGCAGGGAGGGTTTTGCATAAGCCATGGTTGTACATAGCTGTCATCCCTGAAGAGAGGAGACAGAGGAAGGGGAATTGTCAGTAGTTTGACAGCAGTTGGGACTACATAGACACAGCCAGGCCAAACAACAAGACAATCAAAAGAAGAGGTAATTTTTACAAATTGTGGGAAATGGTATGGGTTCTATGTCACAGACACACAAGAAGAGAAAAATAAGAAATTAGAAAAGGGAAATTGTTATTATAGTTGTTATATTCAAAGATCCTAAAGAAAAACAGCAAAAACAAACAGGAGCGTGCAGCTATAAAAGAACATAAAGGCTTTTAAAACTTTTTTAAAGACTTATTTATAATGAAGTTATTAAGATTTATTGATTTCATTTTATGACTATCAGAATTTTGACCGCACGTATGTGAGTGCACTACGCACATGCCCCAAGTGCATAAAGGCCAAATAAGGGCAGCAAATCCTCCAGAGCTGGAGTTACAGAGAATTTTGAGTTACCACATGGATACTGGGTACCAAATCCTATCCTCTTCATGAGCAGCCTAGATCATCTCTCCAGCCCTACACAATTTTTAAAGTCTTAGATATTAAAAGAAATTTTCCCCTGGTGAAAATATTTTATTGAGAAAGAAAACCTGCTGCTGTATGAGACCAGAGACCAACACACAGGATCCCATTGCTTAGAGCATCAGAAAAGGCCCTGTCTTGAGCACTCCTGGAAGAGAGTTTCCCTGAGGGAATGGAAGGAAAGAATGCAGGAACTGATTATTGGCAAGCAGTAATTACTCATGCAGATTAGCATGAGAGGGTAGATGTGTTGAAAGGAGTTTAGCTCTCCTTTGTTTTAATTGGGAATCAAAATTAAGATAATGGCACAAAGACAGTCAGACATTTGGCTAGTACCCAGCATGCCACTCACCATGATTCTGTTCTGCCAGGCGGTTCATCAGGTAGGACTTCCCTGTCCGGTACAATCCAACAATAGCCACAACTACCACTGGCTGGGAAATGTTGTCCAGAATCTCGATGGCTGTTTGGTTCACAGACAGCTGGTCCTTGTGGTTCTCCACCAGACAAATGGGAGCCATCATTTGTGGTCTGGCCATAGCAACTTGCCAAGCTAGAAGAATCTGCAAGAAGAATACAAAGCCATTCTCCCCCTCAGTGTTACTCAGGCCCAAGGTGAGTTAGGACTGATGACATTCGTACATTTCTTAAGGCAGCAAGCAGATACAGAGGACATTCTTTATCATTCCTCCACAGTTCTAAAGATTTATGTACGACATGGGCTGCCAGCATGAATAAAGATTGACTTCAGTGGAATAAAACCCTAACAACGACTCTCTTCATAAAGTCCTACAGTATGCTAAGCCTTGTAATGAATGCCTTACCTTGTGAAGCCCACAATCTGTGAGTGCCTACAGGTTACAGGTTACTGCACCCTGCCAATAAGGTAGACGAGTTTGCAAAGCCTTAAAGACCCAGCAAAATGGCAGAGCAGTGGGTTCTAAACACTTATTCCGTCTGTGAATTTAAAATGGCTGAAAATATATAGGCACTTTGCAACACACCCATGAATCACGCACACAGAGATATCCAAATGAATAAACAGTGTGAATTACATGTGTATTCACTTAACTTTAATGGTTTACCACCATCCTCCTGACAGATTGTGTCTGCAGGAAGCAAAGCAGACTTTAATAGTAATAGGCTAGCCTAGGGCTAACCTGGTTTCTCTTTTACCTAACTTGGATTTCATGAACAGATTATTTCTTGAATGTGATATCAAAATCTCAACAGGGTGAATAGAGATAAAATACATGTTGTAAAATTAGGAAGTTTTGTGAGCACTGTAGCACTGTACATTAAATATGCGATAAAAGATTAATGTCTTAAAGCTCTACAGTTACAACTCAGTTTCAAAATGGGAAGAACACTGGACTCTCATTTCTCCAAAGCAGGTTATGAGTGGCTATAAGCACATGAGAAAACATTCAACATTGCTAATCACTCTGTACAAGACAACTCTAAAATTTTAAAGAAAATACTTGAAAAGATGCAGGGTACAAACTGGGAAGTACGAGACTGAAAGATAAAGTGCCTATGTTCCCACAGCAACATGTAGGTCTACTTTATTACAAAAACATAAGAGCAAAATTAAGAAACTTTAGCTACAAGATTTCTGTCTTGTTGCTCTGGAGACTGGTGTAAACATCTACAGTGGCATGATCTCATGTGACTTGGCTTCTTAGACTTTACTGACATTGAGTCTTGCTTCTAGGAAACATGTATAGTTACTTGAAATCACTTGCTTGATTTTGCTTGTGTTTGCTGTTTACACAAGAATGAGGCTATCTTAAGACCTACTTGATTTAGTTGTTCAACAATCTTTCAGACCCAGTCTGCATTATAACGAGGCTTTAAGAAACATTGAGGAACTGCCACCCAAAACCAGAATGTCACTTTGTACCCACCAGGACAGCTACCACACAAAACCAAAGCAAATAAATGTGAATCAGAATCCAAATCACTTAGATATTTGTGCACTGCAGCTAAGAACAGAGAATGATGCTACATCTTGGAGAACACAGTCTTGGCTTTTTATATGATGAATAGTAACCTTTGATCCAAGAACTCTGCTTTAGCTACATACAACACACAGATAAGGATTTGGACACATTTGAACACCCATGATCACAGCAGCCATCGTCACAGTACTAACCCAATCTCTCATCAACAAATTATCTACAAATATATAGATTTACAGAGTGTGATGGCCCACACAAGATAGATTATTATTCTACCAGAGAAAAGAATAAAATTCTACTGCACACTGAAACACAGTTGAGCCTGAGGATATTGTGCTGAGGAAGGAGAATGTGCAGAATCCTGAGAATTTAGATAACAGATGATGTCATAGGTTCTCTTCAATTTGCTCTCATATATGAGAATAAAATCAATAGCATGAAAAAAAGCATAGAGTTTTTGTCAGTGGCCTGAGCTGAAGTTGCCAGGGCAGGGAGGACTGGCAAGTCAGGCTGCCACTTAGAATCTGTCTCTTGTCAAAAGAAAGAAACTGAGCTTCTTACACCTAAAGCCAGACACACCCCTGCAGACCAGAAAACACAAACCTGCCTCCTCAGAATGTCCTTCAGTAGCCTCTTGGAAATGGAAATTAACTTCAGCTTCCAGACTCGGTTGCTTCTTAAAGGAAGAAAAAGGAAATATATCTGGTCCTCTCCATAGATGCAAGAACAGTTCTCATCTGCCTCTATCTAGCCTTTGCTTTCCTGCCTTTGGCTCCTATGCTGCTCTTTTTATAAGCTAACCCACCACACACACACACACACACACACACACACACTCACACACACAGAGAGAGAGAGAGAGAGAGAGAGAGAGAGAGAGAGAGAGAG
>NW_026067971.1:4859700-4895478 GCF_014885135.2 Alexandromys fortis | reverse complement strand
TTTCAAAGGCAGTCACTATCTGCTTGTCCTGAAGAATGTCTTGCAGACTCTTTCATGAATCAGGAACCCCGAAAGACCATCTCACCTTTAGGCAAGTTCAGCAGTCCTCTGTGGGTTCTCTGTGTCCAGTTTATGCAATAGTCCAGGCAAGAGCAGTTTCTTGCCCAAATGGCTATCAAACTCCATAAGGATCCTCTTCGATGCCCATCTTCCTCCTGAAGTAGATTGGTGCTGCCAGGAGCAGAGTGTCTCATTGTCACTTCCTCTTTCCCTTCCCCTCTCTTCATTATTTCAGTCTCCTTCCTTCTTTCCCACTTTCCAGTTAACATAAAAACTTGTATCAAGTCTTTCTTGCTGTTTTCCTCAGTAGTTCATAATATAATTTTTAACCAACTAAATGATGGCAGATAATTATAGCCCTTTGGATCTGAATACAAAAGCAGCCCTGGTTGATGGCAGACTGACTACAGTGTCACAACACAGCTGCCTCAGATTAGCACCCAGAGGCAGTGACACCCTCCCCCACCCCACCACCCTATGACCCAGAGGCAAACCTGTTTGGCCAGAAGTCAACCTGGGCAGATCTCAGGGCAGGCTGCAGTGAATCCCATCTACCAGCATGGAAGGGGGTGCCACACAGGATGGTGGCCAAAGATTGTTAACTTTTCTAGTCAAAACGATTAACCCCAGATATTCTGATCAGAATTCAAGCATTGACTACAGTCAGTCAATTCCCTGTCACCTTGTTCTTGGGCCCTGCCACAGGAAAGAAAGAGTGAGAGAACAGCAGAGGGGAACAGACTTTGCCAAGTCTCTCTTTCTTTCAGGAAATTGTGGGAGGTTAGTGAACAGAAACACTTGGCCTCTCTTGTGGTATGCAAGCCGCACCAGCAGAAACTACCTGCCAGGTTATCTTGTTTAAGCTTTTGAGAGATATGTGCACATGGACAGAGCAGCAGCACAGTAACAGTCAGACCTAACACTGCTGCTGTTGACTCTGAGGCAGGGTCTACGAGGATGGTTCAGACTTGCCACAGATTTGTGATCCTTTACCTAACCTTCCGTGGGTGAGGGGCATAGGCCTGCTCATTATCTATTTTATTTACATTTTTAAACTTTGTAACTATACTTTTAATCTCCTGATCTTTCAACTTCTTTTTTTTTCCATAAACTTTCTTGCTCAATATTTGTTTGTTTTATTGAGACAGGATTTCACTATGTATCACTGGCTGAACTGGAAGTCACTCTGTGTACCAGACTTCTCTTGATTCAGAGTCAACCTGCCCCTACCTCCCAAGGGCTGGGATTAAAGACATGTATTACCACCTCCTGTCCATTACTTCTTTATTCCCATTTTGTTTATTGTGGAAAGTTCACACTGATATTGTTACTGTCATTTATCTTCTGTGCTCTGATCATTGCTAGGGATTAAGACCTCTGTAGAAGGATGCTCACTATACAAATCCTCTTATCAGTGTGAAATCCACATTCACTTCCACAGCTGCAGAAACTTCAACAACAAAACACAGAATGTGAGGAAACAAAACTTGTCAAAAGATCAGAACACATTGTCAACAGAATCTAAGAATGTTTAAATTAAGTAAAATACTGAAGAAATCATTCAAGAAGTTTACTTTTAAAGGATTGCAAATCGAAAAGGTAGAAAACTGAAGGAAATAAACAAGTAGATCAGTGCTGCCAAGAGCAGTCATGTCTTATGGTAACAGAATCCTAAGTTATTTGAATACCATACTGTACAGTTCTTTGAAGTGGTTGAAGATTACCTATCTATGTCAAATGCAACCTCTATGCACCTAAAGAACCTGATCAGTCTAACAATAAGTATGGCAAACATGTTTGAATATTGTTCTACAATTCTTAATATCTATATAGCTTAAAGACTAGGGCTTCATATTAGAGTAGTAAACAATCTGAAACAGCTGTGCTGCAAACGAGGACAATGACCTCAAAATATAAATAATGTGTAAGTATCTTGATCATAGTTAGAAAAGTATAGTGCAGTATGATATATCCTAAAACTGAATCAATATACAAAATATCTTAAAAAGTGATAGAAACATGCTTGCATACAATATGACTAAATAACTGCATCGATGAACAAATATTGTAAACGGAAATAGGAGTATATGCAATATAACAAATATAATTTGAATTTGTATCAATACACAAGAATCTGTACTAATAAAATTGTACACAAATAATAGATCACATTGCACAAGTATTCATTCACTCACTATTATTATTAGGGTAAGTAAGCTCAGACTAGTTTCTGGATCTATTACTCCTATTTATTCAGCTTTAGTTAATCTTTATAAAAAGTCACTAAAGGGTTCTCGTGGGCATTGTTTAACATTACTATAAGATTAACTGTTCTTCCTGGTTTTTCAATTCTGTCCTAAGCTTCAAAGGCTACTGTATGGCACAAGGAAAGGGGATGTACATTATAAAGAACTTGAAAATGTGGATAGCATAACAGCCCTCAGCAAGAATTTGATCTTGGGAAGCCTCAAATCCTTTGACCCTTTTTTGTTGTTTTAAGACTTCAGCCTCCTCTCTCCAATATCATTTTGACTGTAATTGTGGCCCATCTTCAAGGACCACTGAAACTAATTGAAGCTAATCATGTGGAGTGACCTCACTGCTTGAAGTCCGTGTCTTTACCATCTCCCTAACCAATGGTGAATGCATGCCATAAGATAAAACTGCTTGCTTAACATTTTTTAAATCTTTTATACCAATAGGTTTTCATTTACATTCTATGTATCTCTTTAGATATTGAGAACATGCTGGTTTGTCAGAGGTAAGAATGGCATAAGTTTTTAAAACTCTTTGTAAGTCATCTCTAACTCTGAGAAGTTCTGGAGATGATAAATCCTTTGTTGGTACTTCCTCTTCTTGCTTATCAGCTCTGATATTTTCCTCAGTCGATTCAAATCCCTTTACCACTGTCTTTTGTAAAGCCTGAAATTATAACCTGTGAATATTTCTAAAGATTTCATCTAATCAATTAACTTCTGGACCTCATCTTGTGCATGGTGTGCAAGATCCTTATGTCTATGTGTTGATTTTATTGGTTAATGAATTAAGACCTGCTTTGAGCCTATGGCAGGGAAGAACAGAACTAAGAGGGAAAGCTAGGCTCTATGCTGGGAGAAAAAAAGGGTGGAGTCAGAGAGACATCATGGAGTCCCACCAGAGTCAGATGTTGACACTTTACCCAGTAAGCCACAGCCACGTGGCCATACACAGATTAATAGAAATGGGTTAAATTAATATGTAAGTGTTTGCCAGCTCTGGGACTGCCATTTAGGAGCCATATTCAGCTCTTTAACTCTGAGAATTAGCATACAGCACATAAGCCCATTTTATCTGAGTAATAGCTAAATATCTCATGCAGAGCATAGCATGGCCTGGAAATATATCTGTGTATGGTAGCAGGAATCCACCATGCTCTCCAGCCTGTGCACTCCTAGAAGTCCTGATCCTGCCACCTGTCCAGACTGAGGGCACTGTGCTGTGGGCATGGTTTCAGCTACTTTTCCAACTGGGTATACAAGCACATGGTTCCATAAACCCCATTAAAATGCTTTATAGCTGAACCTCCCAAAAGAGTCAAAACTGTTTCTCCTGGCAAACCAGGAAGCCGCTGTTTTGATACCATGACTTTTTTTCTGGTACCACTGAATCAGGAAAATCTCTTTTAAAGGAGCTACTGTGTGCTGCTATCAAGCAAAGCCTATCCAGAAAAAAAAATTCAGCTGAACTTTGTTTTTCAGTATCTAGAATTCTTTTCCAAACTTTCTTATTTTTAAGTGGATTTTAGCTGGCCACATGGGCACCAGTCTGATATATAGCTTCTCATTTGCTAATTCTTACATCTGAATTTAACCCACTTCCATTAATCTGTACATCACCACGAGGTTGTTGCCTACCAGCAAAGTTCCAGCGTCTGTCTCCTGCAGTGGCTCCATGGCTTCTCCCTAACTTCTCCTGCCTTCTCCCAGCATTCAGTTTAGTTTTCCCCACCAACCTCTATTCTCTGTGTAGGCCCAAGACAGTTTCCTTAATAACCAATGGTATTTACAGCATATAGAGGGGAATCCCAAATCAATATAATATGGAGAACAAGGCTAAGTTCCATGATAATAAAAATGGATGTACTAAGAGCACCACATAATCCTTGCAGAATTTCATCCATAGTAGAAATAAAAAGGTTATTAAAATCCTGAATGGTGATATTGTCTACAAATATATCATTTTAAATGTATTAATTTATTTATTACATGAACTTACCTCTGTCACATGTTTTTAGTGCATTGAGGGGTAATAATCTTTATTAGCCAGTAGGTGTTGTGGTTCCTGGTGCAGAGCAGGGAGTCACACCCAGTGACCTCTCGAAGGGCCCGGCTATCATTCTGCAGTGGCACCAGCTTAAATACTAAAAAATTTAGTAACAAATTAAAAGCAGTTAAACCAAATCCAGACATGAAGAAGGTTTTTTGGTGGCCAAAAATATCAAGGGACTCAGTGCTCAAAAACCATAAAAGCAAACCAGAAAACCTGTGCTCCTGGGGTCATAGGCAAGGAAAGCTGTGTGGGTGAACAACAGGAAATTGCCAAGTTGCTATGCTAGCAGAAATATTTGCAGCTAAATGCCAAAAATGCAGCTCCACTACAGAGAGGTTTCAAGCCTCGTAGGCAGGTGTAGAAGGCTGCAGTCCTTTTCAGCCAGTCCCACGCTTATGCTCTGTCCCACACTGGGCACCAATCTGTTGTTGACGATAATAAAATAGTTCCACACTAACCCAGAATGAAGTACAATAAAGGTTTCTTTATTTAGGGGTAGCATCACCAATCAGCAGTCCAATTCATGAGCAGAGAATAGGAACTGAATCCAGAAGCCCAGGAGCTGTGCATGCTTTTACAACTGTATATACAGTACATGTGACCACACTCAAACTGGGTCAGCAACTTAAAGGCTATTGGCTGAAGGAGTTCCCATAGAAAGAACAGAACTGGCTTGAAAAAGTTATCCTGTGATCTTCACACACACACACACACAAACACACACACACACACACACATCAACACACACATGGGTTTTAAATTATTTTTGTCTAATTCGCTTACAAAATCGTAGATTTCTACATAACTTTTACACACAGTTCCAGTCAGATTAATTTCCTATCACATCCTCACCTTTTCCAACTCTTTTACCATCAATTTTTCCTTCCTATGCCAGAGTTCTCTCTCTCTCTCTCTCTCTCTCTCTCTCTCTCTCTCTCTCTCTCTCTCTGTGTGTGTGTGTGTGTGTGTAATTTCATATAATATGCATTCATTACCCTCCTCGCCATGGCCATTTTTAAACTTCCAGTCTCTCCGGGCATTCAAGTTAAACAGAGAAATCTACACATTCCAATGTAGGACTATCATTTGAGAGCGAAATCTGTTTTTCCTGACCTCACTCAATATAATACATTCCAATACTATCAATATTATTACAAATTTCATTTTCTTTACTGCTGCGGGAGCTCCTTCCACTCCTTCAACCAATAGCCTTTAAGATACCAGCGCACTTTGGTGTGGTCATTGCTTTTTAAAGCAGAGGGCTGTTGCCTAGGACAGTGATCTGTAGGTTTTTTCCTTTAAATAAATAACCCTTTTATTAATCATAATTCCAAACTGGTGTGGGATTGTTTTGTGACATACCTTCATCTGGTGCCCAACATTTGGTTTTAGAACTCCAACCCCACCTCCTCCAACCCCCAGCTCAGTTGCCTGCCTCCAGCTTGGTTTGACTGAAGCCCTACCTCAGCTGCGGCCTGTGCATACAGCCAGCTGTTCAATATAGAATCTAGCGCAGTGACTTTTATTGCCACAGTTGTTTCCGATGTGGATTTAAACTCCACACCTCTTGGGAGCCACAGGCATAGACAGTCTCTGCCTGCCTAATTTGAGCAGTTTTTATATCCTCCTTGCAGCGCTTAGGCAGCGCAAGTCAGAGCACAAGCGGTTGCCGGGCGCTGAAAACCCTCTGGGGCAACTCTTTGTAAAACCTCCCTGTGCAACGAACGGGGTCACGACAAATCCTGTGGTAAAATTTGCCCTGATATTTGTTGAAAAACTGGAGGAAAATGAGTCACTGGAAAGGTTGGATGTAGTACACAGAGAACAAATAACCAGGGAGCTTCCAGCAGCTGATAAACAGCAGATCTCTCCCTGTTTGCCCGCCGTGCTGCTCCTGGAGGCTCAAAGAGAAGCACTGTTTAAAATCGCCGCCACAACGGAGCGGAGGGCCACCGCAGCAGCGTTTGCAGCATGATCCTTTGTCCCAGAGGATGCAGGATAGAGACGCTGAGTGCGAGTCTGATGCCCTCCCAGCAGCTGTGTCACAACACTGAGAGGGATCCTCGGAAGCTGGACTTGCAACGTTCCCATGAATAGCCTCCTTTTCTCTTAAGAAAGACATTGACTATTACCATAAACCATTTATAACCAACCCCCTTTAAATGAAAACAAACAGTCATAAACAATATTTTGAGAATTTTGTTGTAATTTTCTATACCTCCTGATTAGGTGTGCTGGTAATCTTATGGGGATCCTGAAAATATGTAGAGTTAAGGTCAAGTCCTGAATGGGGTATTTTGTATGGTTTATCCATCTCAACCAGTAGCCCTGTAGCTATTTTGAATATTGGATCACTGGGCCATTGTTCCCATTGGAGATCTTACAGAGGTTCTTGCTCGTTCAAACCATATTAACCTGGAAAGAATCCATAGCTTCTCATCTTCCGTGGAAAGAAAAAACCAAACTTCTTTTCCAAAGCAACATATACTTATATTTAAACTTTGAAGTCAAGATACTTTGAAATCATACATGTTGGTTTAACTTAATAGCCCCCATAATCAAATGTCTCTCAGCACTTAGCTCATTAACAAACATTCAAAGAAAATGCAATAATATACATACTCCAGACTCTCCATGTATTTTCATTTTCACATGGCTTGTTATAATATTTATTATTTTATTCCTTTTTCAAAAACTTCATTTACTATCTTTAGATAATTCTTTAATCTATGACTGTCTCCTGTTTCCTCTCTCTCAATCCTACGCACATATTTAAACATACAGTAACCTGATTAGAGGATTCTTTATGCCTGAATCTGTCTTCATTGTGTGTATCTGTAATTCTTTTCCGACCACTGATTTAAACTGCAAATCAGGCATGGCTAGGACCAATGTGGCAGTTTTGGCTGCTGGCTCCACCTTCTTAGGCTTTCCAACATGGTGGAGGTAGCAACAGGTATCTCATGCCTCCTTCCCATAGACAGCAGCTAGAAGTCTTTTTACAGAGATCCTTGTAAGAGTCTGCAGAAACTCACCATGCAATCTGCAGCTGTGCTCTCAATCCCACAGGCAGTGGCTGGGAGGAGCCTCTTTATACAACAGCCATGAGAGACCTCAGGAGTCTGCCATGCTGCAGACAGGGCTTATGTTTCTCTACCATGGCCTGCAACGAGAGGCATGAACTATGATTCTGATGTTGGCTCCAGTATGGAGTGACTAGAAACCGTTTTATTGCTACAAGCTACAGCATTATTCAATAATCAATTAGCCTCATTTCACAAGGTCAGCACAAAGCCAAGGACTTTATATGGAGAATTAGGCCAAGTTAAAGATGTATTGGAATTATTGCCTTGTGAATAAAGTCACTGTTACTTGCTGTAAATTTCTCACTGTAGCTTGCTCCCATCTGTTACAAATTTTGGATTTATCTTCTCAGGCTGGAGATCCATCGCATCTGACACTCTGCCCTTTTCTCAGCATTCAGTTCTGTCTACTCCACCTACCTAAATCCTGTCCTATTCAGTAGGCCAAGGCAGTTTCTTTATTCAACCAATGACAGCAACACATAAGCAGAAGGACCTCCTACACCAGAGATTGTTTTGGATTACCACACCGTAGTGAGGAAAGATTCTCTGTAAGTGTGTGTGTGTGTGTGTGTGTGTGTGTGTGTGTGTGTGTGACTGAGATGTAGTTAAATTTTTGAGAACTGGGGACATCTGTGAACATACGGGAGTTCAAACTGTTCACTTCCAACAAAATCAAAGGCTGCCATATTTGAAGTCAGGTTGACCTTTCACATACGCTTTCTCTATGCTTTTGGAAACATCCAATACCAGCACACTGCCTTTGGGAAACATCCATCACCAGCACAAGACCCTCTTGTAGATTTGGGACTGTAGAATGTTCTTGGTTCATGAAGGTTTTGCTTTGTAAAAAGTGGCTAAAACAGACCCTGGAAGTCCTACCTTCCTTCCATCTTAGGAACTAAACTTGAGGTAGGAGTCCCTCTGCTCGGTTTTCTCACTTGCCACCTATCTCCTCCTTGAAGAGTTTGTTTCAACCACCATACATATCCATTCTCCTTCATCACATTGTCCTCAACAAGGCCACAATTCCTTCATTTCTCTCCTTGGTGGTTGACATTAGAAGTGTTTCCCCTGTCTTCCGATAGTCATTATTGTCATTTAAAGGGACCTCAACATCCATGTGATTGGCCAACCCTGCACACAGCCCTCTCTGCTCTTGTAGTTCCACTCTTCCAAAACAATTTCAGGCACCAAACTGAAATCCCAAATATACACAATGTCTGATGCTTGTTTTTCTGTATTAATTGTCTGTTCCACAGCTGACAATGTATTTGGTCAGACATGTTTTTCTGAATGCTCCTGTGTCTGCAACTCATTTCCCATGAAGGGACATAGTTCTGAAAACATTCATTTCTAGCCATCTGCGAGAGGTCTATACCTTAAACAGTATCAAGATCCTTCCTCCACACAATTCATTCTTCACATCTTATGAGAAATTAAGCAAGAGGAAGCAAGCTTCTCTAAAATTCCAGAAGTCATGGGGATATTTACAACAGAACTGTGAAATAAATATAAGAATTTTCAAACAAGACCTTATTGTTTCAAAATATCTTTTGGACATGATGCAGCTACGACAGTAGCTATAGTTGCTAGCAGAAGATATGCTCACTGTAAAGCTGGTCGTCACTCCAGCAGGGAGTGGCAATGAGCTTAAGCGACCCAATTCTAGCTGAGGAAAACTTAGTGGTTGATAGCTGGCAACTGGGAGAGCTAGAGTGTGTTTTCTACAGATGTGTGGCTCATTATGAGTTGCCCGTGCTCCAATAGATGGTATTCTATAGACATAAACATGAGGCCTTCAATTACATTCAGAAGTAAAGATGAGGAGGAAGAAGAAGAGAATGAAGAGAAAAAGAAGATGTGAAATTAGGAGCAGAATTTGAGTGTGTCAGAGAACTTGGAGAGGAAATAGATATATTTGAAATATATTGTATTCATATATGTAATAGTAAGGGTTCTTGAGTATCATCACTCTTATGGCCCATTGTCAATGTCAGTCTTTAAAAATTGTTTAAATTATGTGTATGTGGGGGTCATGGATATATAATGACATTACTGGTGACCTTTGGGGCCAGAAAAGGATGTCAGATCCTCTGGAACTGGAGTCACAGGATTTGTGAACCACCCCAGGTGGATGCTGTGAACTGAGCTTCTCTGTAAGATCAATGTGAATTATTCTTGATCACTGAGGCATCTCTGACCTGTGCACCTTTTATATTTTACACTGTGATGACTCTTCAAGTGCAATTCCTCTCTTACTGTGCAAATAAATATAATAGAAAAATGGCATGCATAAATTGTAATGATTGTCTATGGAAATATATGTTTATATATTGTGTTACATAAGATGTATTATTTAAATTACTATTTTAAAGTCACAAAGAAAAAAAAACAGCATTAAGATGCAAATGTTATGCTTCCTGGCACTGAGGTTCTCATCTTAGTTGCATTCAAAAAGCTTCTCCTATTTCAGGATAGTGAAATTTTACCATGTAATAGAGAATTTTAAATTATTTTCCCTATTTTAAAATGTAAATTTGTCATGTTTTCCCAGCATTCTTCAAGAAACCTATGAGACTGAATACATAAGGAAATGCAAGTGTCCCTTCAATTTTTGATTACAACTTGTTCTCCCTAGTGGAAGCCAAAGGATCACAGGTTACATTAATTTTCTGGAAGACTTGATCCATGCTACTGTGAACCATTTTTAAAATAAATCACACTGTTATTTAGAGTTTTCACTTTATTTAATAAGAAATCTTTATGATCAACTTATGTTAGTACACAGGAAGCTTGACTGACACTTGTTTCTAGACTATACAGCAGTCCAGGATCAGGACATATTACAATTTGTTACCAATCTTTCTCAATGATGCTTAAGTAGTTTCCAGATTTACCACCAATGATATCAATACCTTTTGTTCTTGCTGTGACAAAATGGTTCAAGCAAAGCAACTTAAGAAAGACAGGGTTCCAGATGGCACACTTAACATGGCGGAGAAAGCATACAGACAGAAGCAGAGGCTGGCTGATCACATGATATCCAGTCAGGAAGTAACAAGTGGTACATGTTAGTGCCCAGCTTGCTTTCACCTATTAATTGAGTCCCCAGGCCACAGGAATGGTGGTGCCCGCACTTGGGATGGGTTTCCTACCATAGTGACCAGAGATGATTCCCTATGTGCTAACCTAGTCAAGATGGTCCTCACGGGGTGCAGAAGAGCTTGTGTCCTGGGTGATTCTATATCCAGTCAAGCTGACCAACAGTAAGTGTCAGAGTGTACAATGATTAATCATATCACTTTCATAGGAATGGTTTAAACATCTGTGCCCTGAAGAAAGCCTTGTCTGTGTAGACATGTACATGTTCTATCTAATGTGTGGCAGGCATACATGTTCTCTAATTAGCACTTTTAATGTTGAAATTTGCTGAATGAAAACAAAAACATGAAGCTTCATAAAAAGGCAGAGTATATGTTCATGGTCTATCACTTCATCAAAATAAGAGTGAATCCTATTTAAATGCTGAAATAATTTTTTTTACAGCCATCACAGGCAGTAAAATAGGGGCAGCAATTCCTGTAGCAAATTCTTTTAGAAGATGACCTATAAAGGAACCACTGTTTTCTTTCATGTCATTCACCGTAGATGTCAGTCGCTGAATTTCTCCTTTCATTTCCTCAGATTTCTTCCTAAATCCTTCTTCAAGCAAAGCCTTTTGATGCTAAAAATGGTGAACATGAGACAGAAGAAAATATTGTAAAATCCCAACATTGTGTAAGTTATAGTTTCACACATTTGGCAAGTGGTCCTTAGTATAACCCAAAATTACTTCCCTTTCCATGAAGAAGGTTCTCTGAGTTAATCCTACACACTGTGAGGAAGAATAGTGAAAATTTCCCTGGGATTGTTCCACCATGTCTGGTTGGTTATGATGCTGGCAGAGGTGTGAACACATTCCCGCACTCATGCCCACGGAAAAGCACTGGTCAGATTGTGTGGAGCTCAATCCACTGAGACAGTGTGGCAATCACATCATACAGACAGTGGCAACCAATCAGTTGTTTTAGAAATCTGTTGCCATTTTGCTTGAAGTTGGGCAACGAGACAATCACTCTCCTGCCATGTGCTGGTTCAAGCAGCTGTCCACTCTGGAGACAGCTACAGGACCTGCAGAAGCTGTCAATTATCTGTTCTTTGCAGTCTGGATATTTCTTTCAGTTTTATGTCAACATAGGTCATTCTCAGACTGGGAGGGTGGGTGTCAGGTGCCTGATAATGTGGGCCTTGTTAACCCAGGCCCATTGTTGTCCTTATTAAGCTACCTGGATGGGAGTTTGTTTGGTGAGTACCAATGAGGTTGTTTTTAAATATCCTGAACTGATGTATCAAACTATTGAAGTCATTCAAACCCTAAAGGAGCAACTGCAAGCGTGAGGGAAAGCCCCTTAAGCAACAATACCTTAGGGAGGTGCTTCCACTCATGAGCAGGCTACATAATTTCTCCTTCTACCCAGGGTATGACAAGCACCAGGGGGAGGAGGAGTCCTACCTGCAGCTGATTCTCGAGCATTGTTTTATGTTCCTTGATGAGCTGTTCACGCTCCTGCATCAGCTTCGTTTTCAGCTGCTCAAGGTTTTCCTTATGACTTCTTTCTTGAGCCTCTATCAGTTGCTGCTGCTCCTCCTGCTTCTGTCTTAGCAGTTCCTGTTCCTTCTCAGCCGCCTCCCTCTGGGCCCGCTCCTCTGCCCCAGGAAGATTCATGGAGGGAAGAAAGTGATGGGAGAATGAGGATGGACGGTGGGGGACAGAAATGATGGGTTAAGTAAAAAGTCTACATTCCAAAACCCAGAGAGCTATTCAGATCTGAAAGGAAACCACAGACTCCACATTGATCCACACCATGGAGAGAGTGTTTCTAAAGGGGATGAGGAGACCCTGCCCATCTGGCTGAAACACAGACTGACTTCTTGTTGCTTGCAGAGTGAGCTTCCACAGAAGGGTAGAGAGCTGCTAATCTGGGAATGGGTTACCCTGCCTCTATCAGGAAGCCTTGTAGGAACCTAACCCCTGCTAAAAGCCAAGAGACATGCTCCTATACCTGCGATGGTCTTCTCGCCAGCAGTTAGGGCTGTATCTGCCTGCAGGATGGAACTCTCGATGGTGGCCTGTGACTGCAGAAAGCTCTGGAAGACTTCACTTGCCTGCAAGACCAAGAAGGAGCAAAGACCTTGATAGATCCTGGGAGAGAACCTGTGTGACTCAACTGTTAAAATTCTATGGTTACGCCTGCAGACTGCCCCTGCTCTTCACTGGCAATAGATACTTCTGGGTTCATGGCTCCCCTGTCATCCCCACTAGGGCCACCTGCCACCACCTGTTCCCAGATCACTCCTGTCCACATGTGCAGATTTGGGCACTGGAACCTATGATGCTTTCAAATATGGTATCCCCAAGTAAAATGCTGCATCACTGTGTGGCCTTCACTTTTTCTGCTCTTGTTGGCTGTATTCATGGTCAAGTCCCTCCATCTGCCTGGACTTCAGGTACAAATGTGCAAACTCTCGCAGTAGGGGTGGGCATCACCCAAAGCATTTTACATAACTAAAGAAAGAACTGAGGAAAGAACACACCATGGTTTCATGGCAACAACTTAGTAATATGTTAGCTGTATTCTTACATTTATTAGTAGCTCATAGGTACAGCATCCTGATAAACTTGAAACTTTGTGATTCAGAATTTTTATGTGAATATTTCTCAGAATTAATAGTAAATAGCAGCAGTTTCAGTCAAGCACAATTCTGGTGATGGATCTTGAGGGTAAAGCACTTGCTTGCCCTGCAAAGCCATGTTTTGGTCACCAACACCAAACCCATGCTGTCCCTGTGTTTTCTTATTGCACTTAGGAAGTGCTGTATGCTTCTGTTTTATGACACTATCCTTTCTCTGCTATGAGCATCTGTGCACTCTATATAACATCTTCCCCAAGCTCCCTACTCCTCACCCTGTTCCCTTTTCTATGTCTCTGCTCTTTTTCTCTTTCCCATGCTCCCTGATCTTGATGTTCATCCCTTTCCCATGCTTTCTACTCCTCCCCCTTTTCCCATGCTCCCTGCTGCTCACCTTAACCCCTTTCCGGGGCACCTGCCAATAGTCATGCTCAATCTTCTCCCTCATTTCCATGTAGAGCCTGTGTCCTCCAGGAACAGAAAATGTTGAAATATTTTCCACAAAAGCCTTTGAAAGCCGATTCAATTCTTCCTGGCAGTATTGATCTGATGCTTCTTCATTCTTCAACATGAACATCCTTTTCTTCTCTTCTATTAATTCCTACAAGGGAAATGGACAGAGATCTGACACGTTGAAGTAATAGAAGAGATAAGGTTCCAAGAAAGTTTGTAGAAGAGACAACCTATCTCCCACAAGAAAGTATTGTAGTGTAATAAGACCACAAGAGAATGTGAAATGATAATGCCTGAATTAAGATTCTATAAAATCTGTACAAAGCCACACTAAATGTTCTTGAATTTCCTAGTCCTCAGGACCTTCTGTAAAAGGATGGCTCTGCATACTACAGTCTCTGGTTCCTATTGGGGTCACATCCTGTAATTCTATCTTCAATGACACAATGATATGACAAGAAGCAATGGAAGAGCAGTGACCTGCAGTGGGACTCTTGTGAGACAAAACTGTTTCATGGGAACAGAAGAATAAAGCAAGTTCAGGGATGAGCTACAGGTGTTCTGGCCAGGGTTGCAATCCACAGAAATTAACTGTGTGAAGGACTTAGGCAACTACATACTCATTATTCCGCTCATTACAGATTTCTGTATAAAAAGCACCTGAAGTTTGAGAAGGGGGCCTGAGTCTTTCACAACTGTGTTCACTATGACCACACAGAGTGCTCATCTTTGAATGAATCACACACCCGGGGTCATGAAGGCACAGCAGCACCACAGCCTTGAAAGGTCAGAGTCATGAAAGATAATGATGCCAACGTTACCAACAGCTTCTTCTGGAATTGCTGGTTTTCGTCCTTGAAGGAGTGCTCCATGAAGACAGCAATGGCTTCCTTCTCGCAGGCTGTGTGCACATCCAGCAGCTCCTGGAGCGTGTCTGTGGGCAGCATCAGTCGCTGGTCCATCTGCTCACTGTAGTGCTCAGCTGCCTTCTGCACAGCTGCTGAGTTCTCACGCTGGGCCAGAGTTGTCACCGCATCGTCCAGACAAGGCACAGCTCCATTGTTGATGGCATCCACGTAGGTTGTCACCAGAGTCCCCAGTCCTTCACGAACCAGGAGTTTTAGGGGATAAGTATGAAGTTATAAGAGTCAGGGATGCAGTTTTAAGACTATAGTTCTACTCTTTCAAAGCTATACATGCACACTCATAAGCTCAAACAAACAATCTCCTACAAGACATCATATTTTTTTGGATTATCCCTTTGTTTTTGATGCTTTCTAGTTCCAGTTAAAATTAAAATCAATCTTCATGCAATAAATTCAATTATCTATAAAAAATGTAATGTTGCCTTTAAATCTTAAAATTCATTAAAATAGATAAACTAACAAACTAAAAAGGGAAAACGTATCATTAAATCTTAAAAGAATGAATTTACATGGCTTAAACACTAGTACTTATGTTGGAAATATTTCAATTTCCAAATTACATTACACATTGTCGTTCCAAAGAATAATTAGTATACAAATCACCCCCTCTGAAAATAAAATATATCAACTTGAGCAGTTTAAACACTGATTTTGTACTTGATTAGACAATTTTCACTTGTAATTTTATTATCAGTTGAGAATTTCATATACGTGTGTTAGAGCTATAGATACCAGTGATGAAGTACGCATTTTTAAAGAAGGATTTGTAATCTACAGTTAATTATAAAACATATATGTTTTTCAGAGTACGGACACAAGCATATTATCATTGTATAGATAAGTTTTTAAAATACACTTACTAATTTCAACATATATTACTCTATGCAAAAGTGTGTTAAAAAAAAAAAAAACACTCACGATTCCCAGTGACCTTAATTCCCTCTCTGAGCGTCTTGATCTTTCCATGGGTGAAGATGAAAGAAACAAAAGCCCTCGTTTGTTCCAGGAACATAGGATCCAGTTGTTCTTCTGAGATAGTTTCAAGCTTGCGTAAGAGTGCTTTGTCACGTGTTGGTTGGTCAAAGACAAAACATTTCCGCTTTGGGAAAAAATGTCTGATGCACTCCCTGGGCAGATTGGATGCTTGGACTCTGGGATTGACACCTAGTGTTAAGGGAAACACAAAGCCATGAGGTAGTCTTAGAAGAGAGAGCAAATGATGAAGGCTCTTGTCTCTGTGAAGTGTTCTGCACTCTCAGGTCTCTACCATAAGCATGCAACACTCTTTACAGGTCAAAAGTATACCAAGTTTGTACTTGGCAGACATCTGGTGAAATATTCAGGAGACATTTGACTCCACTGGATGATCATATGGTTGATATCCACAGACCTAAACATGCCTAAAATGTCAAACACATTTCAGTTGTGTATCCTGTTGACTGAGCAACAAAATACTAAGTGTGATTTCTGATCCAAACACTCCTTTGTAGAGAGGAGCTGTGGAACTCAAAAGAAGAGCCACAAAGGACTTTTTAAAAAGTAGTAAAATTAGCATTAGCAATTCTCAGAATGATGCCACAGTTAGCAAAGGAAAACTACATTGACACTAAAAGACTTCATTTGATGTCAATGCCAAGTATGCACTCCTAGAAAATAGGTGTTTCTCACAACTGGGGAAGGATGGAAGAGCTACGAAAATATGTAGGATACATAAGTCTAGAGATTTGATGAGAAACATCAAGACAGCATTTTATGAAACTCCTCACCTGAGAATTTTCTCCATTTTGCTCATGTGAACATTTGTGGTGTGTGTATCCATGTTTGCTTGTGACTGGGTTATATGTGTGAACAAAGAAAAAAAAAGAAAGGAAAGGGAAGGAAACAAAAGGAAAGGAAAGAAATCTGGGTGGGTGGCTTACACATTCAAACCCAGTAAATGGGAAAAAAAGACAAAAGAAATTGTGAATTTCAGGCCAGCCTGGTTTGGGCTACATAATGAACACCAGGCCAACTAAGCGCCACATTTGATTCCTGGTTTAAAAAATAAACAGTAATAATATATTATAGTGAAGAGACTCTGGCCAGCTTGAGTGTGGTGAGCATGGTTCTGGCAGGCTCTGCCTTTCCCCCAATCCCTCTGCCTTGCTAAAGTTCTTTAGGTTACATTTGCAAAACTACCTACCAAGTTCTATTTCCCTATTACGCCATTTCATCCTCCTGAGACCAAATACCAAGGTCCAGCTTTGGAAGCATCAAAGTTCAACAACCAAAAGGTGACCTAATTAACATGCCCAATTAAAATTAAAGACCTCATCATTACATGAAATTTCCTCTTTTATTTTGTAAACTGCCCTTTGTCTAGGTGCCGTTATTGTCTCCATTCTATTCGGAGGCAGTNTGCCATTTGTCTTTGTGCCATATCTGTTTCCTCTCTATCCAGAGGCAGTCCTTTGTATTCTGGAACAAATATCTGTGTCCCCTCTCCCACTCTTCCCCTTCTCACTCATCCTCTATCTTCTATGTTTGTCTCATCCCCTGCCCTTTGTCTCTTCTTTGTACTGAGAGTTTGGTCTTGGGGTGGCCTGGACTGGATACTTTCCTTTTCACAACCAATTTTATGATTGTGAGTACTGGTTTCACAAAGTGCTTTCCTACCGACTATGTTTTTAACATTCTCAGAAATCAAAGACAGAAGAATTAAAACACTGAGCAGATCAGAATTGGTATTCTTCACTAGGCTTCATGGGCTTCACACTTTGTAATGTCACATTATTCATGCTAATAACATACATGCAAATAGATTATAGATCACAATATAACTGATTCTGACGTGTAGCATGTTGTGATGAATTATGATGGCATAGACTAAAAAATTACATCTGTCATTTTACTTAGAACATAGCTTTTTTGTAGACAACATAACCAATTCAACATTGAAAACCTCTGTTCCTGCAAAAGAAGAACAATGTATAACTCTGTGAAATATATTTGAGATGGGCTATGTATGACAAATTCATGAATAAGAATTATGTAGCCAGCTCTTTCTTAAAGGAAAACAGACACAAAACAGACAAGACAAATGTCTGGACTTGGAGAAGGTTAGACTCTAGATGCTAAAGTACAAACTGTAAAGAACATGATTTGGAATAATTTGGTGGTGTTCCAGGTTCTACTTTTCTCAAAATAAATCAAACTCCAGTTCCCAGGCATTACCAGCCAATGACAATCAGCATTTCTGCAGACCTCCATCCCACTGCAAATACAGAAGAATCCCACTGAGGATGGGAGCAACTCAGTAGATCCCAGCCCTTCCCAGTCCCCTACCCCAGCCCTCCCTCTACCTGGGATCAGCTTCAGTGCATTCTCCAGGTACTCGTCCTCCGTGATGCTCTTTCCATCTATCTGCAGCTCCAGCATGAAATCCCGAACAGCCCAGATGAAGTCTGGGAAGAAACTCACAAACTCTGTGGAATTCTTTATTCCATCAGGATTTGGGGAAGACTTTGCCCTGATCAGCTCAGTGAGTTCTGTGACGTAACTGGCACTGGGTTAAGGAAAAGTGAGTTCACATGCACATTCTCATGATTCTCTTATTAAAATAAACCACAATAAAGAGTTGTTGCTGCCCCGAGTCTCTTCTGCCCTGACCAAAAGCAACACAGTGATAGGGCAGGTCTGTGCCTCCATATGCATTCCAGAACACTCAGTGAAACATGGCACCTCAGGTCCTGCAAGGATACTGCAGCTGCTCCAGGGCCTGGTGGTTGATGGTGCCCATGCTGTTGTATACAAAGGTGCTGCTCAGAAGCACAGCCAGGGCAAAGATCCACGAGTCATTCTTAGAGTCCCCCTGGAAGACACATGAGGGAAGAGTGAGGAACCATTAATAAAAATTCAGAGAGAGAAGTTGGGGTCCAACATGAAGACCTGAAAAGCAAAACAGACAGTCACTGGCTCTTACTTTGACCTCAGTCTAAAAATGGTGATCCTGTCCCCAAAGATCTCAAAATGATACTGTGCCAGAGAGCTGCCTCCTCTCTTCTTATAAGCTTCTCAAGGATTTGGATTAAATGTGTGCACCACTAGGATTAAAGATATGCACTTCCCAGGTTGTATGGAAAACTAGTGAGGCTACTGGTATTAAAGGTTTATGTTACTACTACCTAGTGTGTAAGGCTGGCCAATGGGACTTTTGACTCTCAGATCTTCAAGTCAGCTTTATTTATTAAAATACAAACAAAGTGCCACTACATTTCCCTTTTTGTCTAAAATAAAAAAGTATATAACTAATATAAGAAAAATTATATACAATAACAGATGGTAAATACGTCAATGTCTAGTTCATTTGCATTTGACAAATTCAGAGAAAATATTTCATATCTATCCTAACTTGGGAAGTCCAAAGTCTCATACCTAATTTACTTTTTATCCTAACATGCTTTCTGCATCTAGGAAACTATAAATATAGTTATCTAATCTTCAACTGCCTCAGAGACTCAAGAAGGAAATAATATTAACAGAGTGAACAGGAAGTAAAAGCAAATGACTTCCCAAAATGTGGGTAATGACAGAAACATCTGCTGCCTAGACAGTCACTCAAAGTTCCTCTGCAATGTTATATCATCCATCTTTGACCTACAGACCTAGCATATCTGACAGACTTTTCTGTGAAGCAGGATAATTTGTGTCCTGCTTTGTCTAATTAGGACAGAATACTGTCAGCAGTTGAGGCAGGGGCATTTGCTCAGGAAAAAACTTTCTGAACATAGACTCTAAGGACAATTAATAAACGGGATCTCACAAATAGGAGTAAGTCTATAACAGTTATAATCTGATAGTAATCTGGTAGATGGTTAGTATTCAGAATATATAAAGAATTAAAAACAAAACAAAGAAGCAAGAAACTGAACATCAAAAAACCAAATATCCCAACTTAAAATGTGTATAGAGAACTAAAAAGAGGGCTCTCAAACAAAGAAACACCAAAGACTAAGAAACACATGAAACAGGTCCCCCCCCCCTTAGCCACCAGTTTGCAAATTCAAACTGCTTTGAAATATCATCTCCTCATAGAATGGCCAAGAGCAATAAAACAAACAATAGTACATCTTTTTATGTACTGATACACGTATGATGTCACAGAGAGAGTGACATCACATGCAGTCTGCATGGTTTCCAAGGAGACAAAATCCCAGAACTTAGAAGGGAAGTAGACACAAAGTCCCAAACTAACTTAAATTTTAAAACTATGATTGTTTCTTCGCATATGGTTTCAAAGTATTTACAAATATGCCAATGACATTCTTTATAATTAAAATTCGTAAAATTCAAAATAAATCGCAAATTACTCTCTAAAGAGATTAATGTTGATCAAGAACAGCAGCACACATTCTGATTTGAAGCAAATTCCTGACTATGGTAATCAGAACAGCACGATTTTTTCCAAAACATGTTCCAAAAGGCTGTTAACAGATACCACAAGAAAAACAAAGGAGGAGACAATGGATGGTGTCTGTCTCAGAATACCATGCTGAATCCCGTTAATTTGTACAATTAACAAATTGAGGAGTATCCTTGAAGTGTGATAATAACAAGACAAGGATGTATACCAATGGGACATAGGAAGAGGCTCATAAATAAATCGATGAATTAACTATCGGCTGATCTTTGCCAAGGCTGTCAAGAACTCACAAAACAGGAAGACGGTGCCTTCCACAGATAGTGTTGGGGAAATAGGGCATCCACATGCAGAAAAGCAGGATTAGATCCTGTGCACACTACACACAAGAGCCATCGGAAATAGATACAGGTAAGTGCTAGGATGTGAGCCTGGATATGGCAGTCACAGTGTGTGTGTGAGGCAAGCAGAGCAGTACAGGGAAGGAACGGCGGCAGTTTTCTTAGCCAAGGAAGGGACTTAACCTGGAGTGATGAGTGGACAGAGAAAACACGCTACACATTTGCGCCAGACTCAGATGCAGACACACAAGAAAGAAACCCTGTGATATAAACATGCAGATGAACATGGCAAGCATCTAGGAGAGTGGAGTGTCTGGTTCTATGTCTAGAACTAAGAGGAGAATAAGAGGATGAATCAGCAAGCAAGATGACACAGGGTGGAAAGGCTCTAACTGCGCAACCCCATCCGCTTATTTCAATCTCTGGAACCCATGAAGCGGAAAGGGGTTGTGACCTGCGCCTGCACACACACACACACACACACACACACACACACACCATGCATCTACATACACACACATACATGCATCTACATGCACCACATAACATCTCGCATACATCAATAATCTTTGTAAACCACTCAGTTCCCCTATTTAAACAACCAAATTTATCCTATTTAGCTATTGTGCGACAAACAGGCCTTCACTGAACCTGCAGAATCAGTTCTCCCCAGATTGCCTCAAGGACAGCTGACAAGTTTCACCATAAAAAATGTAAACCCAAGGGGTTGGACAGATGTCTCAGTGGTAAGAACACTCACTGCTCTTTCAGAGAACCGCAGTTTGGTTACCAATATACACATCAGATTGCTTCTAACTTTCTGTAACTCTAGCTCCAGGGAATGTAAAGCCTCTGAATACCTAGGATGCCTTTACTCACAAACACACATACCACAAGCAGACACACACACACTACACACACTACACACAATAAAAAAAATATAGCTCTCAAAAATGTAAACCCAATCCTTAACCCCATTTCCAAAATGTATCCTAGGTATCTCAGAAGACGAGTCAGCCATTGCTCACCAACTGAGATGGGATGACGTCATCCCCTATGGGAGCATCTATCCACCTAACTGCTTCTAGTGTGATGTCGTTCACCTTCTCATGGAAGCATCTGTTCACCCAACTGCTCTTACTGTGATGTCATCTACCTTTCCATGGAAGCATCCATCCACCTAATTCCTCCTAGTAGGGGTAGCACTGTGCCACCTGGTTCACCTTTCAGAAGAGAAGACCTTGTTCACCTAGCTCTGTGCGAGCTGATGGGTAACAGCTCTCATATGCCAGCACTTAGAATGACAAGGCCTCCAGGGAAGACTTCTAGTGACAGGTAGGCACCAGAGATGAATACCCTCACCCTTTACCCAACACAGGCTGGCTCTAAAATCCCTGCCCTAGTTCTACTTCTGGAGTTCAGAGGTCAGAGGCTGTTCCGTGACTGCTCTTCCTCTCTGCATTCTTTCCCGTACTGGACTATATGAGAAACACACAGGTAGGATCCTCAATGAAACTAGGAAGGTTCATAAGAAAAAAGAAAACCCTTTATTTTCTTCCCTAATATCTAACTACTGTACCTATAATCCAGGAATTTAACTACTAAACAAATTTTTATTGGATTGAATCAAATCATTCACTCAAATGGCAAGAAATAAAAGCATGTTTCACCTAATATAATTCATCTTATCACTGGGCAGTAGTGGTCCAGGTCTTTAATACAGCACTTGGGAGCTATGAGCAGGAGAATCTGTCAGTTTGTGACCAGCTTTGTCTACAGAGCAAGTTCTAGGATAGGCTTCAAAGCTGCACAGAGAAACCCTGTCTCAAAAACAAAAGCAAAAACAAAAACTTGACCTTATCTAAATGTGAAATCTAAATAGATCTCACCTACTGTAGTTCAGTCTGTAGAACTATTAGATCTATTCATGAAGAGGTCAACCAGTTAGATAGCAAGGGCTCATAAGGGTCAGCATGGACCTCATCCTACCTTTTCCACGTCACCCAGGCCCTCAGTGTCCAGGAGGACCAGGGTGTGGTTTGGCTTGGTGGGGTGTGGCACACACCACATCCAGATGCCCTTGGTTTCAGACTGCACAGTGGAGCCCAGAGGGAAGCCTGCTGGGAGAGGTAGGGAGTAAAGGTCGGTTTATGAACGTCCTGCACAGGCAGCCTCGTGTACTAAAACTTCAGTTCATGGAAGCCAGCACCATCTTAAGGAATTCTGAAAGTTTTGGGAGTTGAAGCCTAGATGGAGGATACGGAAGTGTTAACTCTTCCCAATCTCTTCTACCAGTCTTCCATGCAGCTGCTTCTGTGATGTCACTAGAGCCACAAGATCAAGAAGCCCAACCATTAGGAAGTGAAATCTCTGAAACCGTGTCGAGAAAAGTCCTTCCCCATGAAGTTGTTCTCTCTGGTGTTTCAGATCCAGCCATGAAAAGCAAAGAAGAGAACAATCCACACAAAAATCAGATGGCAGCAGTAGAATTGGCAGTGCTGTGAATCTCAGCAGTCAAAATGGTGCTTCATCTTTCCTCAAAACCATACTAGTTTATAAGTCATCTATTTCAAGCTATAGTGGGCATTTAACAAGAGAATGAAGCCTCGGAGGACTCCAAATGGAAACAGAGGCATCCACGAAGGGGAGCACATGGCGCCCTCTGGTGGCGGCAGTGAGGGTTTTAGCCAGCCATGATTGTACACACCTGCCATCCCTGAAGGCAGGAGACAGAGGCAGGGGAATTGTCAGTAGTTTGACAGCAGTTGGGACTACATAGACACAGCCAGGCCAAACAACAAGACAGTAAAAAAAAAAAAAAAAAAAAACAGGTATTTTTGCATATTGTGGGAAATGGTATGGGTTCCATGTCACAGACACACAAGAAGAGAAAAACAGGAAAGTAGAAAAAAGAAATTGGTATAATAGTTTTTATATCCAAAGTTACTACAGAAAAGCAGGAGAAATAAACAGGAATGTGCAACTATAAAAGGATATAAAGTCCTTTAAAATGTTTTTAAAATTTTAATTACAAATGAACAGTTATTAAGATTTATTGATTTCATTTTATGACTATCAGAATTTTTTGACTGTACGTATGTGAGTGAACCATGCACATGCCCCCAGTGCATAAAGGCCAAATAAGGGCAGCAAATCCTCCAGAGCTGGAGTTACAGAGAATTTTGAGTTACCACATGGGTACTGGGTACCAAATCCTGTCCTCTTCATGAGCAGCCTAGATCATCTCTCCAGCCCTACACAATTTTTAAAGTCTTAGATATTCAAAGAAATTTTTCCCTGGTGGAAATATTTTATTGAGAAAGAAAACCTGATGTATGAGACCAGAGACCGACACATATGATCCCATTGCTTAGAGCATCAGAAAAGGCCCTGTCTTGAGCACTCCTGGGAGTTTCCCTGATGGAATGAAGGGAAGAATGCAGGAACCGATTATTGGTGAGCAGTAATTATTCATGCAAATTAGCTTGAGAGGGTAGCTTTGTTGAAGAGCGTTTGGCTTTCCTTTGTTTTAATTGGGAATCAGAATTAAGATAATGGCACAAAGACACTCAGACATTTGGCTAGTACCCAGCATGCCACTCACCATGATTCTGTTCTGCCAGGCGGTTCATCAGGTAGGACTTCCCTGTCCGGTACAATCCAACAATAGCCACAACTACCACTGGCTGGGAAATGTTGTCCAGAATCTCGATGGCTGTTTGGTTCACAGACAGCTGATCATTGTGGTTCTCCACCAGACAAATGGGAGCCATCATTTGTGGTCTGGCCATAGCAACTTGCCAAGCTAAAAGAATCTGCAAGAAGAATACAAAGCCATTCTCCCCCTCAGTGTTACTCAAGCCCAAGGTGAGTTAGGACTGATGACATTTGTACATTTCCTAAGGCAGCAAGCAGATACAGAGGACATTCTCTATCATTCCTCCACAGTTCTAAAGAAGATTTATGTAAGACATGGGCTGCCAGCATGAATAAAAACCAAATGTAATAAAGACCAAATAACAGCTATCTTCATAAAATCTGTCAATATGCTAAGCCTTGTAATGAATGCCTTACCTTGTGAAGCCCACAATCTGTAAGTGCCTACAGGTTACAGGTTACTGCACCCTGCCAATAAGGTAGATGAGTTTGCAAAGCCTTAAAGACCCAGCAAAATGGCAGAGCAGTGGGTTCTAAGTCCTTGCTCCCTCTGTGAATTTAAAATGGCTGAAAATGTATAGGAGCTTTGGAACACACCCATGAATCACGCACACACTGAGATGTCCAAATGAATAAACAGTGTGAATTACATGAGTGTTCACTTAACTTTTCACTCTTGACAACCCCCCTCCTGACAGATTCTGACTGCAGGGAGCAAGGCAGACCTTAATTGTAATAAATAGGCTAGCCTGGGGTAACCTGGTCTCAGTTTTACCTAACTTGGACTTCAAGAACAGATTATTTCTTGAATGTGATATCAAGATCTCAATGGGGTGAATAGAGATAAAATCCATGTTGCAAAATTAGGAATGTTCCTGCACCAAAGGATGAGCTCTGTACATTAAATATGCGATACAAGATTAATATCTTAACCCTCTACAGTTACAACTCAGTTTTATAATGGGCAGAACCCTGGACTCTCATTTCTCCAAAGCAGGTTATGAATGGACATGAGCACATGAAAAAACATTCAATATTGCTAATCACTCTGTACAAGACAACTCTAAAATTTTAAAGAATTTATTTAAAAAGATGCAGGGTACAAACTGGGAAGTACAAGAATGAAAGATAAAAAGTGTCTGTGTTCCCACAACAACATGTAGGTCACCTTTATTAGGAAAACGTAAGAGCAAAATTAAGAAACTTTAGCTACAAGATTTCTGTCTTGTTCTGGAGACTGGTATAAGATCTATAGTCACGTGATCTCGTGTGACTTGGCTTCTTAGACTTTACTGACGTTGAGTCTTACTTCTAGGAAACATGCACACTTACTTGAAATCACTTGTTTGATTTTGCTTGAGTTTGCAGTTTACACAATAATGAGGTTATCTTAAGACCTACTTGGTTTAATTGCTCAACAATCTTTCAAACTCAGTCTGCATTATAACGAGGCTTTAAGAAACATTGAGGAACTGCCACCCAAAACCAGAATGTCACTTTGTACACACCAGGACAGCTACCACACAAAACCATAGCAAATAAATGTGAACCAGAATCCAGATCACTTAGATATTTGTGCACTGCAGCTAAGAACAGAGAATGATGCTACATCTTGGAGAACACAGTCTTGGCTTTTTATATGATGAATAGTAACCTTTGATCCAAGAACTCTGCTTTAGCTACATACAACACACAGATAAGGATTTGGACACATTTGAAGACCAATGATCAGGTTAGAGTCAAAATGTGACTCTAACCCAATCTCTCATCAACAGACCATCCACAGATATGTAGATTCACCGAGTGTGATGGCCCACACGATAGAATATTATTCTTCCAAAGAAAAAGTAAAATTCTACTGCACACTGCCACACAGACGAGCCTGAGGATATTATGCTGAGGAAGGAGAATGTGCAGAATCACGAACATTTAGATAACAGGTGATGTCACAGGTTCTTTTCAACCTTCTCCCATATATGAGAATAAAATTAATAGCATGACAAAGTGCATATAGCCCTTGTCAGTGACCTGAGCTGACGTTGCCAGGGCAGGGGGACTGGAGTGTCAGGCTACCACTTAGACTCTGTTTCTTGTCAAAAGAAAGAAACTGAGCTTCTTACACCTAAAGCCAGTCACACCCCTGCAGACCAGATAAAACATACCTGCCTTTCTGAATGTCCTTCAGTTGCCTCTTGGAAATGGAAATTAACTTCAGCTTCCAGAGTCAGTTGCTTCTTAAAGGAAGAAAAAGTAAATATAGCTGGTCCCCCTTCACAGGTGCAAGAACAGTTCTCAGCTGCCTCTGTCTTGCCTTTGCTTTCCTGTCTCTGGCTTCCTATGCTGCTCTTCTTATAAGCCAACCCACCACACACACACACACACACACACACACACACACACACACACACACAGGCACTGCAAAAAAATCACATGGTGCTGCAGAAATGAAACTGAAAGCAAAGAACTCAAAGCCCTGTTAACTCAGCCAAGGTGCTGGAGGGCAGGAAGGCCAGGGCTGACTGCTGACTGAGGGAAAGCAGTCCTCTTCATGTGAATAGCTTTTACATTTTCCTTCCCTTTAAACTGTTTTCAGCTTCCTTGGGACAGAAAAGTCACAGCAAACCTAAGGCTCCAACTAAGGGAAGTTACACAACTCAGGACAGCTGCAAACATGTTTCTCTCAGGGAAATTCCCCAGATTTCCTCAGTGAAGAGCTTGAATGTTTTTAACACTTCTTCTAAAAGGAAAGTCTTCATCTAAAAGCAGTTTTTAAAAGAAGCAATTAGAGAAGAATAGGTAGGGATAGTGAGATAGCTCAGTGGGGGAGTGCTCTAAAGGCTCCAGCAGTGCCAGCCTGGTGGCCCAGCTCTGTCTCTGGAACCCACGCAGAGGTGGAAGAGAGAACTGACGCCACAATTTGTCCCCTCAGTTCTTCAAGGGCATCCTGGATGTAAACACACAATACTAAACATATTTTTTAAAAAGAAAATAAGTAAAACTCTAAAAAGTCATAAATTTCAAAATGACAATAATTAGAAACACCAAATCAGTAGTAAAGAAGCTCAAGATTTCCAAGGAAAAACAATATAAATGAAATTTAAATGTCCACTCCACAAGTTGTAAGTGTCTGACCGTTAGTGAACTGAGCATGTGAAACATGAAACAGTTTAAAATGCCATCGTCAACACAGTCAGATTTCCTTTCTAAGAGCTGACATCTTGGGTGGTGAGCTGCTGCCTGTGATGGTCCAGCTGCTCAGGCAAGCCTCCTCCAGGAGCATCCTTAAAGCAGACAGACATCTGGGAGCAGTTGTGTGAAGAGCTCTGATGACAACCAAAGGAGCCAGGGTTGAGGGACAGCAGCATTGAAGCTGACCCAATGCCTTCCCAGCTTCCCTCCTGCCATCAGCCATTAAACCTCCCAAGTGCAGGGCCAACTCCAGAAAAGGCGGAAAAACAAAACATGCTAAACACATCTGCCAGAATCTGTGTTATTCTTGAGGAAAAGGATTAGCTTTCTATCACCAGGCAATTCAAGAAACTGTAAAGACCTCTTGAATAGGGCATTTGTATTTTGCAATGCCCCTTTGGAAGCTTCCTTAGAATGTCTGGAGGATATGGAAATCTCTTTGTTAGGTATAAACTGGAGAACATTAAAGCAGCCCTAAGGGAAAAGGGTCAGGGGATGATTGAGCCCAGAATGTTCAGTCCTAAGGAGCTAACCTGCCCCACATACAAGAAAGGTTAAATTCATTCTTAAGGTGCCTCTGATTCTTCACTTCAAAGAGCAGTGTGTACCCATATATCCATGCCAAGAGAGCTGCAACAAATCCTAGTGACCAATAATGTATCTCAGATCACACACTGCATTGAACATAACGATACACAGTGTCACCCATAAAGGCTTACAGTGATGCAAGGGTTAAAGCAGAGTTGTGGAAGGGAAAACAGAGCTGATACACATGCAGCAGAGAGAGCTGTTCTGGAACAGGGTGGTCAGTAAATACTCAGTTGGTTCAAGGTACAGTGTCATTCAAGATAGATGATTCAGAAGGCAGATTGCTCCAAAGCACAGAGCTGACTCCAGGCATCCAGTGTCTGAACAAACAGGAGCTCAACTAGGACACTACAATTTGTGCTGCCCATGTAAACAGACATCTTGAGGACAGAGCTGACAGCTTGTTGACTTGTATATAGTGATGCATACATTGGGTGATGTAACATAAATTCTACTTGGTCTCAATTATTTAAAAAAAACAGAGATATTTGGTGATGAAAGCTGAAGGATCAGAGAAGCAGAGCAGTAAGTCACTAGAAAGTTCTCTTACCTCTACCAATGCTCATTGAAAGAAGAGATCCTGTCCTCAGACTGCGTGTTTCTTTGGAACTGAACAGTTGTGGGACCAGGTGGGACATAAACCTCTGTCAGCAATAAGGGATGGAACAGTTCTTTCAAGGAGAAACCCACTTCACAAGTTTCTGAGGAATGCTGATTTTAGGCTTTTATCTGCTAGCAATTTTTCTGTTTACCCAGTTCGGGTCCAGTCTGAGTTGAGTTCAGACTGTCGTTTACAACATTGTCAGTAGCACCACCATTTTGGAGGACCAATTTGGGCTAACACTTAAGTCATGGATATAGAATGCAAACCATTGTAAATAACAAATATTGTGTGGCAGTAGAGAGGGGAATGTGATATCCATGGATGAGCTACTGTGTCCCCATATAGCCAGGTGTATTATGGGACATGGCAGTGGTATAAGTATAGTCAGCTCAGCGTAAGGCAGTCTGCTCTCCATGTCTTCAGGTTCTAAATCTGAAGGTTCAATTGACTATAGACCAAAACTTGACAAAGCTGAATAGGTGTCATTGTTTCATAAGACTACACACTACTTACAGTGCATTAGCTATTCTGGGCATTCTATAAATGATCTGAAATAGATGTATGGTTTAGATTGTTTTCAGAAAATGCTATTGTAGAATTAAGAGACAAAAATGACCAGGTTTTGGTGCGTGTAGGGGCAGGGATTTGGAAGGTAGTCTTGGAATCAACCTCCTACGCATACAGAGAAAGAACTCTACTCCTTAATCTTTCACTGCACATAGATAAAGTTTGGGGTTTAGTCTTGATAGTTAAGGTTTTCCAAGTAATAAGACAGTGATGTGTGGGGAGTGGAGGAAACCATGAGTGAGTGACATACTGAGTGAATATGTGTTGACAGGGCCTTGGGTTCAGAGGGACAGCAAAGCCACTTTTGAGTGTAGTAAGTGTTGACAGTTGTGCAGAAAGTGTCAACCATAGCTTTCTCCTGTACTCCAGGTGTTTACAGACTAAAGACAGCTCCCCTCCAGGGACTTGTGATGTGGGATGTCCTGGTTTTTGTTTTTGTCATTTATTGGTTAATGAATAAAGATATTTGCCCAATGGCTTAGCAGAGTAAAGCCACGAGGGATATCTGAACAGAGATACAGAGAAAAAGAAGGCAGTCAGGTCAGACTACAGCCAACCACAGAGGAAACAAGGCATGCAGAAAATGTGGTAACACCACAGCCACATGGCGATATGTAGACTAATAAAAAAAAATGGGTTAACTGAAGATATAAGAGGCAGCTAAAAGTACACCGGCCAATCAGTATTATAATTAACATATTTTCTGTGTGATTATTTGGGTCGAGGCATGTGGGAACAAAAGTACAGTTTCCAGTTACAAAATGGCTTCCAATGTGGGGCAATTTATAGTCACATAAAGCCTAAAAGCTTTAAAAAGTGCTTCTGGCCACAAAATAGGTTTCATTAAAAAGATGAGAGGGGTGGGAAACTAAAATAGTTTATATTAACAGGAAATCTGAACAAAATACTGTTTAATACTTGTATCATATTGATTTTAGCAAGCTAGTCTTCTCCAAAAAATACTGTGCTTCTGACTCTATAATTACAAGTGTTGGTGAAAATATGAGGATGTTATTATCAATCAGCAATGTTCGCTGAGCATTATTTATCACTTTCAGTGCCATGGGTTACAAATTTGAGTTGAGTGGGGAAGGAAAAGGGCTCTGGGGTCATCAATGCCCTTCATGGTCATCTGGTCCTAGGTCTCTTTATTATCAGAGAAAATAACTTTAGTTCTGTTGCTGAGAAGGAGTGTGAAGGTGAAACTTGGATGTTTTTAAAGTAACAGAAATAACTGAGGCTAAGGTTATGTAATTGTGATAATCCTCTGGAAATGACATTTGAGAGGTTTACCTTGTTTTGACCTCCTTTGTTACAGGCTTTGCAGTATGAATTTTTAGGAGAAACTATTATCCAGGATTCAATACAGAAAATTGCAGTGGCTGTCCCACCTATGTAATGTAAGCTTGCACTCAGGGTTCTCATGGATGTGCGTGCTATTACTGTGCGATGTTAACGGTTCCTGGGTGGAGAGCTAACTCACATCCTCTCAAGGTCAACAGTCTATGTCTATCACCTGCAAAGTGAAGATCCATCCTTCTGCTGCAAAGAAATACACCTCAACATCAAAGACAGACATTACTTCAGGGTAAAAGGTTGGAAAATATTACAAGCAATGCACCTAAGAAGCAAGCTGGGGTTGCCATTTTAATATCTATTTCTAGTGAACAAAACCAAGTCTGGAGAATGAAAAAAGAAAAAAAAAAAAAAGAACCACACTAATTGTTCAATACCAGGAATGAGGTTAACGTGTTTTATTTCTTATAAATTATACATTCATAATTTATTATTAAAATGTGGACACAATCAGTCATATAATACAACTTATATTATGTACTTTGCACATTATATACTTTGTATATTATGCACAGTAACATATGGCACATTCATGACATAACATGAGGAAGGGGGAGTCCAAAATTGCAGTTGTGAAATATGTGTGTGTCATGACTTAGAAGAGTCTTTAAAGCTTTTAGTTATCACTGGACAATATCTGTCCCTTTAATTTACCTTTGAAAACTTAAAATTGCTCAGAAGTGTTTTTCTTCTTGTTTATTCAACAGAGAACACTCTGTTGTGGAGCAAGGTGCTTTGTTAAAAACCTATTACCTCCCTCTCTCTGCTGTGTAAAGCTCAGTTTGACCATACACACCACAGGAAAGGCAAGGTATGGATTCATCTTCCAAACTTAAAGATGACAAAGGAGGACTCATGTGACCCAGGTGTCCTGACGCGATCGTATGGCTACTCAACACTGTCGGGGCAGAACCTCAGCAGTGTCCTCACCTTGCTTCCTTCCAGCTCCTCCGTGGGCTCTGGGTGGACTATAAAGCCAGGCAGTTCCAAGTGCACAGAATTCTAGGAGGCTGAACTGTGACTGCTACACCTAAAAGATAACGTGGCACTGTGTCCAAATCATTTGTGCCACACACCTAAGTCTGTATCTACCCTTCTTCAGCTACGGCTTTTTCTACTTTTTTTTTCAGCCAGTCTCGTAGCCCAGACTGCCCCTACACTGTTGACCCTTCTGCCTCTACCTCCCAGGTGCTGGAACTGCAGTCAGGTGCCATCATGTTCAGCTACAGCTCTTTTCTTGATCACAAGTCACCAAGGGCTGCTGTTTACTGCATGAAATAGATGCCATTCTCCCCAGAACAGCTCTGAAACCCACGTCCTCAAACGGGGTATGTCTCAACTGTGTATTTTAGTGTTTCCCAGAGTAGCAAAAAAGAAACTACAGTTCTAATAGCCTGTAGTGCTAGTCAACTTGACAACACATCCTCTGTACACCTCCCTTTCCAGTCTTCCTCAGCCACACTATCCACTGTCCTGACGGTACTTGCCCTTCAACTGTCTCATGTTGTAGCTTCTAAGGGATCTGAGGAGTAAGATACCCGAGTGACAGCCTCAAGCACTGCTACTGGTTGGTTACAAGCACTTGCTGTCATAAGCAGGCTTGTTTCATTGTGTGCCCCATCCCACACATACAGACATTTTCATAATCTAGGCTATTACTAATATTCTAATAAAGGGAAAACTTAATTGCTTTTAATTAGAAAATAGACAAATTTATTATATATGTAATCTTTATTAAGTCAAGTGACCAATATCCCCTACTTCTGAAATTCTAATTGCAGAGATTTGAACAATTCATTTCCTACTTACACCAACAGAGGGCAAGGTAGAGGAAAGGGATTAAACTTTATTCTTTGACTCAAGAAGAAAAAACCCAAACAAACCAAAAAACAAACAGATGGCACTCATGGGTAAAAGGAAAAGAATTTTGTATAATATTATAATAAAAGACAGTACATAATATATATCATAAATACTCTGTAGGGACTGCAGTGAATATGTGGTGCATGATCAATAAACATGGATACCACATAACGGCCGCACTTAAAGTTGAAAGTTGTTTTCATGTAACAGCAGGTATACACGATAAATATATAAACTCAATATGCATGGAAGACAAACTATCAGGAAGGAAGAACTTGTTCACGGCACTCATAGAAGAGATGGAGAGGAAACATGAAAATCCCATTAAAATCAGATGTTTCATTCATTAACTGACTTGTCGGCTCCTGTTTTCTTTGGAGACATGACTAACATAGTCTAGTAATTAATACAAGAATGTAAGACAAGCACTAAAATTAGGGTTTCTCTACTGGTTCTAGAGCTGAGGGTAAATCACCCGTCCTCAACTATATCCTTCTTATCCCTTCATACGACACAAAGTATGTTTGGAAAACCACCACTTCTAGTTGAGAACAGACTTTTACAGAGTTAGTAGAAGCCTCCTTCTTCTACTAATGCAAACTCTACCTGATGCTTTCTGAGAACAGATGGGACTTGCAGCAAAAAAAAAAGTCTTTTAATTAAAGCAAACTTTGTTTGTATTATAAATTCTATTCTGACATACTGGACGAAAAATATCTGAGACCATGTCTCTGAAAAACTATGACTTTTGCTTTATGATTCATAACGAATTTCAAAATGAAGTCTCATTCTTAAACAGTTGCTTAACTGAACACTTTACTGCACACTAAAGTAACATTTAATAAGTTGGTTCTACTAGAGAGCTTTGAATATTGAGTTTCAAATAAACTGAGACATGAAAACATTCACACTAAAACTGTTCTAAATCAAATTTAGTGTGAATTTAAGGAACCATACAATTCTCCTTTGTTGTAGTTAGAGACACTATTTGGAGA
Organism: Alexandromys fortis; assembly: GCF_014885135.2. Taxonomy (NCBI): domain Eukaryota; kingdom Metazoa; phylum Chordata; class Mammalia; order Rodentia; family Cricetidae; genus Alexandromys; species Alexandromys fortis. The sequence goes on along the minus strand of NW_026067971.1, from coordinate 4,862,357 downwards.
TTTTCTGGGGCCATTTTATAGAGCTAAACAATACAAAAAAAACAAGAAATACAGCTAGTCCCACAGATATCAGTTATGAGAAAGTAGGCAAAAAAAGAGTGCAGTTTTAACATCTTAACTATTGATACAAACTCCAGCACAATGGGGACATGGCCACACTATGGTTTATCCGTATGGTTTAAAGTTTACAAGTAGAGGGCGCTGGAAATGTACAACCACATAGTTCCGTCAGCATGGAAAGAAATGCCCTCCTTTCCTTCTACACACTTGCTAAAAATGGCAATGCTGACTTGTGGCTGGAAGTGTACTCAGGAGTCTTTACAGTTCCAGCTTTAAAAAGCTACTTCATTGTCTCCTGAACAGAATTAGGCAGGGCAGCAATTGGGCGTACTTCTCAACATACTTTCCAGTTTTTTTTTCCTTGGTTCAATATTTCAAAGTCAGATCTGTCATGTGAGGAAGTCTTCCTTCTTCCATCCATAGGTAAAGTTTATAGAAAATAAAATCAAGTGCAGAAGATTAATGATTAGTTATAAAGACCAGCATCATATGATTATCAGGCATAAATAATGTACTTGTTATGGCAAATCCACTCAGAACCACACAGTGGATTACCACATGTAGATCCTGGCACCCCCGTTTCCGTCTCCGACTTCTAGGTCTCATTGTCATCTGAGGATGCTGGCCTGAAGAGGACACTGCATCATCAGCTCCAACACTCCAACCGCTGGTGCACTGCATTAGCAGATCATCTGTTCCCTGTGACCTCACTGTCACCACCTGCCTGCCGTCATTAAAAAAGAAGAAAAATAACTGTTACCATTCAGGTGATGCATACACAGAAGTTATCTTAGAAAATCTGGGATCAAGTAACGTTTACAGTTAGAAAAGACTCGACAGAAACAGCAGTGCCTGCAATCCTTGTCACTGGAGTCCCAGCATGACAGTCACATATGGAGAGACAGGCTTTCCCATCATCACTTGGTCCCCAACAATCAAAGGGTGGGGTATGAGGAGCCATACTTTCACATCATGCTTTGCTCTGCGCTCTCAGAGGAAGAAAATCTTTTCTTTGCAAAGGTTACAGAAGGTGACTACTATGACATTTCATAGAATTAAGGCTTTCTCTTTCAAAAAGAGATCAAAAAAATTGGCACAAAGTAAATGAAAACAACTTTGTGACTGTTTTTAAAACATTTTAAAACTATTTTTTCTTTATTGAAAACAGATTTTCTTCATACAATATATTCTGATTACTATTTCCCCTTCCCAAATCTCTTATCTGAATCCACACCCTTTGTGACTTTCCTTAGAAAACAAGCATCTAAAGGATGGTAATAAAGAAAACAAAGACAAACAAACTGGAATAGGACAAAATAAACAGAAGAAAAAGAGCCAAAGAAAAAGCACAAGAAACATATACACACATCTGTACACACAAGAATCCCATAAAAACATACAACTGGAAGCTCTACTATACTGCAAAGAACCTGTAAGATAAAGACAAATGGCCATCTATTATTGTGAGGTATCCACCAAAGAAGACTACTTGGACAGAGTCAAGCCACAGAAGTCTTTATTAGCCTGATACAGATTGCACTGGGTTTTCAGGACCAGAGTGTAGTCCTGAGCCTTTCTCAGAGTGGGCTTTTAACTACAAAAATCACATCCTGAGCTGACACACCCCAAACTCCAATTAGCCAGAGGCCAAGAAGTACATCCCATCTAGGGATGTACTGTGGACTTCGATGGATTAGGTCTTTGCTCTAACTCTGTCAGGTGTCGCTGCCTACACACCAGGTTCCAAGGTCGGAATGGCATTTCCCTCACAGCATCAGTTGTGCTGAGGTCTTGGGGCCTGTAACATTACTGCTGGGAACAGGGCCTACCCTTCAGTCACTCGTCTTCAGTGTCACCAAAGAAAACTGTCACTAGCAAATCTACATGGAACAAAACACCCTGTTTGCCAACAGCATCAAGGAGTCTTCCATACCTCATGTCTCTTCCAGCTCCACAATCTCGTGCCTTACGATCAACACCTGGGACTGGGACACCATACTGCAGTGGAATGTCCATTCCTCTGTTCATGCTCTTCCCAGGCTGCAGGAGACCACACTATTCAGGGTTTCCTGCTATACTGTCTTCTGAAAAACAAACAAACACACAGTAATGTTTTGAAAAACAAACAAACAAACAAACAGTAATGTTTTCCTGTTTAACATTATGATCTGAAACACTTTTTAAGTGGTTTCAGCATTTAGAGAAAAAGTCATGGTCTGGTTGGAGAGAACTAAGAGCTACATCTTCACCAGTGAACATGCTATCTGAAGTCTTCAAATGTACACACCCCTACAGTCAGACACTACATTAAAAAAAAAAAATCCCAAAAAACACTTTTTATATGTGAAGTGTTTTGGCTACAAAGATATTCATTTGGAGTGCTAATTTTTAAAGAATGGGGACATGAAAAAAATCAATAGATAGGAAACTGTTTAAATATATTGTTTATCCACACAACAAGTTTCTAAGGTGATACCAGAAATTATACTGTAAGAATACACTTAAGGCCGGGCGATGGTGGTGCATGCCTTTAATCCCAGTACTCGGGAGGCAGAGGCAGGTGGATCTCTGTGAGTTCGAGACCAGCCTGGTCTACA
>NW_026067971.1:4857377-4859655 GCF_014885135.2 Alexandromys fortis | reverse complement strand
AAAAAAAAAAAAAAAAAAAAGAATACACTTAAGAAAACAGATTATACTCACAATGTATATTAAGTAACAAAGCAGTATGAAAATAATGTTCTCTAACTCCATTACTTTGTATAAAAATATTACATACATGCCTTAAAATCATGAATTGAAGAGTTTTTGAATATAGCATGTCTGCTGTCTTCCCATTGAAACAACTGTCCAAAGCTCTATTTTTAAAGAAGTGGTATGTGTGTGCAGTGTGCACATAGAGTATAAATATGCCAGGTGAGACGGACTGCCTGTGCACATGCATGTGGAAGGCACAGGTTACTATGGCTGAGAAGAGATCTCTCCCTAACCCTGAGCTTGTTATATGGCTGGCGAGTCCTGGCATCTGCCCATTCCATCTCCCTGCCTGGCTTTTATGTTGTTGCTGGGAATCTGAACTCGGGTGCTCACACCTGCCTATGCAGTAAGCACTATTTTATCAAGTCATGTCTACAGCCCTTAGAAGTGTTTTTAAAATTTTATTTAGTTGTATTTCATATACATTGGTGTTTGCCTGCATTTATGTCTGTGTGAAGGTGCCAGATCCCCTGAAACTATTATGAACAGTTGTAAGCTGCCATGTGGGTGCTGGGAATTGAACTTGTGCCCTCTGGAAGACAGCTTGTGCTCTTAACCACATTGAGCCATCTCTCTAGGCCCATGTATCTTTTAAGAACCAATTTTTGTAAACTTCTATGAAAATGAAAATTTCAATACCCTAAAATTTTTCTTAAGGTCATACAGCAAAAGAAAAAAAAAATCATTAAAAAATAAATAAATAAACCAAGCAAACAAAGGCAGGCAAACCCTGCTTAGCTCTCTTCTAGCATGTAAGACCTTAGTCCCCCCTTTCTAGGCCTTTCCATCAGCTGCCTATTCCTAAAAACACTTTCACCAGGGACCCTCAGTGGCCACACTGGCCTGGGACTCAGGTAGGAGATTCTCACTATCCTTCCTGAACTCCATTACAGTCCTGCCTTAACTTATTCCTGTAGCAGCCTGCTTTCAGTAGCCCGCCCTCCCACTCCAATACCAATCACTGGGACCACTTCTAGCCCTTTCCTGCTTTCAGAAGCCCACCATCCAACCAAAGGTCCACTCCCTGGGGACTCAGCCTCCTGGTGCAGAACCCACGCCCCCAGCTTTTGCCCTAACCTGCTCTCATGTGGTCTTGCTTCTAGCCCATCTCCATTCCCTCTGCCACCCGCTGACCTGCAGAACCTCTCTCTACTAGGGACCCACAACCACCACACTCTGCCTAGGATCCAGATAGGACAACAGTAACCGAAGACTGCAACAGCCACCCAACAAAGACAAGACTAGATATCAACACCAAGAAAAATTTCAAACATCATAACTCAAGAAGTACAAAAGACACAAACATGAACAGCCAAGACAATATGCTTCCACCAGAAGTCAGTAATTTGTTTTACGGCTTCATAGCAGGTCCTGAGAAATACAATATAGCTGAAGCACAAGGCAAAAACAAACAAACAAACAAACAAACAACAACAACAAAAAAAAAAACCCTACTGTAATTGAAGTACCAACAAACACTGCTTGCAAGCTGAGACAGGAGATGGGAAGGATGGGAAGTGGATACCAGTCAGGGCGGGCATGAAATCCAATCAAGCCCTCTGTACTAAACTCCATCCATCATCTGCTGAAGATCATACTCAGCGTCTGGTGTCAAGTCTGGCCATGCTCCATCATGACTGCCTCGGTCCCTCCTAAAGATGATTAAGACACAGACCAGCTCATTACTACCCTGGTCAAAACCAAACAGTGACTTCACCATGCAGGGGCAAAGGAGAGCAGGCTATTGGAGCCCAGTTCTCCCCTCACAGCCATGTTTCAGAGAGATTTCTGACTCCAAACAAAAGTGCTTTTCTAAGAGCACTTGGGTCAGCAACACCCTGTCACCAAGAATTCATCTTTAGAATTAGGCACTTTCCAGAGCAGAAGAGAGGTCTCAGGTTGACAACAGCACTAAATAGAAGAAAACAAAAAAACAAAAGACTTTTGTTTACAAAGCAGTGCAGGACTGACTGTACCAGGGACATTGAAGGCCTCAATTCTGCATGCAGCATGTACTGATTAATCAAGATAGGTAAGTTCTTTTTAATAAGATACTTGAAAGCCGGGCGGTGGTGGCACACGCCTTTAATCCCAGCACTCGGGAGGCAAAGGCAGGCGGATCTCTGTGAGTTTGAGACCAGCCTGGTCTACAAGAGCTAGTTCCAGGACAGGC
>NW_026067971.1:4803134-4856692 GCF_014885135.2 Alexandromys fortis | reverse complement strand
AAAAAACAAGTGCTAAGTTAAAACAAACCAAGAGAATCAAAGCTTTTTTTTTGAAAGTAATTTCCATTTATTATAAGATTTAAAGGATAGATAGATAGATAGATAGATAGATAGATAGATTGATTCTTTGCAAGCTCTTGCTACATGTGAAATTTGAACTAAGAATAAAGTACCTTCCTTACTCTTGACACGTAAATAATTCACTAAATACCACTCCTGGTACCCAGCTCTAGTCTGCCCTGTTAATTCAAAGCAAAAACAGTGGAAGTGGAGAGGAAAAGAGAAACAAAGTCAGGTAAGCCAGTGACAAGGACAGTACTGTCAGCATTCCCTGTGCCCAGGAAAATCTCCATTTAAAGGCACCTTTACAAATAGGCACCTGCAACTTTTTTTTTTTAAACAAAAACATTGACTAGGCATATGTAGTAACTTGGATAAATGAAAAATCACAGGAAAGATACAGCATTAAGGCTCAAAACTGACTCAATGAAAAATAAATTCAATTTTCTGAAATAAACATTTTTCCTACTTTCTTGATTTCTATTTGAAAGATGGAGTACTGTGCACAAGAGACAAAGACAGTGATTTGAACTTAGGGTCTCTCAGGATGCACAGCAGTGCACATGCAAAAGAACAAGGCCAGAGGGGAGAAAAATAATGTAGTCCTGAAACTCGATTAACTTCCTTAACAACTGCAAAGCTCAGTTCCCAAACATGTGGGACTATGTAGAAAACAAGTGTATTAAGCAACAAGGTAATAATTAAGGATGACTTCCCCAGTGAATGAGGCAGTAAAACAGAAGGAAATTATTGACCTTGGAAATATTCTTGCTGTTTAGATCAATCAATGCCTTCTGCACGAGTAGAAAGTTGTCTGATTGCATGTAATTTTCACCTGGTATAAACAGCACACAAAATTTTATTTAATTGGTCCAAGTCATGATAGGGTCTAGAATCAAATGTATACTCTGGATAAAACAAAGTACACAAGGTCTCCTTAGGACTGAAGTTAAACATTTCTTACAAATGAAAGATTTCTAAAGGATGGCCAGAATTTTATGTATTCAAGGATTTAATATTCTCACATTCTCTCAAAGTGAGGCCCAGGAGACTAGGTGTTGCCAAAGCTGGGTCTTAATGAAATCATTTCCATTCCCAACTTCTATCTAACACAGTATTAACCAAGGACTCTGTCCCCCTTCCCACCAAGGTCACTTTAAAGCCATGCAATCAATCTCCTTTCCTGGCTGCTAACTCTTTCTGAACGGCACTGAATGCCTCAGACCACTGCTGTTCTTTGTATACATGAAAACACTGGGAAAAGACTCTAAGAAATTCCTGTGCCATCTATCTTTAAATATTATAACTTCCTTTTTCTCATTACATTATCTGAAATTGAAACTCGATGGAAATAATAGTCAACAGGTACAAAAATATAAACTACTGGTCTTTTGTTGTGCAAGATGACCCAGAACCAAGTATTAAAGAACTGAGCTTCCACAGCCCTTACCTACAGTGCAGCAGGGTGGCCCGGGTCCGCACTGTGACCAGAACCCACATGGTGCAAGGAGAGACCTGACTCCTGCAAGTGTGTTTTCTGACTTCCATGTTAGTGTACATGCTAGTGTGTACACACCTCCAATAAAAAAAAATAAAAACAGTTCTTACTGAACATTAAAAAGATGTCGACCATTTCAACAGTGCTGGCTTTTTCTATCTATTTCATGACACCTCATTATCGAGAATTGCTTTCTATATGTAAGATACAGGTTCCCAGGTATTGAAGGTTGACCATGAAAATCTGCTATGTAGAGGAAAGAGGTAATCTTGAACTTCTAATTCTCCTGTCTCCACTTACAGGCATGCTCGTAATGCCTGGTCCATGAGGACTGCTTTCCTAAGCATCAGCATCCCACATTTTCTTAACTTTTTTGATGGGGATGTGTTTGTGAAACATGCGGTCATTTTTATTATAAACAATCATTTTTAATACAAGGTGGCCAAATAACAAACACAAATAGTTATTACTGAGAAGATAATAACAATTAAATTTTCTATATTACTTAACAAATACTTACAAGTGTTCTTGGAAGGCACTTAAGTCATCCAATTAAGTGCCAAAGAAAAGTGCCAAAGATGAGCTATGCCAACTGAGAGTGTGCCACAAACAGTGAAGAACATAACAGCAAAGCTACAAAGGTCTTTGGCACAGCATGACATGCTTTTGAGAGCTGGCTCATGGTCCTGTTAGAACATGAATTTGAAGAGCTGCAAAAGAGAGGGACAATATTATAAGACAAATGGACAACACAATGTGGTACAAAGTGTGTAAACTCACACTTGAATATAATTCTACCGTAACAGAAATAGATGTGACTTTAAAACCATGTCAATTGACATATACGTATCACAAAAAGCCAAGTGTTGTATGGTTTTACATGATGCATTTAGATTTACTCGATTCACAAGAAACAAAATAGTGAGTAAAGAGGCTGGCACCAGGAGAGCATGAGAAGCTGTGGCTAACATATATGATAAAGAAACAAGAAAATCTCACAGGCTGCCAAGAAGAAATCCAAAGCTGTAATGTAGCAGATCACCTTACACCATACTGCCTGGCAACCAGCAATCTACATTATAATTAAATCACAGCAATAACGGTTAGACTCAGGAAAGGCAGTCCATCTATTGTCCTTCTATTACAAGGCTTAAAAAACAAACGACAACAAAAACACCCTGCCACCACAAGTTACATCAACCTGTTGAAATCATCATTACTCCACATAGCAGGATGGGCTATGAATGAAGTTAAGACTTCATAAGGCTCTCTACCCTTAAGTATTATTTCCTTCTTAGGATGTGTACAGACCCTAAGATCTACATACACATATACAAATAAACATATGTATGTATCTTAGGTTATCAAAATAAAATGAGTATGTGTATATATTTAACTTATCCTTCAATTACTGTATAATTTTAAATAAAAAATCAACAAATAAGCTTTTCTAGGAGCTGTGTGGCATTCTACAAACAAGAAAACATAAATCTTGGACTCAAACATGTGACTGGATTGAAAACTAGCATATGCGGTATTAGGTTACCACTGTGGCATTTCTGAACAATTTGTCTTAGTAGATTCTCCTTCCCCTTTCATCTCTCTCAGCTCCCCGCTTCCCTCAACCCTGCTTAGTACCCCGCCCGTCTCTCCCAATTTCAGTTGCAAGAGTTTTTTTCCAGCACTCCAATTCCTCACTTCTTTGTGTTTTTGATATACATAGTGTGGACTGGATCACTCACTCCGTGAGCAACATCATATCACAAAGTTTGCCTCCAGGATAGTTTCCTCTCCTTCCCAGGGCTTCACAGTCCACAGTCCTCAAAGCCTGCGTTGTCTGAAACACCACTGACAGCCACAATGATGGCATTCATCTTCTGTGCTATATTTTAAGGGGAAGTTGTTCTTAAAAGGTTCCCACTGTAGAGCTGGCTGAGTGAGACAGTGAGATGAAGCACTCAATGGCACCATCTCACCACCATATACAACACCCGAGCTGCAGAATTTGGCAACATCTCACCATCAAAATAAAACACCCAGTTGCAGAATGTGTCAGTTTCTAAATTTTTCCATCAGTATTACCACTGCCTCCATTTCGGGACAAGTGGCCACACCTGGAAGCTGGCCTTCCAGAATTCATGTAAACTCTAACAGTAGCCATCAAGACAGGAGCTGTGGTAAATGAGAATTCCTCTCCTGCCAAATCTTCCATTCTTTCTTTACTAGTTAACTTGTGAAATGTATTTTCAACCATTACATGTGACAGCCTCAGAGTGAACTCAGAAGAAAGTGACTTATGAACCCTAAGACACTTCTTTAGGGCACATTGTGGCACTGGATCTGTCAACTACATCCAGAAACCGACAAACTGTAAAATCATGGACAACCTGCCCTGATTATGTTCACCCTTAAAATGCTGTAAGTAAGAGACATACTCAAGACATTCTTTGACTTTGAGTTGTCACTTATCTGCCTATCATTCTCCTGTTTGGATTTTCACAGGAATCATTGGAAAAAGCCTGACAGTAATTTCAATACACTTTGATTCATCTTAGTAGTTCCAACTGGACATTAAAGCAGAGCTGTTTAATGTGAAAACTTCTGACAAAGTATACGTAATTATGAGACTGTATATGTAGGTAATCCATGTGAGTGATGTTCAAGTAACCTATGGTAACTGTGAATCTTCCTTGCTTTGCTTGACATTTTGCTCTCTTGTAGAGGCACTCTTTATCTAAGGTACAACACAGTTTATTTTGTTTACTGCCCATCCACCATCCATCTTAAAGCAGTGTGGGAAAGGGTCTGTGTTTCCCACTGACATGTCCCAAGAGCCAAGAACAGTACCCACACAAATACTTTATATCTAAGAAGCATAAATGCATCAGCAAACAAGAGTTCCCAGAGAAGCTAGTGAAGTTTGTTTCCTCACTGCTTCCCAGAGTGGTCATGGCAACACCATCAAAGTTTATGAAAGAACTTTGTTCTTTGGGAGATTCTTAAGCATAAGCAAGCAACTGGGAATCTACCAATTCCCTCAATTTTCTGACTGTGTCCTGAAAGTCTGGCTGTCAACTGTGAATGGAGAAAAGAGGGAAAGGAGGCATGGATAAAGCAGAGAAACAAGGGTGAAGGTACTGATCACGCAGCAATGGCTAAAGGCAGTTGTGAGGAGAAAAAGTGCCGTTTCTAGAATTGGAGTGAACTGGATTAGCTTTTTTGTTTTGAGCACTTGCATGTTCATGTGTATGGGTGCATGCACAAGTCAGAGGTCTAGCATGGATGTCATTCCTCAGGAGCTATTCATCTTACTGTCTGAGACAGGGTCTCAGTAGAACCTGAGGCTAGCTGAACAGGCTAAGGTGACTGGCCAGTAAGGGCCAGAGCTTCTGTTCTGTGTCTATCCCCACTCCCCCTCCTTCCCCTGATGTGGGATGTCCTTCTGTATATGTGTTCATTTTATTGCTTAATGAATAAAGCTGTTTTGACCAATGGCTTAGCAGAGTAAAGCCAGGCAGGAAATCCAAACAGAGATAGAGAGTAGGTGGAGTCAAGGAGATGCCATGTAGTTATTGAAGGAGAAAGACACAGGAACTTTACCAATAAGCCAAAGCCTCATTGTGATACATAGACTAATATGAATGAGTTAAGATATAAGAGTTAGTTAATAAGAAGCCTGAGCTAAGAGGCCAAAAAGTGTTGTAATTAATAAAGTTTCTTGATGGGGAACCTTCAGCCAATGACCTTTAAGAGCCTGGACAAGGTTGGGGTGTGACCTTTTGGGTACCCAGAGAAAACCAGCCATCTGCCCAGCTATCTCTCTCTCTTGTTCCTGCACTCTACACTTTGAAGTTGGACTTCCCATTCCTGTTCCGTGAGTTTTTCCCTTACAATAAAGAATAATATTACAATCTTTTGGAGTTATCTTGGGATTATTTGACTCGCAGTTTTCCCCCCTTATACACATTTAGCTACAGTTTTTGTGTGATTATTCAGGTCTGGGTGGCTGGGAAAAAACACAGTCTCTGGTTACACTCCCCACTGCTGGGATTACAAGTGTGTGCTACCATGCCTAGCTATTTCTGTGGATTCTGGGGCTTGAACCTGGATCAACAAGCTTCCTCAGTAAGCACTTTACAGCTGAACTACCTCTACAGCCACCGGAACTACCTCTACAGCCTCGCCTCTACTTAAAATGTTCTTTGTTTGTGTGGTTGTGACAGTGTTTCATGCTGACTGGGTTGGCCTTACCTACGCTAAGTAGCTGAAGACTGAGGCTTTTGAGCCCCTGCTTTCACTCCCCAGGGACAGTATTACTGGCAGAGACCACCATGACCCATGTAAGTGGTCCTGCTGATCAAGACAGATTTGTGCATGTTTTATACATGCTAGGCAAGCATTCTATCAACTGAGCTACATCCTCAGCACCCTGGATTTAAAGCCCTCTATAAATCACAATATTCTTCTATCTGTTTGCCAAATACTCTTATCAATCATGCAGCTTCAACTCTCACCTTGCTGTTAGCCTGGATCCTTAACACTTTTTGTCTATGCAGTGGCAGGACGGGTATTTTTCCCTAGCCCGTACTTGCAATAGAAAATGTCTATAGACAGCCAGCTAGAGACAGGAAGGGCCTAAGCCTGACCATACAGGACAGGTTGATGCTGGTGCTGCACATGAAAAATCACTAAAAGTTGACTAGGTGCTTCTGCCAGCTGTTTTTCTGAAGCTAGCAATGTGGGCATCTGTTCTCTCCTTGGTTATTCTGACAAATCCAGGTAACAGCCTGCTCCACTGAGACTATTCTCCAGTGGTAACTCTTGTTGTCTCCTTCTACTTTCTATACAATATCACCTGTGTAGATCAACTAATTAAAAAGAACCAACAAACAACAAAAACAGGCAATAGAAACAGGTAAAACCATCAGAACACTTAAGTCTTGTATCAACTATAAATACTTGCTTCCTGATGAATTAAGGTTTTTAACATAAATTTTTTTCACTCTGGGTAAATATATATGATATGGTGATTTTTGTTTTCTTGTTTGTTTGTTGTTTTTCGAGACAGAGTTTCTCTGTAGCTTTGGAACTAGCTCTTGTAGACCAGGCTGGCCTCACAGTCAAGAGATCCACCAGCCTCTGCCTCCCGAGTGCTGGGATTAAAGGTGCTACCACTGCCCAGCGATATGGTGATTCTTATTGAATCCTCAAGAGTTACTGGCCTTCAGAAATGAAGGTCTCAAGATTTAGGAATGTCAATTTAGTCCTTAAAAGTATGAGGAACCCACACCGGGGATTGTCTGTCTACAGTTTCCATGGCTACCTTCCCTGGTGTGTGACTCAGGGACTAATGACACAATGCACAGGGAAAGGCGCCTCATTTTCAGCCTTTGTGTTTCCATGTGAAATATAATAACCCTTACCTCAGAGGCATTCTGTGAGGGAAGAGGAGGTCATCTGTGAACAGGGTCTGGCACACAGTAGGAGCTGCACACAGTTTCTTAGCAATGGTGTGCAATAAAGTGCACATAGGAAAAGGCACCGCAGATTGAGGATGTGCTTATGCTATCTAGGAACTAGGAAAAGGTGTTAGAAGATCAACACTGTTATCAACACACACAGAAAACATAACAAAACAAAAAAAAAAAAAACAGCTTTTGAGATCATTTAATACCTTTTCTCTAAAATTGAGTTTTACTAAATTTCTGTCTAAACAATGCTAAATAGAGTATATACTGGGTAGCTGACATAATCTGGTCAACAAAAAAAATGTATACCATAATATAATTCAGATATAGGTACCATAAAATGATTTAGATATCCTCACAGAATCCAGGATATAGGGTTAAAAAAGACTTTGTCCACAACGATTGCTCAGGGAAGAGATAGAAGAAGATACCAGGAGGTTCACTCTGAAATAGCCTGAGTGTGCTAAATTTCTTTGGACTGTCTTCAATAATTCTAAGAATAATTACCTTCACCAATACAAAAGGTATTTAAAGCAAGGGTATCAAAATGGACAAGCCCCCTGCAGATACGCCCTTGTACAATAGGAACTTAGTATCATTAGCCTAAACTAGAGAAGCATAGGTTTTCTATCAGACAAAAAGAATGAGTCCTCAGCAGCTCACACTTTAACAGAGGGAAGGTGGCAGATGAGAGCTATCCAGTGCATTCATGCAGCTCCTAGAGAAAGGCTGAACAGCAGGCAGATGGCATCGTGGATAGGAGGGTAGTGCAGAAAGAAAAGGGAGTACAAAATCAGACAGAATTTTGTAATAAAATACAGAAGTACTACACTTTCTATTTGTAAAAGAAAAATAATCCGATTTTGTACCTGATGACAGGGCAGGTGGGGTAGAAGAATCTTGCTTAACGGGGTCTTAAATAAAAAAGAGAAAGAAAACCCTGGCAAGAGGCAGACACAGAATCTGGTGCTGCAGAAACAATCTATGAGAAGTGTGATCTCCACAGTGAGCCAACACTGAGGAGGGGTTCCCTGCACTTTCTAGCTTGGGTGCCAAGGTGGGGAACCATATCCAAAGGATTTTTACCTCATCAAACCCTATGGCTGTAGCGGGGGATTGGTGGTCCCAGTAGCCTCTATACCCAGCTGGACAAATGACCACACTGAGAATCATATACCCGGGAACCTGGCTATGATTTGGAGTGGACACAGGTCCATGGGATAGACAATGAAAAGGTGGATCAAAGAGAAATGTGGGCAGACCTCTGCGAAGAGGAACAAATCTAGCCATGTGTGGTTAACGGGGGAAGGCTCAGTGTACATGGAGTGCAAACGGCTCTGGTCGGATAACCTTGTCCACTTCAGTGCCCTGGAAGGTCTGAAGGAAGAAGAGCACTGTTCAGCCACTCCTCATATTCACGTGTGTAAAAGCAGAGCACCTCTGGTGAGAGGGACATTCCAATTGGTCTAGGAATTCTGTTGCCAGAAGCAGCTTGGAGGCAGCTCATTCAATCATGGCAGATCTGCTGGAGATCGGTGCCAAACATTCACCCAGACACTGGTAGATTAAGGCAGGGCTGGATTATGCCTTCATAATATCCCGTCTGGGTCTGAGATCCTCCATTATAATTATTAAAATTTCAAAATGAGAAGATTGTGAAGGGAAAATCCTAGCTTTTATCTAAATTTTAAAGTAAACCTTGGAAGTCTAAGGAATGAAGGATCAAGGCTGGATCCTAGCACACAGCCCCTGCGAGAGTGTAGCTAGGCTCCAACTGAGGTCCAGAACTTGGACATGCCAGGAATAAGGAACATAAGAAAGCCCGTGGGCAATGAGCAGAGCCCACATTGAGGCCAGATGGGCTTTAAAGGAAAATACTATGAAGAAGGCATGCTATGACCTCTTCTGAGGGTCTACAATCTCACTACCGGTTTGCACCACACCCCAGACATGGGGCTACAGTATTAATGTCTGCCTTCCTGGATTCTGGTCTTGCTCTGGTTCGGGTGTGTTTGCTATTCTTCTACTGTTCTCTTCTGTAATGGGATTTTAATCTGTGCTAGTCTATCAAGGAAGAACACAACACATTTTTGAGTTTTACAGAGGTAAACCTTAGCTCTGAGTCCGAGGCTTTAGATTTTTGAACACTAGAACTGGTACACTTGGAGATGACAATGTATGTTTGCATTATAAGATGGACATGGGCGTTTTGAGGGCCAGATAAGGAATGCTGCAGTTGGGGTACCAATGGTCTCCCCGAAGGACTTACATACTCAAGACTTGGTCATACATTTTATGCAGTGTTCAGAGGAGCTTTAGGCATGTGATTTGGTCATGTGGTCTCTTTGCCTTTATCAAGAGATTAATCTATTGGATGAAAAACTATATTCTAAGTACCCCAAGTAGCAAAACTAGTATCTGAGAAAGCAAAATTCAAGCCAAAATTACTTAGATGAGACTAAGGTTAGTAAACATGAGTAAAGGTGTCAATCTTTCCCAGAAGATTGGGTGTACATGCTGGTCCTTTAATGACTAGGCAGAGGACTGAGGTGGATTTACAACTGCAGATTTTGAAAGATCTGTCAGGCACTCTTGGAAAATGAAGGTACATGTCACCATCTTATGTAAAAACATGGTAAAGAACTAACAGAGAACAATCTGTCATTTTATGCCTTACCTCATGGAGAGTCGCAGTATCTGCTAAGTCATTAAACAGAGTGAGTAATAAAGTAGAACTGAGAAGGCCGCTCAGACACACGATCCCTTTCCTTCGCTCCTTAGCTATGTGGTGATACACAGCTAAATATTATGTATCTAATTTGCGTCACTTATAAACAGAATTGGTGCTGCTTACCTTGTAGTTTGCTATGGAGATTAAATGGGTAATGAATCTCTGAAGACCTAAAGAGTTGCAAGGCACCTGCAAGATATTTTCTATAACTGGTACTAAGTCACTCTTTGAAGGCATAACAGTAACTTCAACAATGCACCATAGCCTACTTCTTATATATTGGCAAACGCACAGCAGGCCCTAAAGAAATAGAAATGATACCTAAATTATTCTTAATCTTGTGCATTAATTTAAGACAGCAAATGAACAACTTCCAGGAGAAATGAGTGCTTTCAGTCAGTTTCAAATACCTCCCAGAAGTCTTCCATTGAAGAAAAGAGAATTCCTTTTTCCTACAAAGATATAATTTTAAGTGATATTAAAATACAATATAAGCGGCATTACAAAAATTATTGTAAAACATGTTGACTCAATTATATATATACATACACACATTTCTTTTACTTTAAATATTGTTTTTCTCAAATAATGAATAGTGACATAAATTTAAAACATGATCATTAATATGATATATAATTTCTATTTGTCTAATGTTCTCATTCAAATTTCAAATAGTTAAGTCATTAACTTTTACTAATAAAAATACATTCACGTATTTCTTAAAACCAGTGCACTAAAATCACCCTTGGAAAAACATCATATATGAAATACTGATAATCTACATGCCATCCCCTCCTCTGCCCCCAACAAGGTTTCTCTGTGTAGCCCGGACTGTCCTGGAACTTACTCTGCAGACCAGGCTGGCCTGGAACTCAAAAAGATCTGCCTGCCTCTACCTCCCAACTGCTGTGATTAAAGGCGTGCACCGTCACTACCAGGCTTAATTAGGTATCATTTCTACAGAGAATTCATACTAAGTATAATCCTGGTGTCATCCACTTTAACAGTGGATACACTAGTGTTTAATACTTAAAAATTATTATTCCTGTCCATCAGTAGACGGATAAACAAAACATACAGCCATAAAAAAAGGATTATAAGTACACATTAAACACAGAAGTATAAAAAAACCCATACACAAAAGCCACAACATTTCATGATTCCATTTATGTTATACCCCAAATCAGCAAACCTACAGACAGAAAATATATCAGCAGTTTCCAGAGGCTGAGGAAGAGTAGATTTGAAAGAGGAGGCTAATACACCTAGGGCTTCTTCTGCAGACAAGAGAAATCTTGTGAGACTAGACAGTGGTGGTGTTTTCACAATGTGTTGAACGTGCTAAAGATCACCGAACTGTGTGCTCCAAAAGGGTGAATTACTCTCAATTTTAAACTTAAAAAGTAATGTTCCAATAAAGATCACAGTGTCCATGACTGTGAGTGGGAGCATAAAAAGCAAGTTCTCTAAGATGAAGACGACACATCAGGAGAATTTCTGGGCGAAAGAAATTACAGTATTTTAATTTTATTTATTTAAGGTGTATATACGTCAGAGAACAATCTGTGTGAACCAGAGTTCTCGCCCTCCATCACTGGGGTACCAGGGATCCAATTCCATTCGGTCTTTGGGCTTGGTGGCAAGAACCTTAGCCCACTGAGCCATCTTGCAGGCTTGGTAAGGTAAACTGTGATGACATATTTAAGAACACATTGAAGGAAAACACTGCTGTTGTGCTTCACATATAGAAGAGCTTTCCTACAAACTGAAATTAAAATTTTTGCAAGAAGCCAAAATTGTTAGGTAACAATCATTCCAATGTTGTCAGTTACATTATAGACAAATGAAGCCTGCCCTATAAGAAGGTATTCAGCCTAGCAAACAACGAACTTACCTTTCCAAGGGTGATCCAAGAATCAGCTGGTGAAAATTTTATAAATGCTGTTTCTGGATGGTGTCATTTCAAGAAAAAAAAAATGTACGCACAGGGATCTTGCTGCAAGAAACTGCCTGGAGGTAAAATAATGTTCTGAAAACCATTGACTTTGCAATGTCTCAAGAGGATGGGATGCATATTCATCTTCTGATGTAACACAGATTCTCATAAAATGAACAGCGCCAGGAGCTCGTAATTAAGTTTTGAGAGTGACCCAGAGCTCTGGCATCCTATGCTGGGAGCCCTTCAGCTTGGAGGCCTGCCCACTCTTGGCTCAAAGTCTTCATTATCTGTGCTTGTCTGAGGACTTGTGATGCTTCTTCTCGTCCTTATCTCCACAACTGTCCCATTTCTCTTTCTTTTCTACCTTTTCTTTATCATGTCCAGACTCCTTTTTCCCACTGGATACTTTATCCACCTTTTCAGGTTTAAAGAAATCACCTTTTTCTTTGCCTGAGGATTTTGACTTATTTTTTTCCTTGTCTTTCTCACTTGGATAAAGAGACTCACAGGGGCTTTCACTTTTGTGCTTTGAAGTCCCCAATATTCCATTTTCATCTTTCCGCCTTTTGACTAAGTCCAGAGGCACTTCCCGGTCATTGTTTGAATAATCCCTTTTCCGCTCTTTCCGGTCCTTCTCTTCTTTTTTCTCTCTCTCTCTGGATCTTTCCCTCGACTTGTCCAAATCTTTCTTGTCCATTTCTCTCTCCTTACTCTTGCACAGCAGTGGTGGAGCATGGTTGATGTAGAGCTTTGCTGACGACTCCTTGAGTTTGTTGAGACTTTCCTTTACTGTGGAAGAATGGGATGGAGAAGGATGGGAATCTACCTTGCGACGCTTCTCTCTTTCGGGCTCTGCATTATCTGTTCGGGAAACAGGTGATTTCAAGGACCCAGAAACTGGTGTTTTTTCTCCTCCTTTAACATTTTCTTTTGATTTCATTTCCTTTGCTAAATCTCTTTCTCTTGATGGCTCTTTCTCTTTTTCTCTTTCTTGAGTAGACTTTGAATCTATATTAGGGACAGTGATCCTGAACTTCTCATCTTTAGCTTTTTCCTCCTTCTTTAATTTTTCCTTATCTTTGTCAGATTTAGGCATTCTTTCCTTGGTCTCTCTTATTTTCTCATCTTTATTTGGCTGCTCTTCCTTGGGCTTTTCTTTATTGTCTTTACAAAGTACCCTAACTTCTGGAATAACAGCTGAGGTCTTTTCTTTTTTTTCTTTTTCCTTCTCTTTCCCCTTTTCTTTGTCATTTTCCTTAACAGCCTTGGTGTTGGAGCTGCTGTTTCCATTGTTTGAATTCCCTTTTGGTACGGCACTGGAGGTTTTAGTGACAGCTTTCAGGCCACACTGAGACCTTTCCCTTGACTTGTCAGTCTCCTCAGTACTGCTTTCATCTGACTTAGACGTGTTTCCTATGGAAGATGGCAGCCCGCTACAAGGTCCATTTGGTACACTTGAAGTAGCATTTCTTGGAGGAGGATCTTTGTGATGAAATTCATTTTCAGGTATCATGTACGACTTTCTATTTTTCAGCTGCCCAGATTAGACCATTGCTAGTACATACAGATCTGGCTTCTTTTCTTTCTCTTCTTGGCAGATTTTATGTACTCTTCTTTCCAAAGCCTGTCCCAGATTTAAAACTTTGGGGTACCATGGCAGTATTTTTGTGAGCACAATCAAGATATTTCTGATATGAGTATATTCACCTGTTTCAAGGCAATGTACTGATGCCTTGGTTAGTTTATAATGCCACTTATGGACAACATGTCGAAAATTTTCATAATCTAACTGATCCGCTTTATTTCCACCATCAAATCCAGTTGCTCGTAATATAGTAAGGAATCCTGGATAGTTTCCACATTCCTTCTCATAGGTGGATCTGTCACTATGCCACCTAGTCACCGTCTCTAACATGCAGCAAAGAAATCTACCATATCGACTAGCTTCATTTTCAGTAAAGCTAGCAACCATATAAATTATATCAGAGAAAACTCGATCATAGCAGAGAAGTGTGGAGAAATTTGGAGTCTTCTGTTGGTGGACTAACTCAACAAAATGTGCACAGTAAACAGAATCAATTGCTGAAAAAATACAACGAGGAAATATACACAGCTGGAGAAACTTTGTGATGGTCTCATTTTTAGTAGATTTTGCTAAGAGCCAGTTGTCCTTTTCCAATCTCAGTCTCTGTAGAACTCGTTGCACATGCTCCGTCTGTTTCTTTTCTTCTTCAAGAAGCTTGTCCTGAAGGGCAGTACAGCGCTCTTTCTCTTTTTTCTTTTTATTCAGAGGCATTTCTTGATTGTCATCAATTGCTTTCATCTGGATCTTAAGTTTATTGACTTCTCGTTCATAACTAGTGTGTGGAACTGCAAGGTCATACATTGTCAGAGACCAGAACGTGGTATAAAATTGAGGGCTGATATCTTCCCAGACTTTGGAAATGTGTAAGGAGATCACTGCTTCATGGACAGGAGCCATCACCATCTCACATGATGTAATGTATTTATGAACTTTATGTTGCTGTTTACTACCCTTCTCTGATTTCTTAAGTTCATCATACTTTGATGAAATATGGTGCGCATACATCGGCCGAGACAGAAAAAATGCTGCATCATGAGGCGTATGAAATTCATTACACAGTACATCAATTGAAGGTACTCTCTTTATGTAATCATCTGTGCTTAAATTTGAAGCTAAAAACCCACCAAACTGTACCAAAGTATCATGACACTGGTCATACAGCTTCCCTACAAGCTTCAAATGTTTCTCTCCGCCTTCCTGAAAGATCACACCATTCCTCTGCTGGGCCATAAGCAAACAGAGAGGAAGGGCAAGGTCATGGTCCAGCAGTGCATCCTTCAATCTCTGAGAGGATTTTTTAGTGTTTCTTATCTGGCCAAAATATCCACCCTCGGCTTTCAGTTGCTCCCCACCAGTCATAGCCTCTAGCTGGTCCATTGTCATTTCCTCTGTAACTTCTATTCCTGCCATTTTTTGTACCACTTCTTTCAATATAAGCAGGTCAAAACTTTTGCCTGCCTTTAATTGATTGGCTACATACTGAAGAAGACCAGCAAGATCAATTGGGTATTTACGAAAAACTGCACCACAGAAACTAGCCAGGCTCTGAAGCCAGCTTGAGATGGTTGTGTCATCGTGCTTCATTCTTTCTTTTTCTGGATTAGCTAATGCTTCAATGATACAATAGGCCAAAACATCATAATTCAACGCAGTGAGATATTTCAATGAGTCTACCACAGGTGTTATTAAGTTATCGTATTTCTGTATTTGTGACAAGACATAATCAAACAAAATGGTTGGATTGCTGTGGCTCAGTTTACCAATCTGTCTTCCTGAAGGTTTCACATTTTCCTTGGTTAGACGCTTCATAATATACTTGGCTCTGTCTACTGTTTGAGCTTTAATTTTTACTAAAAGTGGGTGACTATGGTAAGTCTCATTCTTCCATTGGCCATATAAGCGGTATCTATGCTGATAAGGAAATGTTTTAAACATTCCCCACAATTCCTCTGACATACACGCATTGCAATCCATCAAAGAAAGAGACGGAAGTAGTACCTGGTCGGTGATGCTAAGCAAACAACTAAAGATGACTTCCATTTTCTCTTTATTTTCTTGCTTCCCATCAGACTGAAATTCCTTCATAAATGACTTGCCTATGCGCACAACCTTTGCAAATAAGATGGGATCATGAGAAAGGTGGGGACCAAGATAACAGAGCATACTGAATACATCTCTCCTTAAGTCTTCAAAGCTCTCTGCTGGCTTTGGTGATTTCTTGTTTTGCAAAGCATTGACAGGTGAGCCTTTAGCACCTTTAGGAACACCAACTCTTCGGTAAAGAGGCTCAATAGTTATGTGTATAAGATTGCAGATAGCAAGGGCTATTACTTTATGTGATGCTGCATAGTACGGAGGCATTCGATCCATAATACTCTGTGCATGCTGCCAATCACCAATAACTAATAAGGCTTCCAACAAACCAAGTTTTTGATTGTCAGGTGCCTTCTCTACTTTATCATCTTTTTTCTTTTCTTTCTCTCGTTCATCACTTTTGTCAGAAGGCAATACAACCATTGTAAGTTTTCTGACAATGTGCTTAGCTTCCACAATTTCTCGTTTGTATTCATTCACAATGCAACTATCAGCTGGAAGAAGGTGTACATAAAGATCATCCAAATCGATAAGATTAAACTGTAGAAGTACTGCTGCGACTGTATACAAAGATGATGGAGTCTCACCATTTGGTTCCTGGTAAAACTTGAATTTGAATCCAAGAATATGACACAATGTTTGTGGTTCACACATATTCATGTAAGCTTCTAATAAAGATATAAAGAAATCATGATGTTCTGGCCTACACTCGAACACCTCTAATATGATATCCAAAACTCGATTGGGGTCTAGATTAAAGCAACCTATTAAAGATTTGAGAATTTCTAAGATTAAATCACTAGTAATATTTCCAGATAAATCTTGCCCCAATTCAACAATAAGCTTGGCATAACCTTCATTTTCTTCTCTTAACAAATTGAACTTCTGTTGTTTGTAAAAGAGTTTTGTCTTGATTTTAACTGACTTCTGAGTGAACTGCTGTGATTGTTTGATAAGGCCTAATGACTCCAATGTTTCTGGATCTAAGCGTTCCTTTAGAACTGTGTCTGAAACTAAATATAAACATGCTAATACCAACTGTGTAAAATGATCTCTCTTGTTCTTTTCTTCTAAACAATTTGTCTCAATATCTAATATGCAGAATATGTCGGCAAGAATAAATGGAATATCTTCACGAAATTCACTGATGTCACTGAGAACACTGGATGCCTGTTCTGGCTTTAAAGTTCCTTTAATGACATGGTATGACAACTCATAGAGAGCTTGTTGGAAATCTCTACAAGCCAAAGTGTCGCGGCTTTTACTTTCACTGAGAATCCGGCATAAACGCAAAAATTCGCTTCTCCCAGATTTCTCCCAGTTCTTGATCCACTCAGTGGGAACCACTAAAGTTGCTGCAGTCATCGCCATCTTCTCTCTAGTAGTAACAGAGCCCCAGGTGTGCAGTATGAACTTGTGCGAGGTCAAAGGAGAACCCTTCCCACGGCAAATGCTGGAAGCTGAGTGTTCTGAAGAAAGGGTTTTAGGGTTGGGTGTTTTGCTGATTCAGGAACCGGAAGCTGGGAGTGCTGGATGCACAGTGGTGCAGTCTGCTGTCTGGGTGTCTTTGTGGACTCAGCCACTCACACTGCAGGCCACTGCAACAAAGAAAGAGTCAAATAAGAGTCCAAAGGCAAAGCTCACAAGTTGCCTAGTGGGTCCAGTGGGTAGAGATCTGAAAGCCTACAGCAGACAAAGACTGGCAAGAGTAGACAGGTTAATCTTGCACACTTGTAGATGAAGAGGTGTTTTAGGAGTGTATATGCTGACTTAGCAAGTGAAAAGGAAGAGGCTGTTTCTAAAGTAAATTGGCCATGGAATTTCTGGGTGTACCTTGAGTGGCAGTTCCCAAAGGTATCTCAGTTTTCAGAAAGGGTTTTTCCTGCAAGTTTTAAAATCATTCAACTTACGTTGTTATGATAGGTTACCCTTTTTCTGATAAAATTCTCTTCTGCTTCCATCATCTAATTTAGTATTCTTTTTTCCTCTAAAAATTAATTTTATTTTGATTAAAGATAATGACTATTGATCAGATTATCAGAAAACTTGGCATGTTTGATGCCTGTTTTCTTTGACATGGCCTAAGTTCCCTAAGAAAGAACGATGTGCTATCCCTCTAGAAATGAAAATAGTCAATAAATTATGGAGTCAGTGAACCTTTCTAGAAATCATAGGGTAACATTTTCTCAGCACTCCAGCTGCTGTCACAGAGAAGGAGAGCTGAGGACATAGACAGACAGAAGGAGAAGGTCAATATGAAAAATAATACATGGAGAGGTCAGAAAAAGTACAGGAGAGAGGTGATGATTTCAAAGAACCTACAAATGTGATATAAAAATGATAGGAGTCACTGCAGCATGGAAAGTCTAATTTAGTATTCTATTTGACCAGTATATTCAATTTAAATTTTTTCTTGTGAACACCTCTAAAATATTACACTAGAGTTAGTATGATTATCATGTAAAGAGCTTTTTATTTTTCTTCTGCTGACTCTGGTTATTAAGATAACTTTGTTATTTAAGGTCAACTGGAGTTTGCTATTTCAGGTAGACCTACGTAGAATATAAATACTGAACATGAGAACAAGGAAAAAGAGAAAGGGATGGGGGAACAAAGCAGGCCATTTAAAAAACAGATGCTAAAAGAACTGCTCTATCTGAAAAAAAGTAACAGAAATAAAATATTTAAGTCAGCTCTAAGATGAAATACTGAAATATCAATGGCTAAATACATATTCAAGTACTCTTGGCTCCTTAATTTCCATGACAGGAAAATAATTATTTCTATTAATAAATGAGTTTTCATAAATTGTTGGTATGAGGAAAATCAGTTTTAAATAGCTTTCTTCATAGGTCCTTACTAAAATGTGACAGTCAAAAAATCTAATGAACATTCAATTTAATGGCAAAGACTATAAAAATAAAGTGGCTGTATTTCAATGAGAAACACAGCAAAAGATGTAAAGTGAATTATTTTGGTGACAAAAAATATAACTGTGTCTAAATTCACCAAATGTAAGCATTGCTTCAAAATGTAAATTAAAGACAGAACTGTTCTGTTGGAACCTCCAGCTGGCTATTGCATGGTCCGAGAAGCACCATTCCTGTCTCTCTAAATCCCTTCCACTCCGACAATCTCTGAACAAAGGAAAGCCCAGGTAAACATTCTTGTTGGCTAAGACAGCTTCATCCCCTGAAGTTGCCAGCCAGCCAAGTCCCCACCTAAAATGTTCAGTTTTTGACCACACTTGGGCACAAACCCAGCTTGTGACGAACGACCTGTCACCTACAACCTATATCATTTCCCTGCTTTAGTTCTGACATGGAGCTTCTCCAGCCTTAGTCTCTGGGAATGGAGAACCTGTCTGGGGAGTTGTTTTGTTTAAAAAATTCTGTTGCTATACCTTTTCAATTCAGCTTGATCTGGCTTACTACGTCAGCAGAGAAACCTATCATGGGGAGTGGGGAGGCAGAAAATTTATAAATAATTAAGAACTAAGGCTAAAAGAAAAATAAATGCTTATAAATATAATCTACTTTTGGGTAAATAATGAAAAACAAGTTGAACATATCACAAAAGGGCTGCACAAAATGATTGTATAAAAGTTTATCTATTTTATATATGAATGCTTTGTCTGCATTATACAGACCAGATGAGGGAGGGTCCCACTATAGATGACTGTGAGCCACCATGTGATTGTTGAAAATTGAACTCAGGACCTCTACAAGCACAGGAAAGCCAGTGCTCATAACTGCTGAGCCATCTCTTCAGTCCCCACAAGATGTTTTACAGAAGGAAATAGATGTATAATTTAGTTTGCTATAATTAGAAATGTACTTGTTTTTCTAAAGAGATAAAATTTTGATGAACTAATATATGAGAATTTGATTCTCTACACTTAAAACTAGCTTTCTGAACACAGATTTGCTCTTAATAGAATTTGCAAGAAATGAAACAGGAAATGATTTTATGTTGTGTTTTCTGTTGACATAAGGTTGAGAATGGTTAGAGAAAACTACACTTTAAAAGAGTTAGGATTTTTAAACATTTATTCTAATGTCTTTTAAGTGATTATAGTTCTGGTTAAATCTGGCTTATAACTCTGGTTAAGCAAACACTTTGATAGTATGTTAATAAAAATACCAAAAATTACATAAAATTTATTTTCAAAAAATTATTATTTTATGTGCATGGGTTTTGCCTTAATGTATACCATATGTGTGCCTGGTACCTAAGGAGGCCAGAATAGGGTGTCAGATCCATCAAGACTGGACTTACAGGTAGGTGTGATCCTGCTACGTGGGTTCTGGGAAGAGGACCCCAGGTCACCCGCAAGATCAAGTGTTCTTAACTGTTAGGTCATCTTTCCAGTACCATGGTTACAGACAATTATAAAAGCCTCCTGGTAAACACTGTCAGCCAGAATTTTTATCTTAAAATTCTATATACAATAACTGACAAGATCTCCTGAGTAAACTAGGGTGTGAAGGGCAGTGAGGAGGGTGGAAGATGAAAGGCAAAGAGGGAAGGGGAGTGGAGAAAAAATGTATAGCACATGCCTACCCAAACAATTAAAATGAGGATATAAAAAATAGAAAATATTAAACTGTCTTTGATATGGGATAATGCTCTGGTACACTGTAAAGATTTGTCACTCATATTAGTTTAACAAAACACCGATTGATCGGTAGCCAAGCAGGAAGTATAGGCAGGGTGACCAGACTAAGATTCTGAGAAGAGGAAAGGCAGAGAGACACAGTTACCAGTCAGATGCAGAGGAAGCAAGATGAGGATGCTTTACTAAGAAATTGTACAAAGCCATGTGGCTACACACAGACAAGAATTATGGGTTAATTAAAGTTGTAAGAGCTATTAATAATAATCTTGAGATAATAGACCAAACAGTTTATAACTAATATAAGCCTCTATGTGTTTCTTTGGGACTGAGCAGCTGCAGAACTGGGTGGCACAGAAATTTATATTTACATGTCTTAACTGAGGAACTCATTACAATTCTAACCATGCCTATCTGTAGTAATAATGAGTGGAGGCGGGGCTGCGTCCCCAACACCCCGGCCGCTTGGCTAGCTCAGGCCCGAAATAACAACACACAAACTGTATTCATTTAAGAACTGCTTGGCCCATGAACTCTAACCCTTACAGGCTAATTCTCGCACCTGGACTAGCCCATTTCTAATGATGTGTGTAAGCACCCCAAGGTGCACTTACCGGGAAGAGTCTAGCCTCCGTCCATCATGGTGTCTCTGCTCCAGACCAGAGCTGTCGGGTCTCTCCGGGAGCAGAGCAGAGTCTGACCTCACTTCCTCTTCCGCCCAGAATTCTATTGTTTCCTCCTCCCATCTATCTTTTAACCTATCAGGGCCAAGGAGTTCCTTTATTGCTTAACCAATGAAATCAACAGATTGATATATGACACTCCCACATCACCTATCCTAAGCCTTCTCATCCACTTTTGTTTCTTCTCTAAAATATCAACAATTAGATTCATAAAAAAAGATGTTAACAACTATGTTTAAATGAAGCTTTCTAATAAAGCTTATTTTACAAATTAATTTTTCTTGAATTGTTTTTTAATGACTATAAAAATAATTGTTTCATGGTTTAAATTAAGTATACAAACTAAATTTGCTTGGTACTTGTTGGGTCACTTTATATTTTTCCTTAGATGTTATTCAGTATTATAACACCTACCAAAGTAATGCTGACCCAATTTGAGATAATATCCATCCCCTAGAGCAGTGGTTCTCATCCTTCCTAATGCTGCAACCTTTTAATACAGTTCCTCATACTGTGGTGACCCCCAACCATAAAATCATTTTTGTTGCTACTTCGTGACTATAATTTTGATACTGTTATAATCATGATGTAAATATCTGTTTTCTGATGGCCTTAGGTGACCCCTGTAAAAGGGTTATTCAACTCCCGAAAAGTGCTGTGACACAAAATACCGAAAGTAAAATCTGGGTTTTCAAAAATGGTTCAGTGGATACTTGCTGCTTAGGCATGAGAGCCTGAGTTTGGATCCTCAAAACCCAAATAAAATCAGAAGCACGTATCTGTAACCCCACAGTTGGGAGACAGAGATGGGTAACAGATAGGCAGACCCAGGATGCTCATTAGCTAGCCAGCCTAGCCTAAACTGTTAACAGGAGATCCTATCTCAAGAGGAAAAAGTGGAAAGTGAGACATTTGATGCTGACCTCTGATCCTGGCAAGGAACTTGTGCAAATGCATGCATGCATATGTCACACACTTACAAGTAATATTCTAAAAATTAGCTTCAAGGACTGGAGAGATGGCAGGGTAGTTAACAACACAGGCTGGTCTCATAGTGGATGGGAATTCAGTTCCCAGAACTTACACAGTGGTTCACACCCATCAGTAACTCCAGGGCCAAGGGATCTAATGCCTTCTTTTGACTCCCATGGGCACCAAGCCCACATGTGGTGTGTACACACACACACTTGGTACACATAGACACACACAAGCAAAACATTAATACAAATAAAAAACACCAATTTAAAAAATAGCTTCCAATACGAGAAATTATTAATTTAAGATGATTAGTTTCATTACCAAGCAGTATATTTATGAAATACAGGCTCTTTTCTGACTTTGTTCAATAAAAGGTGGCAGTATTATGATTAACTTGAAAATTATTTGGGTAACATCAGGAGTTAATTCAGGAAGTAAACTAATCTCTCAATATGAAAAATCACAAACTTAAAATTTTGAGGAACAATATGGTGAAAGCTTCTTTGCCATGGTTTAGATGGCTGGTTTTAGATCTATTCTGAGTGAGAGGAGAGAAAGGGAAGGAGTACAGAAAACCCTTAAATTATCAGCCAAGTTAATATTTTCCTTATTTCCATCCAGCTGGTTCTGATATATAGGTATTTGGCATGTTTTACACACCACACACACACACACACACACACACACACACACACACCTCCATATTGGCAGTGGTGGAAATTAAATCTAGCCAACAAGCCTACATGGTTTATTTTCATAACACCAGAACCTTCCATTCAGCTCACTGTCCTGGTATGTTTAGTTATGTGCTTTCTTTTCATTTCTGTGTTTTCTTTTACCTCTCTGTCAGTGGTTCTCAACCTTCCTCATGCTGCAGTGACCCCCAAGCATAAAACTATTTGCACTGCTACTTCATAACAGTAATTTTGCTACTGTTACTAATCGTAATGTAAATATCTGTGTTTTCTGATGGTCTTCAGTGACTCCTGTCAAAGGGAGGTTTGACCCTAAAAGAGTCGTCCCCCGTGTGTTAAGAACTCTTGGAACTACAGAGCTTGCTGGTTATCAAAACAACTGTTAAGAGTAAATGAAGCATGTGTGTATTTGTATGAGTCTTTAGGATTTTTTGAAAAGCATACAAAAGAGTAATTTCTGCCAAATGTTTGGGCATACCAAGGAAACAGACCTTAAAGTTTGTTAAAAGCACACACTGAGTATTTTCAGTACTGTAAACAATCAGTGCTCGTGTCTAAACACCTTGGCTACGTTTCTTTCACTGGGCGAAGAATTAACAACAAGGCTCAGTGTTAATTTAACACAGCTTAGAGTCTGCAAATGTGATCCTGAAAATAGCTACTACAGGTGCTAAAATGTCTGAAGGTCAACGCAAACCCAGAAACCGTGATACACACTCCTAAAAGCCTGGTAGGTACTCCGTCCTTTCCTTGAATCTAAACTAATCGCTGCCACCCGGATTGCCAGCATTTCTGCAGCCTCAGAATAGTGCAGAAACGTACTTAATGCAACAGTGAGAGAAATACTGAAACCATTCCCAGTAATGTTTTCAATCTCTTCACCCCTTTCGCTCCCGTTTCCTGGTTTTACTGAACCTGGGCCACAGTCTAACTCTCCGAAGCTCACTGTCAGACCCAGCCTACTGCCCGTCAGGTGGGCATTTTGTATTGAGTGATGCCAACAGGAGCCACCAAACGCCCAGGCTCAGGGAGCGCCTGAGAACACCAGAGCTAATGGCCTCTGTTCGTCCGGGAAAGACTTGGAGTCCGCGGCTTCTCTCTGCGTGTTTCGCGACGGCCCGGTCCGCGGCTAAGCGCTTCGCGGAGGGTGGGCGTCCAGGCCTAGCGGGATGGAGGCCGCTGCCCCCGCCTGGCCCGCCCGCCAGCCGAACTCACCTCCTCGCCCCGGCCCACGTCGCCGGTCGCGGCCGCGGCCGCGTTGGGCCCGCGCCCTGCTGCCCCAGCCACCGGGAACCGCCTCGAGGCCGCAGCTCGGGAACGGCCTTCGCCGCCCGGCGTCCACCACAGTCGGCTCGACGGAGACCCAACCCCGCACCACGGAGCGACGCTCGTGGGAAGCCGGGCCGGAGATGCCCGGCGCCTGGATGACGTCACTACTGAGCGACAGCGGTTTCCCTCGCGTGCCCTGGGCGCATGCGCGGCAGGACCACGGTTTAGCGGCGGCTGAGCTGGGGCAACCAAGGACGCTAGGGTTGCCGGGGTAACTGTGTGGTCCCTCACCATTTCATGAAGGAGAATGCTAAACTCAAAGGATCCAGAGAACTTTCTGACGGACGATACCTGGTGGTGTGTTAAGGGAGCAGTCAGTTTCTTTCTGCAAGTTGGCAAGTTTCTGCAAGTCTGGACTTCCTGCGAGTCCAAGCTACAACACACAGGCCACGAGCTGGGGAAGCACGACGACAGTGGTTGTTCAGCTTAGACACTGCTGTCAACGTTTGCTCCCGACCGAACTCGGACGGGTACTTCATTACAGAAACATGGACATATTTTACAAAACTACTGCAGGTTATACTGGGGGAACTGGGCTATTCACTAGTGGTTTTCTGTCATGGTCTCCATCAGCCATAAAAAGGTTCTTTGATGAAGAGTGAGAGCTACGTCTTTTTCTTTAGATTAAAATTCTTTTTAATGTAAAAAGGCATTAAGTTTTAAACACATTAAGATTTGAACTCATTTTTTAAATTATCTCTGAAAATTACCATTTCTATTGCTATCTGCTTAGTGTACATATATATAATCATGGTTCATATATGTGTATGTATATCCAACCACTTTGTCATAAACCAGACAATAATGCATAAAATTCCTTGCCCTCTTCTAAGTGCCCCTCTGACTCTCATGTCTTTTGTCTCTGTGGCCTACTGCATTTAATTAAATCTCCTAGCATGCATGAGCTTGGGTGGGGGATTACTTACTTCCCTTCCTCCAGCAACCATTTAATGTCTTCAGCTTGGTGAGAACTATACTTACCTGCAAATTTCATGATTTTGTTTTTCTTTAAAGCTGACTATTATCCCATTGTGTATATGCACATTTGTATTGCCGATCCATCAGTCGAAGGGCATTTAGGTTGTTTCCATTTATGAGCTATTGTGACTAGAGAAGCAGTGGATATTACTGAGCAAGAACAATGTCAGGTCCTCTGGCCATATGAGGAGTGGAGCTAGGTCAAGCGGGAGATTCTTGAGCAGTATTGGCCGCGCATGGTCTCTTGAATATGGTCCCCATTTGGTGGAACTATTTGCTAAGTATTAGAAGGTGTTACCTTATGTCACTGGGAGGTGGTCACTGAGGTTCCAGTAGCACACACCATTCCCATGGAGACCTCTCTGCCTGATATTTATTAGCCAGATGTAAGTTGTGAACTAGTGCTCCAGCGCCATGCCTACCTGCCTGCTGCCACACTCCCTACCCTGATGGTCATGGGCTCATCCTCTGTAGGCCACAATAAACTCTCTTAGTTGCCTTGGTCATGA
Source organism: Alexandromys fortis (assembly GCF_014885135.2). Lineage (NCBI taxonomy): Eukaryota > Metazoa > Chordata > Mammalia > Rodentia > Cricetidae > Alexandromys > Alexandromys fortis. The sequence continues at coordinate 4,831,530 of NW_026067971.1, read as the reverse complement.
TATCCATCCTAGCACAGCAATAGAAAAGTAACTAAGATAAGTGCTATTTTCTCCTCCACATATGGTCAATTGAAAAAGTCATGTGAAACAAGTCCCCCCCCCCCATTGTTTCCATTGTACCTAAGGGAACAAGAGCCCATTGGACTGAGCCATGCATGGTATGCCTAGTACGTGATATAGGCAAGCCCTCTGTGGCATATCTCTGGAATGTGCCTAGTGAGTGTCAGCTATCAGGTCTACACGCTTTTCTTTACCCAGAACTTGTGAAGGGTTGCTTTGTTTACTACTAGTACACGAGAATTACAGCCATTCTCGGAGGGTGGAGTAAATCTGAATTGTGCATGGCACGCTGCTTCTCAGAGTTCCAGCAGCCAGTAACATTAACAGTGCACTAACACACCCTCTACTGACATTTTTCCTGCTCTGTCTCTCACACTCGGACAGTCCTATGACCTGTGTTTCCCAAATGTCCTCCTGTCCTGAAGTCTTTGTCCTGGATTATACTTCTGTGAGGAAAAAGAAAAAAAGACTGTGCGATGGTTTACTGGGAGTCTATAAATGTATATTTAGTGTAAAAAGCATAGAAACGTGTTACTTGTGTCCTTACTGGACACAGCAAAGAAGGTACTTTTCCAGGGTCTATGCCACAATAAAAGGCAACTCTTTCTTATAAGGAAGCAGACACTTTTATACCTTGGTACCATGTCAAGTCTTTATTAAGTAATGTACAAACTATTACAGTTAGGAAATTCTTGATTGTCAGAGAACCTTGAGTATATATCTTAACTATACCTATTAGGGGGGAAGATAATAGAAAAGAGATTGGGACTGAACTTCCCAGGACCAAAGTAGAAAAATATATAAATGTATATGTGAAAAGAGAAAAAGAGTTCTGCAAAATTTTACAAGTTAAATGAGAAACAGTATAATAACAAGCATCGTAAAATGATGTTCCAGTTGACCATAACAGATATATGGCACGTGGTCGATACACATGGATACCACATAATGAATGCACTTCAAGTTGAAGTTTGTTTACATGTAACAACATGATACACATATGTAAATACATACTTACAATGTACCCCTGGACTGCAAACTTCAATACCCAGGGAAAAAACATTAGCATAGCATATTTAAAAGAGAATACAATAGACGGGGGGTCATCAGAATTAAGGAAATTCAACAAGCTTTGCTTCTGTAGAAGCTTCTAGAAAGGTCTGTCTTCTCGGCAGTTTGTTGCAGGTCTGATAAACTAAATGAATGCTGGAGAATTTCAAGAACAGCACTCAAGTCCGGGGCTGTCTTCTACCTGGTCTCTATCTGCTGAATGCCGACCAGCGTGGCTTTTGTCCTTGGCTCTCAAAAGACCAGGTTACTCAGCACTTTTCAAAACAATCATTTTAGCCTGGTGTGATTACACGTCCTTAATCCCAGCGTGCAGGAGGCAGAGAGCAGATGCGTCGCTGTGCGTCTGAGGCCAGCCAGGATTAGTCGGGGAAACCCAGTCTTTAACACCAACAACAGCAGCATATATTGAGAAATAGATTTCTCCCATCAATTTAGAGAGACCCTTGCCTAATGAAACCATTGCTGATATGCAACATTTAGCTGATCCCTTCTAATAATGGAAAACCCCTTAATATTAGAGGCCCCTTACATGAACTGAACTAAATTTGCATTGTATGTTTTCATTCTGAAATATAAAATGACGAATATTTGAGAACTATATTTTAGATAGAACATAAGCCAAACCTTTCCTTGTATAAAGCTTTTATGCATTTTTAACTTAAAGTACTGCTTCATATGTGCATAGTTGCTGGGTTAAAACTTTCACTGCATACGAAAATAAAATATCCAGTAAGTTTGTCTTACTCATTAGTTATTTTAATATTAGATTCAGCTGCAGTGAAACTAACAGGAGAAATTCCTATGCTAACAAAGAATTGAAAAGTCAAGTTTAGTGACAGACTAGGACTCTTTCCAATTCTCCTACCTTTTAACCTATAATTTATCCTTTTGGCTTTCCTTACCAAGTGTCCAACAAAAGTTAAATAACACAAAAAATAAATGATATGCTTAGTCCCACAAACTGGGAATATAATAGGAAAAAAGAGCTAGCACTTAATATCTATCCCAACTGTTCATACACATTTCAGCAATGGCTCCATGTCCGCACTCTGCTTGGGAGTTCTTTCCTACTCCGTCTGTGAGAAAAGTTCCCCCAAGAAAGGCTGGTGAAATAAGACTCCTTTCTTAGAAGGAAGATTGCAGTAATTCCTCAAGTTATGTCTCAGAGGGAAAAAAGCCTGGTTTTCCCTAAGGGACTGTACAGGACTGCCACTGCCGAATGCAGGGACTGGAGGGACTGGACATGAACTCAGAACAACTTTTAAAGGCTTCTTCATTGTCACCTGAAGACTTGGACAGGGCAGCTACTGGGCATACTTTTCAAATTTTTTTTTGTTTTCTGAACTCAATATTTACATCTAGATTTCTCACATGAGAAAAAAGTAAATCAATCCTCCTTGAACCATGGGTAAAGTTTACGTAAAATAAATTAAAGTGCAGACAATTATAACAATTGGTCACAAAGACCAGCATCCTCACGTAGCCGGGCGTATAAATATTGTAATTAACATTGCCGTACTGGACATCACCTCTTCGTGTCTGAGAAACACACATGCAAACACTCGCGGATTATTACACGTGAACATTGGTACTTCCATTCCCACCTCCGCCTTCTAGGCCCTCTGCAGACTGGGAGGAAGGAGGCCGGGAGCTTCTGGGGTGCGGCTGACCATTGAGTCCCACTTGTGTGCTCAGACCATGACCTGTCTGTGACGCCACATCATCCGATTCCCAGCGCTCCAACTCTTCCCGCACCAGGCGCTCCATCTGTTCCCTGTGGACCTCGCTGTCACGACCCAGTCTCTCATCCTAACAAGAAATTAAAGAAATAGCAGAAACCTGGGCATGCTATCTTTTAAATTATTTCACAATGCAACTGAGTTTTATGTAAAATATGGCGCAGTTATGTAAGACTGGAGGTGGAGACAGTAGGCAGTAACAATTCTGAGAGATGGTGTACTAACTGTTCACTTGATTGTTTGCTCCACTAATGGGAGCACTCTCAAACAGGGGTATCAAGAGCCACGCCTCCAGATTGTTTGATGTAAGGTTATATAAGGAGGATGACAGGAATCAGGTTAACAGTTACAAAATGGGAGGATTACCTTTGTGCTCTACAGAACTAAAGAATTTTCTGCTTAAGGGGGGAAAACCTGAAAACAGAAAGGAGTGGGGGGAGGGGGAGTTGTGTGGGAGGAAGGGGAGAGAAATGGGAGGCTGGGAGGAGGCGGAAATTTAAAAAAGAAAAGAAAAGAAAAGAAAACAGTATTTGTGAATGATGTAATGTAAACTTTAGTTTTTGCTCCTCTTCAATATTAACAAGTGAAAAGTGTCTCGTGTGTCCATTCCTATCCATAAAGACCGAGTCCTCCAGTCAGCGTCTTACGTTCATGACTGCTCACCTCAGCCACTCCATCCAGCAGCCTCCCTAGCACCTCTCGCCTCTTGAGCTTCGTCCGCTCCATGATCTCAAGCTTGACAATCACAGCATCGATCTTGGACACGATGCTGCCTATGGAGTGCTCCATGCGGTCCACGCGTCTCACCAGCCTGCAGGGGGCGACAGCGAGCACAGAAGTCACATCTCCACGTCCTTCAGCCCATAGGACTCATTCACAGAAACGCCAAGATAACAGGACAGCACGAAATACTTTCTAAGTGTTTGCAAGACTTAAAGACAAAAGTTTCGGGATGCTTGTGGGAATGATAACCTCCATTCTTCCTGCCAATAAAATTGTGTTTGAAGCTTTAAAAGCCTCTATTCACAAGTACCATTTTTTGGAAAAATTCTAAAGGAAGTTTCATATATGTAATTTTGTGTTACAAATGTATTCACATACAGCACTGAACAGTGGCCATGGTAAACAACTAGTGGGAGATCATGTAAATAAATCATAATTCACCTAAATCGCGCTGCATCATGTTTCCTGAGAAAGAATTATAAGCAAACAGAACTGTTAGAAAACAGTGTGCTCCTTTAACATCTCGTTATTTTGAATACAAATATTTAAATGCCTTAAAATATGTCAAATGGCAACAGTTTGAATTCTCCCTCCCTGGCCCTTCTCCTTGTGATTCAGCCACTAACTGCAGCCCCTGAAGACAACTTCTCCAATGATAAGAATACTAACAAGGACCAGGTGGTGGTGGCGCACGCCGTTAATCCCAGCACTTGGGAGTCAGAGGCAGGCCAATCTCTGTGAGTTCAAAGCCAGCCTGATCTACAGAATGAGTTCCAGGACAGCCAAGGCTACCATAAAGAGAAACACTGTCTCAGGCGGGGGGGAAAAGAAAGAAAGAAAAAGAATTAGCTATTGAAAATTATTTTTAAAAACTCAATCCTTCTGAAGGTCTGGAAATTTCCTCACGAACATATGACAAATGAAAACCACTTATCAAAAAGGCAGCTGAAGAGAAGTGAGAACATATGACATCTAAGATGCTTGAACACTGTATCTTCTTCAAACAACACTGCCCCTAGGTTTGACAAGGAACATTGCAAATTCAAGACACTCAGGAAACTGCAGGTAGGATAAAGTAGAGCTACACATCTAGACATACGCAGTGAAGGAAGGAAAGATAAAAACAAAGAAAAAATGAAAACAAGAAAAATAAGGGTTTATAATGAACGAAGAATGTCACTGAGCTACGTTCCCATGAGAAAAGCAACACATCTCACTTATGATAAAGACATGAAAGGAGGCCTGAAGTATTGAGACTTCCTTGTTATGAACATGTGTGTGCCTAGCAGCCTCATGTAACACTGAGTAGAACTCTCTAGAATTAAAGGGAGAAATAAATAATTGACTAATAGATATGTGATTACCTCATTCTCCAAAGCAAATAGAAGTAAACAAGCATAAAGTCAACAGGGAAATAGAAGACAGGAACTGACAGCTGTCTAATCTGCTCAAGGACAGACCCTGTGTTAGGCCATAAGACGTGTAAAAACACTGACACATATATGTAAAAGGAGTCACGGACTCTAAAATTTGTTAAGATATTTTGGTTGGAAGGAACAAAGAAGATATTAATGTTTTTCTCTGCTTCCCTAATTTCTTATAATGCAGATCTATTATAAAAATACTCTTAAAACCTATTTTAAAGAAATGATATTAGACATGAAAAGAATTAAATGTTTAACTCCATGAGAGCCGTGTCATCTCACTTTGACCCTGGTCAACAGAAACTGTGGAAACCTTTGTACTTACACCTGGAACTCTTCATAGGAAACCCCGCTGGAGATGCTGCCCCTCCTCCTGGAGCTATGCCCACTGTCTTCATCATCCTCCTCCTCCGAGTCATCCAGGCTTCTAGGGAAACTTCTGCTGCTCATGGGACGTGGCAAAGAGCTGTGTTCTAAGTCCAGGTCCTCCTGAAGAATATGAAGTCTTCCAATAGGGGCCAACATACCAAGACCTCGCAAAAAATTTTACCAACAGGAAAACTAGTATGCTCCAGATCGGGTTCCTAGTTTTTATTTCAGGGATTGACATTTTAAAACAGGGATGAACAAGGTGAATAAGCAGACTATCAGTGTGTAGGTTGAGGGTACGAGGAGAGAGGAGGAGGAGAGAAAGGACTACTAGAATATGGTGCTACTGAGCCCAGGCAATCCCTTAAGTGCTCACCCTCTCTTTCTCCAAGTCGTCTCTCATCTGTTGATGCTCACGTTCCGTCAGCTCCTGATCACCATCCTGGTCATATTTAGTGAATATGGCCTCAATTTCTGCATCAGTATGGCCTTTCCTGAAAGCATTGAGAGGGTTGAGGTGAATTATTCAGTCCATGGTTCAGCCCGAACATCGAAACATCAGAATGCAGGAGGAAGGGAGATAGACAGCATGCTCCAGAAAGATACCTGCTTCCCCAAATGAAAAACATTTCTCTACCAGTACTTGGGACAGAAACAACCTCTCGTCAGCGAATTAACATGTACAGTAGGCGCTCCCAGGTTCTACGGTGCAGCCCTCACCCTTTCAGGTCCTGCCGAAGCTCATCAAAGTTTAACTTGCCCCCACCTTGCCGGAGACTCTCTGAGATGTCGTCTACAGTGTTTCTTTTAAGTTTTAGTTTGACCAGTGCTTTCTGGTAGCCCTATTATTGAAAAGAAAAAAAGAAGACATGATTTTGTTTATTCTCCGTTTGAATTTTGTCAGTTACAGTGAAACTATTGAAAGTTCAGCACTTGGTAGAAGATGGTAATTCAAGAAAAATGTGTTGGTGAATGAATAACGAATGTAATCTCAGTTTTCTATAAAACTTGCAGAAAATTCAGCGTCTTTCAATAAATCAGGAACTAAAGATTTCTTCCTTATATGTGTGTGTATGTATATGTATGTGTATGTTTACATTTGAAATAAAATTGACACTTGAAATATAAAGTTAAATATACTTCAAATGTAAACCATCTTGAATTCTATAGCTGTTTGCTCCCCAGAATATAAGGGATTGTGGAGAAGCTATGGATTGTTCATTTTTCTTACAATAGCAAAGAATTTTCTTAGAGGTAAAAACAATTTTTAAGTCGGTGAAATAAGCCTGAGGGTGTTCAAGAAACTGGAGGCAGCGCTAAAGAAATATCCCACTGATCAAGAATTGACTAGTCATGTGTGAGTCCTGGGCTCATCCCAGTGCTACAGAAGGGAAGCAGACAGACATAGTTTTGTATGATAAGCAGGGCTATAAGACTGAATTGTGTAAAGTGATTGCACTTTACACAATCAAGAACAAAATTAATTGTTTTATGACCTCTATTAATTATACATTTATAATTCTATAATCAGTTTTATATTTATAGAAACATAAAATCAAGTCCAATATTTACTGAGTGCAAGGAAACTTATACTATTATGAGCTTGGAAAACAAGTCTTTAATGTCTTTGTAAACGTATCCAGGATTCTCAACAAAAATGTGGGCTGAACACACTTGCTCTGTTGGTGAATTGTCACACCCTCTCTACAAACAGATCAGCTCCTAACATTTTTTCTTTTTCTCACTTATTACTGAAAAACATCTCTGTTTGAATAGCGGCTCTCACCATATCACATCTTTAAATGCTTGGTCCACAGTTGGTGAAACTATTTGGAAAGAATTGGGTGTGGCCCTGGAGGTGGGTAGGCTTTGAGGTTTCAAATGCTCATACCATTCCCAGTCTCTCTTTCGATCTATCTCTATCTCTCCTTTCTGCCTGCAATACACAGATGAGACGTAAACTCCCATCTACTGCTCCAGTGCCAGGCCTCCTTGCCTGGTGCCATGCTCCCACTGATGACCACGGACTCAGCCTCTGAAACTCTAGGCAAGCCCCTATTAAATGCTTTTCTGACAAGTTGCCTTGGCCGTGCTATCTCCTCACTGCACTAGAAGGTTACTAAGACACCCTCCTAAGAGTTACTTTAACACGACATTTATTTGCATGTCATTCCCTCTAACATGTTTTCATTAAATTGTATATTATTTATTTTGTGATAAACAGATCTTCGCTAAATTGTTTTAGCTGTTTACCTGGATCCTTCAATCGGCAGCTGAGACTACCTTCCCACAGTAAGCTAATACTTCTAGCAACCATGTCTCTCTCTTTCTCAGTCAGGTCTTTTACTTTTACAAAATATTTTTTATGTGTGTGCATGCACACGTGTATGTATGCACATGTGCCTGTGGGTGCTCACAGAGGTGAGGAGAGAGCGTCAAAATCCCTGAACTGGAGCTACAGCCAATTGTGAGCTTCCACGAGGATGCCGGGAGCCAAACGCCAATCCTCTGATAAAGCAGCAAGTGCTCTTAACCACCTATCCACCTCTGCAGCTCCCTTCTCATTTCCTATTGAAATCATGGGTTTTTCAGAGAGGCAATAAGGCGAGGCTGCATGCTTTGCGTATGTGAACTGAAGCAGAGCTGCCCCGTGGCCATCAGAACAGATGAAGGATGACAACCTGTTACTTAGGTGGGCGTCTGTAGACTCAACAGCTAACAGTAGAGTTTGTACTCTCTACACCGTGCCCCACGATATTATGTGAGGAAACAAATTTGAGGTTATGTGACCATGCCGTAACGGAACTTCCTGAATGTCAGAAGTCTGCTGTGTGGAGTGCTCTTGCTCACACTAAAAAATAGCAAAACACCATCAACTGTGGTAGAACACCCAAGACAACAGGCACTTAGGTTCTGTCCAAGGGACTTTATGAAGCTAAAGTTTTCCCTTAAAACAGAATTCACACACCAAGGGGCTTAGGCTTGAACAGAAAAGCAGTAAAGGAGAGATTCCACCCTACCAGGATGGGAGGGTGTCTATACACCTATTTATTTTTATGTAAGTTTTAGTTTTAAGCCAAAGGAAGCTACAGAGAGAAGAACAAAGCACTTTCCTACCCTTCCCTCCTATTTAAGGATTACAAAGAATTTAGCCTTCCAAGCTGTGGCCTGGAGCTAGGAACTTTTCCTTTTGGTCTTCTACACAGAAAGGCCAGAGTCAAAGGAGAGTGTCTGCCTTCCTTCCATCTCAGCTCAAGTACTAACTGAGACAGAAGGGCAGAATTAGATTATGTGGCCCAACCCCTTTCAGTTAGTATGAATTTAGGACTATGGGGTACTGAGTAAGAACCAACATAAATCATTTTAAAATTAAATTCAGATCATAAAAGGATCCTCAAAATTTAAGTCCTAACTTATCTATCAAGCCTCCCAAAGAAAACATTTAAATTATTTCTGAAGTAAGGTGACCTACCCTTCAAATAATTTCAGGGAATCAAGCGTTGATTTGGTAAGCTGATTAAAATAATGTTCCTGTACATATAGGAAAACAGCTGTGGGATTAGGGCAAAGCCTACCTTTCTGATAAGGTCTGAGAGTTCCATTTCCGCTTTCTGCTGGGCCAGATCCGACTTCACTTCCGAATAAGTATCATTGATGATGGCCAAAAACATGTTCTGTACGTAAAACAAAGAATGAGACTCAGACACATTTTGAAAGCAATCTAAACACTGACACATGCCTTTCTGGTTTACCGTTTTATCAAAACTGAATAATCACGCAGTCACTAATTAGGTTTTGCTCTGTTACTCTTTGAAGCAGTATTTCTCCACTAAGTCACTTACAAAACCAAGCTATGTTGGTGAGCTGTTGTCAACTCGACACAATCTAGAGTCTCTTGGAAAGAGGGAACCTCAACTGAAAAATCAGCTCCCTCAGACTGGTCTGTAGGTGAGTCTTGAGGGCAGGGCAGTTTCTTGATTGGTGATTGGTGTGAGAGGGCCATGGCCGGTACTGCCCCTGGGCACATAGGTGGTCCTGGGCTGTTTGAGCGAGCGAGCTGAAGAAGCCATGGGAACAAGTCAGTGGGCAGCACAGTTCTGAGTCATTCAGTTCCTACCTCGGGTCCAGCCCTGATCTCTGCACTGTCTGTGTTCACTATGGGCTGTAGCATGTAAGGCAAATAAACCTATTCCTCCTCATTCTGAGCTTGGTCAAAATGTTTTATAACAGAAGTTAGAACACACCTTTTGACATATTTTACAAAGAGACAATAAAAAGCTACAAACTATTAGTGCATTTATGTATAGATGGAAGAATTATTGTTTTCTACTTTTAAAACATTTGAGTTATTGTGTAGAACTCTGAAGAGCTCTTCGATTTTTGACAATCAACTTACTTAAACTTTTTCCAAATTCTATCATCTACTCATGTGAGGTACACAGAACATATTTTAAAGAATTGAAATGACTTCAGCAAATAGGCGTAGAGTGGGCCCAGTAGAAAGATCAAGGAAATCTCTGTGAAACAGTGAAGACTTCACAGTCTGTCAAGCTTGGGTTCTCGTCTTGGTGTGACTGGGAGGAGATGGGGAATAACCTGGAACTCAGCAGAGATCAAAGAAAAAAGCAAACAACCAGCAACAATAGCCAGGAAGGAATGCAGAAGACAAGAAACCCCCACAAAGTTTACCTCACACTATTTATCCTACAGCTGGGCTCAACAACAGCCAGATGGGCTCTGGGTTACAAACAACTCCATCATGTCAGACCTTCCAAGCCGAACCCTCACACAACAAAGAAATGAGATACCCTGTGTCCTGACAGCTGAACGTTGGGCCTTTGTAACCTGGAATCACAAGTCCCAGAATCATCTAAAACCCAGGAAGGAAAGACTATAATATAGGCCTCTCTCAGGAAACCTGCACTCACTCTTCAAATGGATACGTGCCCTCTGTAATAAACTTCCGTGCAGTTCCTCACGTGTACCTCTTCCCTGACAAGAGACAAGAACCAGGAATACAAGGCAGTTGAATCGCCGAGGTTCTCCAGCAAACAGGGCAAGACCCACATACATCGTCTGGCCTGTGTGTATGCGTTGTGGTTCATGTACGCCTGTGTGGATGTGAGCATCAGTAAGTGCACACGCAAAGGCCTGAGCGAGTGTCCTCTCTTGTCTCCGTCTTACTGTCTTCAGACAGGAGCTCTCAGGAACGTAAAGCTCACTTAATTGGCTAGGTTGGTTGATAACAAGATCCAGGAACCTGCTTGTCAACACCTGCCTCCCAGCCCCTGGGCACTGGCACACTTGGTCTGTTCTGGCTCTTTACTTGACTACTGGAGACCAAACTCAGGGTCTCAAGCTTGCAGAGCACTACTCTTACCCAGTCAGCCGTCTCCCAAGACCATGTTTGATTTTTAAAAAATATAATAATCTCTTTACTTTTTGAGATTATAGTATAATACAAGAGTTTGTTTGGGGATTTGTTGTTTTGTTTTGTTTTGTTTTCCCTCGTCTGGCAATGTAGCAATACAGGGTCCTTCTCTTGAGCCAGAGCTCCCTCATCTGGCTAGCCTAGCAATACAGGGTCTTTCTCTTGAACTAGAGCACACACCGTGCGTTTATGTATAATTTATGTTCTGTTTTAATTTCTGGTGTCCAATCTTAATCAATATTCCTCCTTAATTGATGGATAATCATAGTTCTCCACTAAACAAGAGTCTTAATCTTGTCACTGGATAAATATTGCCTGAACCATTATATTCTCATAAACTATATTCTTACCTACATAATATAGAGTGTAAACTATAGTGCTTGTACATTCGGTGATGTGTTTTACAGCTGAGAAAGCCATGGAAAGGAAAATAGAACTTCTCAGATTCTATGGATTTGTGGGGAAAGCGGACAGAGTTAAGTATACCTCTCTGCAGCTATAAACCATGACCAGATACAAACGAACGGCATGCAGGTGGCACATCTGATTTATTAGGTACAATGCTCTGAGAAAGTATGTTGCAAACTTATGGGAATATTCGTTACCTCTGGGGAGGGAAAATGTCAGAAAAGTATCTAGGCATTGATGAGTGACAGCAGCTGTAAGATTAGCACTTAGAACTGTCACCGTTAGGACCCGTCTTGAGCACTGCATAGATCATCTCACTAGCCAACACAAGGGAGGTAATGTTACCTTCTCCATTTTATAATTGCAAAGCTAGGAGCTAGGGAGATGGCTCCGTGTGTAAGCCTAAGGACTCGGGTTCAGATCCCCATCCTCTACGTAAGTGTGGTTCAGACATGGCAGCCCACCTATAATCCCAGCACTCAAAGGGGTGAGGCAGGATCCCTACACAAATTGGCTAGATGACCGTGTTTGGAATATGCCTTCTTCCGAAGCCAAGCAACTTTATTTTATACCTTTTCACTGGACAAGTAGAATGCAGAAATGTTAAGGAAAGAAGAAAACACCTTTAAAAAAAATCTTAAAGTAAATGGTAAAAGTTGTTCCAAATCAAGAGACTCAAAGGCACCGTATTCTTGGAACAATTCCTAGTTGCTGTTAGATTTGCTTATAAGTTTAATACACACAGATTCTTTCTGACAGTGTTTAGGCCTGTGCCCTGTGAGAAAGCTTAAATTTTACCTTAGCCTCCACCAAACTATGGCTCTTGACATTCTACTTCTAAGTTGCTTTGTAAATTCCTATTTTCTCAAAGAAAAGGGGGGAACAGAAGTCACACTAGCAAGTGACGAAGGTGGCAGTAAGAGACACTGTACCGGGTAAGCAGGCAAGCATGTCCCACGGGGGAGGCAAAGCACCACTTAGGAATTTGATAAACCTGCACTCGTAATTATTTTATAATGGTTAGATACACATATATAGACGATTGAAAGACCATGGGAGAAACAATATGTCTGAAAACTGTAAATCAATGAACATAATATGCTTTCTCGAATCAACATTTCTCTGTGTTCCATGTATTTGTTTAAACGATAGGTGATCATGCGTGAGAGAAAGGAAGACGGTGGTGATTTAAGAGCATCAAGTTTAAATCACCTCACTGTAAAATACATATATGTACATATACATACCAAAAGAATGAAGAACATAAAGAACACAAATGTCGTGAAATAAAGTGGCCCCAAAACCCGGTTAGCTTCCTCAATCTCTGCGAAGTTGATGTCACCCAAAATGATGCGAAACTGAGTGAAGCTATGGAAACAAAGCAGAACACAATGCAAAACCAACCCATTCCAGTTGTGGGCGCACATTTATTACAGATGATTTCATATGCTGGGACAGTCTGGGAAGTTTGAGACAGCTGCCAAGAAACTGAAAACTGTTGACCTCTTTGGGAAAGTCTTGCCATTTCTGTTGTCAGTTGAGAATGACATGGTTTCATATTACATATGTCATTTCTACTCAATATTAAATCTGATTATTAGATGATATGTAGAGCAAGAATACATAATCTGGGTAAACCTGGTAACTCAAGTCTTTGTAATAGTCACGCTTGCTTTGAAGTTAAAATATCTTTAAACAAAAACGATGACAAGGTGCACATTGAAAGATGGACACAATTGTAGGGTTCAAAGCTCCAGCGCTGTCACAGTCACTGAAAGTGAGGTCACAGTGGCTAGACGTTGTCAGTGACATCACTTCCTTTCCTGGCTTTCATCAATAAGCAATATTAACTAGGGAACCCATCCCCAAAGCCACACCAAGTCCACTATTATGATCCACTCTTTCCCTCACCATCTAGTAACTCTGAACAGCACATAACGGCAATTCAAAATATTGTGGGGATTTTTGTTTCGTTTTGATGACTTTTTTTTTGGTATATTTGGGGACACTGGAAAAAGACTGAAGATTTGTAAACTGGTTTTAGTTTTTTCTATAATATTAGAAATATGTCTTATTGCTTAGAAGTCGAAATTTAAGATACAAGGAAACACTGTTCAAGAGGAATGACAACGCAGGCAAATGGCCTCCTTATATGAAGGGAGGAGAGAATCCAGGGCTAAGCATTCCACACGTGTGCACCTTCCTGTAAACGGCCATTTAAAACTCCCACCTGGGCTGGGTGTTGAGAAGATCTTGGTCTTTGAACTAATGCTATCTTTTCATGGCCGTTCCACTCTGTCTCCCTACCTGAAGGCTGTTTCCCTAAGAATCAACATTTTCAGACACTGGATGTCCTATGCTGGGACAACGCTTGTAGAAGAAGCTTTCAACGTGTCTTTATTCTGAACATTTGCTAGTCAGATAGTGACAAGAACATTAGCTTGCTGCTAGAAATTCTATGCCAGCTCTGACTGAACTTATCCTAAAATAAATTTTAAAAATATTATTTGACACTTTCACACATTTATAGAAAAAAACTTTTCTGTTTTGTTTCATAGATACTTACATACACTCTTGGAAAGTACTGAAGTCATCAACTTGAGTACCAAAGACAAGGTATGCCAACTGAGCATATGCCAAGAAAACAATGAAGAACATAATGGTGAATCCAAAGAGGTCTTTGGCACATCTAGACATAGTTGTGGAGAGCTGGCTCATGGTCCTGTTAAAGCTGATGAATTTGAAGAGCTGTAACAGAGGAATGTAGATGAATGGACGGTACAATATGCTCTACACACACAGTGGAACTGTCAGTAGATGAATGGACGGTACAATGTGCTCTACACACACACTGGAACTGTCAGTAGATGAATGAACGGTACAATGTGCTCTACACACACACTGGAACTGTCAGTAGATGAATGGACGGTACAATGTGCTCTACACACACAATGGAACTATTCTACCATAAGAGAGAGTGTAATGTGTCATGTCATATGGCATGAACTTTGAGAGTGTGCTAAGTGAAATAAGGCAGATGCAAAACCTCAAACATTGTATGCCTTCATCTACTTGAGGTGAGGTACTTTGAACAGTCAAATTCACTGGGACATAAAACACAATGGAAAGTAGATGAGTTGGGATACAGCATTTCCTGTTTGGATTGCAAGAATGTTTGGGGATGTGCAGTAGTCATAGATACAACACTGCTGGGTACTTCATGCTTCTGAAGCAAGCATGTAAAAACGTGAAAATGGTATTATGTAATTTACATTTATCATAGGGGAGACATTATTTACTTTTTGTCTCTTTCAAATCTAGGAACATCTATCTTACTATAAAATGTGTTTGTTGGGCCCTCAGGGTTGGGAATGTAGCAGTATAAAGTATTTGAGCACCTAGTTCATGCTAGGTACTGTCCCCATGGCTGGGAAAGTAACTGTGTCAAGTATTTGAGCACCTACCCCGTGCCAGGTACTGTCTTCAGGACTAGGAATGTATTAGTGTAAAGCATTTGTTGAGTATCTAGCCCATGCTAGCTACTGTCCTCAGGGCTGGGAATGTCACAGTGAGCAGAATAGAGCTTCTGCCTCATGACGTTCACATCTTGTATCAGTTATAATACAATAATCAAGCTTAAATGTGACTGACAAAGAATGATAATGTCCCCCAAAGGATTAAACTGAAAGAGGGGGAAAAAAACGGTAACAAAAAATATAGCAGAAAAATAGTTTTGGTGCGTCTTTGCCATGTCAGAGTTACCCTACACGGTGGGGGTCAGGACAGAGAAACGCAATGTGAGGTCCACACTTCTGGGTAGCCCCAGGCCTGCAGTGTCAGCGCTGCTGGCAAGTACCCTCTCTGGAAGCTGCTTCTGAAAACCTGCTGTGATGGTCCTAAAACAGTTGCCATTAGCCACATGTAGATAAAATGTGGCTATGGGGACAGGGGAAGTGAAGTTTCAATTAAATTAAAATCTTCGCTTAAATGCACACTGGACATGTGACCGGGGGTTAACGTTTGCAAGGCACAGTCACAGAACCTGGCCTGGTGCCAAGTTGGCAGCTGCCTCAAAATGGCTGAAGTTTTCTGTCTTTCTAGAATCCGGCCTCACTGTCCATGAGAAGCCCTGCCATTTACACAGAGAACAAGTGGGGAAGCTAGGCAGAGCTTCCTCAGATCTGAAAAGAATCCAGCAGCCAACGTCATCTCATCCACAGTTACAGGAAGATTCACTGAAGCCACCATTTACATGATGTAAACTATTCAACAACCTTGGCTGGTCACATCAACCTGGCCACGTCGACCCAGCCGGTCAACCTCGCCAAAGAGAATGATGACCCGTGTGATTTATGTTTATATATATATTTGTATGTGTGTGTATATGTATGTATGTATATATGAAGAATGTGATATAACTTACCTTGATCCAGACCAAAAATACATTGACAGCTGCTATATTGTTGAACTGGATTTGCCAGTATGCCACATGCTCGAAGTTGGGGAAAGTATTTTGATCCTCAAGAAACCGCAATAGACCCTCTACATTTGACATTCGGTAAATGTTAATTACCACAGCCACTATGGATAACTGGAAGATAAGAAATTTATATTTATTACATCATTTTAGAAACAGATAATCCCCCTGAAATGACTAGTTTTCCATACGGATTGGAGGCCTGACCATATCACTCACCTAATAGCACTCACCAAAGTCGTCCGCTAAAATACAAAAACAATACACAGCCGACATACCCTTATCAAATGAAAATATGTGCACAGGTATGTGCATGTATGTATGCAGAGGAGATCATACAAAAATAAGCTCACATGCAAAAAGGAAGGCCTTCTTTTTCCCAGCTGCCCATCACAGCTAAAGAATCAGACTCACATTCCTGTTTCTCACACAGGAAGGCTCTGTAGTGAGCCTATATCTTCTCCTGCTGGTCTTCATACTTTCTTTACACTCCTGGATGCTCTGACAATGTCAGAAAAAGGGGTGAAGAAGCCCTTCTGTTGTTCGAGCAAATCCAGCAATCTTTTATCTAAATCTCAAGATGTTTTTAACACAAACAAAAACAAGATCACATTAACACACTGACTTTTCTTGAGTTTTCTTTCAAAATAGGGAAAGAGAGAATAAAAAGCGTTTTTGTGAGTATACATGTTGTTTGAACACTAACATTTTTTGCAGTTCCCACTTCTATCTACAAAAGACCTTCCCCTCCCAAACTAAAACATGACTTTTAGGGGGGCAGAGGGTTGGCTGCCTGTATACCTCTGTGTCTCTAAGGCCTAGAGCACAGCTCAGTACCTGGAATCTTTGTTGAATAAATGACTTGTTTTCACTCAGTGAAGCCAAGCCAACAGCATTATTTGAATTAAGACTTCTAAAGTATTTTTTCCAATAATTCCAAAAGATAATGAGCTATGACAAGCGACCAGCTAACTCACTCAAGCCTGGAAGTTTCAGTATACTTGTTGGAGAAACAGAACAGAAAAACACAGAGAGCAATATAAGCGTGATTGCAAGATGTTGGGTGTATATATAATTTTAACGTGGACTTAAATTTCTCCTGGGTAAAACAAAACCCCGGCCTTCTTTCAGAGCGCTCCTGACCCAGGGGAGCAAGGTGCGCCAGCAGGGATGCCCCTCCCTCTATGTAGGCAGTAAAGCTTCCAAAAGAGACCTGGATGAACCTGATCAAAGCCCAAGTGTCTGAACTGAGTACTGGCAGCACTTGTATTAAATTAAAATTAAAATCTGGAAGAGAGAAGCCTTCAAAGAGATGTTTGTGCAATGCTATGGCTGTGGAGAGAAAAAAAAAAAGCCACTTTTGACTTCTATATCAGCAACTATGAGCCCAGAGATCTGCAAAGCAGGTATGATGCAGTTGGCTGGTGGAGGAGGGGAAACCTGACCATCTCTCGGTGGGTGGTAGTTAAAAAGCATGTTACTGGTATGGATGGTGATAAGCAAACCCATTTGATATGAAATATTAACATGAACCACTGAACTATAATACTAGACACTTTCCCTGCTAGATAGACTTTAAAAGTATTTTTGTAACATGTAGTACCCATGTTTACAGTCTATATAGTAAATAGAAATATAGTTGAATGTTAAAAGCTAGAATTCTACTAAATTGTTTCCTTTAAATTCTATGCAGGTTTGTTTGCGTGGCTATACCTGTTATACCTAGTGACACACTCAGTAAACCAGGGTACACAGTTAACTTTTTGACTGACCAGCATTCAAGATTTAAAATGTTCAATATTGACTAATGTTGGCAGTATTTGTTTAAAAAAAAAATCTGAAGTTAATTTCCATATAGCGCTTGCTTTTTGACAGTTCTATTCTCAGTAACCTGAATATAATTATATATAAGCCAAAAGGCAATTTTTCACATTCTGGTTCCAAGCATTATCCTGTAGAATAATTTGAATGTGTGTAGTCTGTACTCTGCCATCACCAATACAGAAATATTCTGAACAATAATTTAGACACCTGTTGCCTCTCTTCTTTCCTTTAGTACTGATTTTTTTCCCTAACATTGCTCGGGTTTAATACTTCGGTAACACGTGGCTCAAGAAGTTAACTTGCCGTGCATAACTGTGATATGACAAGAACACCACGAAGGGGGGGTGGCACCGGCGTCTGGTGGGTCTCGGGCTGTGCATTCTGAAAGGACTTCTATTTCAAGTGGAAGCGCTTTCTGAAGCACACAAGTACACGACTCAGTAAGGAGGGGGCAGAGCAAAGGAGAGAGCCAGTGTATGGCTGGAACAAACCTTTTGCTATGAGACGTCTGGGCATGTGCCAAGTACACTGGTCTTAAAGCCTAAGCCGTTTTCCTACTATTGTTATCATTGGTGCTGATGCCACTGTTGCCACGCTGTGCCCGCCCACACGGTTCCCCCTCGTGTCTTAAGTATTTGTTCTTTCATGCATGAACAACATGCTCCGTATTTTACCAACAAATTCTAGTGGACAATACTTGATAAAGACTTAATAAATGGGTCACAACGGTGAAGCAACTTTAACTTGGAATGAGGAAAGAATGCCGTCAGGGAGAGGGCTGACAGGAGACTGCTCATTGGTTAATGCAGTTCTCGCGAGATGTCAGAGAGCTCTGTGGAATGTTGAGACAGTGGGACTCGGACACACAAAGGCACCTGGCACAGCTGTGTCAAAGACAGTTTAAACATACAACAATTAGGCACACTGTTATGAACTTAAAAATATAAGAAGACAAAAGTTTATATGCTGTTGAAAAAGGAAATGCTTAGAAAAATGAATTTTTATACCAAAGGCTCTGGAAGAAAGCCATGGATGTGACTGATGGATACAGTTTGAATTTTGTTTCCTCTAGACTGTGTGACAGGAGTCCCAAACTACAGCATGTCTTCTGCATTACACAAAGATTTTCAGACTGTTTCTTCTTTTCATAATTTGATATTTGCAAAAAACTCAATTTTCACTAGCAGAAAAGTATTATTACAAAAAAAATTTCCCATAGTTTTAGCCTACAAATCTTATATGACATATCAAAGACCAATTTAATTACTTATGTGTTCAATTAAGTCAGAGTTCAATAAAAACATCCACATTTTAGTCAGGAAGGTTCCTCATACAAAATGAGAAATGAAAAGATGTAACACAGAAGTTAATATAACAGAAAAAATTAGAATTCTTACTAGAAATATCAAGATCCCCAACATTGAGATTAAAGACTGCAAATGAACAAGCTTTTAGAATACAGAGAGAAAATGAAAGAGAGACATCAGGGAAGTTAAGAGACACAGAGGAAGTGAGGGGTAGCGGGAATGTCCACATTTCTTTCCAACCTACCACAACAATCACAACATCCAGACAATTCCAGAAACTCCTGAAATAGTGTAGTCTGTGAATGCGAATCTCCAATATCTCTTCCACCACATAGTAAAGGATAAATAAACAAAAGATAATCTCACAGGCTGCCAGGAAGAAATCAAAGGCTGTGGCATAGTGGATCAGTTTCACAGGCTGGAACTGCCAAGAGGGCACCACGCCCCCTGTTGCTGGGAATTCCACCAGTAACCTGCATTGCAAAAAAGAACAATTAAAATAGCAATGTGGGGGAGAATCAGGGAAGGAAGCATGTTCTGTCCCTGCACTGTGAGGTGAAAACCACGGCCGCAACAAATTACCTCAAGCTGGGAAACATGGAGACCTGGGTGGACACAGGACATGCATTTAGAACTATAAAACGCTGGAGTCGCTCATTTATTCAGCAACTATGAAACATCTAATGAGCTCTTCAGCTTGCACTGCTTTCCCTTGAAAAGGCTGTCTATCTATGACTCAGTACCCAGCTGCTGTCTGGAACTGGACAGTCCCTGTTTTATATTAATACCGTTGGCATTATTGTTTTGTTTTGACTACACCTCTAACTGAGCTGCGGACTTTTCTTGCCAAATTCCACTGTGCAGGTGTCACAGTGTGATGGTTCCGTGATTTAATAACTAGAACTCCCTCCGCATAAGTAGAATGTCTCCTCAATCATGTATGTCTGGCATCACAATGTCCTCACCCATGGAGCAGTGGCCAAACCTCGAACCCAAGTCAAAGTCAGGACTCTGGAAGATGGGAATTCCTATCAGCTCACTGTCAAAATTTTCCTATTTGCTGTCGAGCACCATTCTAAAAGCAATGGGTATGATTTCAGCCTTAGTGTGAGCAAGAGGGAAGCAAGAGGCCCCTGTGCGTCACAGCACCTCTGCCCCACTGAGGCTCCAGGCTTGTTAACCACCTAGGGACTTGGAAAGAAATGGAGTAACTGCCCTGATGGCCATCTTAGAATTCTAGGGATAATGTGGAAATAAATAAATAAAACAAATACAAAACAACAAACTGAAGACATCCTGAAATCGAACATTTTCTAATGAGCCAGAGTAGCCTGCCTATTAGCTAGAATCCTCTTCAAATCAACACTGGGATCGTTATGAAAAGCTTAATGGCAATTATAATCAATTCCATTCATCTCATTCATTTCTAATAAAAAAGATCTATTTAGTTTAAAGAAGTATTATGTTCAGCAAAAGTTGATAAATACAAGCATTTACAAAACCCAATTGCCTGTTAAGTCAGAGTTGAATTTAATGTGAAAATTATTTTATAAAAACACTAATATTATGAGAATCTGTTCCTACTTCCTGGAGAAATGTATATGCAGATGACTGATGGGAGTGATCTTGGGGTGCTGATGTGGCATGGAGGGTGAACACGGACTAACTCTTGCCTTGCTCTATTCCTTGGTTTTAAATAGCACTTAAAATTTACCATACTACACGACTTGTTTCTTTTGTTTATCTTTGCTGAATGCAAGTTTTTCAAGTGCAGGGCTCTTTGATTTGTTCTCTGATACATCCGAATAGCTGAAAACAGTAACTGCCCCCCCTATGCCCAAGAGCAGCTTACTGGGCGCAGAGTGGGACAAGGCCACAGAACCTTTGTCACGGTCTTCAACAGTGGCCATGGCAGTAGCACAGTCCATGCCTCCAGCCTGATGTGTCTTTTACGAGTTTAAACCACTAAAGTGGGGACACTCAGGGAGAGGAGCCAAGGTTTGATAGCCAGAGGACTTAGTGAAGGAGGGCGGCCATCCTTATAATGGCTGAAGATAACAGTAAAAGCAAGCAACTCAACAACAGAAACCTACCTACAGTGCTTTGACTGGAGAGAGTCTAGAAAAGAGATACACCTGACCAGAGTTAAGGTTCTTTTCAAATCGTAGCATTTCAGGATTTTAAACCCCTTCTCCAAATATCCATCTCAGCGAACCTACAGTTACCACCCCTCCCTGGGTCTCAGCTTTGGTTCTTGGTTACCACCCCCCCCTTAGCCAGCTGCAAGAAGGGTTTCTCCAGGTCATCTCCAGAAATGGATATACGGGTAAATACCTAGAAATAGGGAGGCTCCAGCCCACGGCACACACCTGACCACGCAGAACAGGTTAATGTTGGCGTTGTACACTGAAAAGTCAATGAAAGTTGCTCGGGTCCCCCGGTCCAGCCAGAAGTTCCTCCTGAGGCCGGCAATCTGAGAAGCCGTTTCCTCCCTGGTTCTGGAAAGATCCAAGTAATAGCCTGCTCCACTGTAAGTTGCAATGATCCCCCAGTGGCTGCTCCCGTTCAAGTCCTTTTCACTTGTGTAGATCCACCTAATCAAACAGAAACAACAGGGCAAACCAGGGAAAGCCTTGTTACAAAGTGGAAGACAGTTGTCGCCTGCTGGGATAAAATATATAAAAATGACCGCTGGGAAAATCGTTTTCATTTGTTTTCTAAGTGAACCCTCAGTTACTGGCCTCAGTTTGGTAAGAGGGCCCTGATGCTTAGTAAATTAAGTAAATTAAAATGATTTATTCCCAATGTGTTTGAGCTTAAGAGTCTAGACCTGTCTGCCCATAGAGCAGACACTTTTGGCACGATGTTCCCACTGTACCTTTTCTGATGACTGACTGAGGTTTACATCCCTCAAAGGCCCCAGTGAAGACCACAGACAAGAAGGACATGTGCACTAAGTGACTCACTATTTCTCCTTGTTTCCTATGACACGAGAGGACACCTGCCTGAGAGGGGCTCTGTAGGGTGGAGACGAGATATAACTATGAATAAGGGTCTGGCATAGAGTCGATCTATCAATGTCTCTTATCAATGGTGTGGGACAAAGTGACATTCCAGAAAAGGAATTATGAATCTACATGCCAGCAATCATATTCTGGAGGGAGCAGGATAAACATAAGGAAAAATAAATGAAAAGAGATTAAAAAAAAAAGAAATAAAACAAAATGTAAATAGTGTGATGGAGAGATCTATTTTAAAGATTCATTTTATTTATTTGTGTGTGTGTGTGTCTGTGTGTATGTGTGTGAGAGAGAGAGAGAGACAGAGAGAGAGTCTGCGTGTTCATGTGTGCCACATGCAAGCTGGCCACAGAGGCCAAAAGAGGACGTAAGATTCTTCCCTGAAACTGGAGGTACAGGTGGTTGCAGGGCCCCTGGAAGCAGTGCTGGGATCCAAATCTGAGCCCACGGGAACAGTATGTGCTCTTAACCACCAAGCCATCTCTTCAGGACCCCTAAGTCTGCACCTCAAATAATTACATTCTGAACAAAAACATGTTCCTAAGAACTACTAAAATGAGTCAGGAGACAATCCTGTTTGCCCTAAAAAGAAATAAGACCGAAGCATCTTAGACCCTCTAAAGGCTCGGACCACCTCCTTTTCCTGCGTTCTCTGTGGGACAATTCAGTCTTTTTGAAATGTGTGTTTAGAAACTAAAAGGGGAAGAGAGGTCAGAGAAAACAAGGAGAAAAGGTCAGCTTGACCCAGGCCTATTAGAGGGATCTTTTCGTAGAGAATAAAAACATGGACGCCACCGACCAGACCTGCGTTTAGGCCACTTACGCAGTTCCGTTTCGCGGTCCAAACGGAGCCCTGTCCTCACTACTGACAGAGTAGACGTCATAGCACTCTTTAATTTCATCTCGCAAGTCCTGAGGAATGGAGCAGGATCCGTTTCTGACTCTGAGCTGGCGTAGACGAGGCACTCCCAGCAGCAGGTTCTCGTAGAAAATGAAGCTTCGGTTATCGGCTTGCGTGTGGTTACCCGCCTCCGCCTTCCAGTAGAGCCCGTCCAGGAAGGAGCCTTCTGCGAACTGAAACAAAGGATTCTGGAGAGGGTCCACTCAGAGGCCGGCTGGCTTCTGCCTGGAGCGTGTTAGAACCGAAACGTCACCAAGTCTTTGAGCTCTTAGAGCTATAAGCATAGGCCACGTGGTCAGAAATATTTGGGCTTGGATCTTGCAGTCATTTGTCAGATGTGGGCCCTTGCATAGGCCTCCCTAAACTGTACCCTTTTCTGGTCATGCATCTGACACAGTATCAACGTGCCGGGACTAACGGCCGAGATGGGTATGTTTCATAAATACATAAACACCATTAACTCTACTTTCCCCTAGAAAAACAGCATCTCACATAACCATAACTCTGGAATGAAAAGTTAAGGGTGTCAATGACCTTTTTGTGCTGGATCTTTGTCTACCTGAATTATTTCACTACACGTGGAGTCCTTCAACCCTGGCCCTTCTCTTTGGGGCTTGGCCTTTATTGTCACGAAAGGGTGCAGGTGAGATCGTTCACATTCAAAAGGCTCTTCCTCCACGGGGAGCAGATCTAGTCATTCTCCGTGCATCCACAGAGACCGGCTCCAGTGAGCAACTGTGGGTTTTAACAACAAGTGTTCTTATATATTAAGGAGGTTACCTTCTCTATGCCTAGAACCAAGAGCTCTGACTTCAGGGTTTAATAGGAATTTCCCATATTGCTTCTCCTGGGAGAAACAATAACTTCCTTTTAAATTTCCTCTCCAGCTTTCCTAGGTTCTGAGCACCACACCATCTGGACTGGCTTAGCCACCATCCTACGTTACTCATGGCTTACTGTCTGCTACTCGGAGCTTAGAATTAAGGGGGAGCCAGGGTGAATTTTACACTAGGAGACCTTTGAAATTGTGTCCATATCTTCTGAGGAGCTTGACATATTCTGGGAGTTGAGGGCACATGCCACTATCAACAAAGACACGAATCACTAAAAGTAAAGCAGTATATGTCACCCAAACTGCCTAGGTGGGACCTATGTCATAGGACATTCTCAATCATCATTTACAGAATCATGAATGACTGTGTGAGCAAAAAGCTAGAATGAAGCAGCAATCATACGCAAAAAAAAAAAAAAAAAAAAAAAAATTCCAGGTCTTTTCTTCTCCGACCATGTGACCATACAAAGGTAAGCACCCTCAATTTTACCTACCCCATTTTTCAAACTGGGGCACGTATATTAGTATATACCCAATAAGTTTGCTCTAGGAATTAATAAATGTGTCAAACATCTGTGTGAAGTGCTTCCAAGGTTTAAAATGAATACCAAGAGGGCCAGGAACTCCATATGACTCACTGAAGACACTCATGAGCGGAATTTACAACATGAAGTAAATAATATTCGGAAACAAGGAAGGACTCTTAGTCACTTATAAATAAATACCTTCCAGAAATCTTCCATCGAGGAGAGAGTTTTAAAGTTGGCTTTCTCTGTTTTAGACACTGGGGTGTCTATGAAAAGCTGGGACAATGTCCGCGTGTAGTAGTACACATTGGAACTCATCATGCCGTAGGTCACTGGAACACAGAAAGAACCAAGTAAGCATCCAGGGGGAGCCTAGACACACATCTGCACAGCCGACAGCCTCCGTGAGGGACTGCTCCTGCTAGGTGGACATTTTGCATAGATCAGTGTTCACATAAGGTTCTCACCTGTGCCTTTCCTATCCCAACAAAACTCTAGGTTATCCTATCTCTCTGCTTACATAAGAAACAGGGAGCATTGATGTTGGCCTGTGGGAAACAAAACAGGCCTAATACTGAGTAATGAACTGACTTCCGACGTGTGTATTGTTTGACCTCCTACTGTCCCCTGGATGACCTCTTGCAGCTGTTGAGGTTGCTGAGTTCAGAACCCGACACAGCCTTGGCAACCCCGGAGTCTGCGTTTGACTGTCTGTTCCCCTACACCCCCGGTCCCTTCTTAGTTCTCCCAGACCAGCTCTCCATCCCTGCCCTCCCACAACTCTGGGGCTAACCTCTACTAACTCACAGCTCTGGGGCTAACCTCTACTAACTTGACACCTGAGACCTTTGCCCCTTTATACATCAGGAGAGACAAATCTATTTGGTCCCCTGGCGCCCTATGCTCATCCCCTGACCATCTGGATGCAAGGATCCTTTAGCTTGGTCACAGCTAATGGGAGAATCCTTACCGACAACTGTACTGCTCCCTCCATGGTCACTACGCCTACAGGTAATAATCTTTCCCAAGGGGCTCTCTCCCTCTGTCACATCCTTACAAATGGCCCCTTCTTTTAATCTGCTTCATTGGATTGCTGTCTGCCTCCCACATGCCAATCAAATCCTGTATTAACACTGCAATCCAAGTGATGCCCCCACTATCGTGTTCATAGACCACAATGAACAGACCACGGAGGAGACAGGATGACAGCTCATAGGAGTAGAGATTCTCATTGCTGGTCGTGTTTCCTGAGCCATTGCTTTTACCCTACGAGCTTCAGACCCTGCTCTGTAAGGTGAGCTGCTCTATAGAATTTATGGCTGCTTTATTTAAAATAACTAAAATAAGTACAAGGATAGCAGTGAAGAAATGTCCAGTCCTGGTGACTTTTCCTTTCTAACTGGTCTGCTTTTTGAATAAATGACTGATAGACCTGTCTCTCTTGTCCCTCTATTGTCAAGCAGCATATCAAATTAAAGATTAATGAAGAATGAAGGTGATAATGATGCAACCTGAGTGTGTTTGAGAGTTCATCTCAAGCAATCACTTAAGCAAGAAATTTAACAGAAACCCAGAGTCTGTGCAGTTGTGCAGAGAGTATATTAAATAACTTCCAGACCCTCACCTGCGCTTCTATGGTTTAATGTATACAGAATAAGAACAACGTTCTTCAGATCATGCCTGGCCAACTTCTTACTCCAACACCAGACTGGTCTTAGTTCAGGATTTGGAATGTTAATCCATCCAAGGGGACAGTTATTAGACATGAGTATCAACAAGAAGTGACCTCTTCCTTCAAATGAGGGACTCATATGTCCTCAGAAAATCTGCTGCCTGTCCACCTACCTCGCACAGAGGGATGGACAGAGGGGCTGCCTGTCCACCTCACCTCACACAGAAGGCTGGATAGAGGGGCTGCCTGGTGTAGGAGGTCCTTCTGTTTATGTATTGCTTTCATTGTATTCAATTGTATTTCTTTCATAAAGAAACTGCTTGGCCTCATAGGGCAGAACTTAGGTAGGTGGAGAAGACAGAACTGAATGCTGGGAGGAAGAAAGCAGAATCAGAGAGCAGCCATGGAGACGCCAGGTCAGACACACTAAATCTTCCCCAGTAAGCCACTACTACCTCGTGGTGAACACAGATGAATAGAAATGGGTTAAATAAAGATGTAAGAATTAGCCAATAAGAAGTTAGAGATAATGGCCAAACAGTAATTTAATTAATACAGTTTCTGTGTGGTTATTTCGGGTGTAAGCTAGCTGGGCGAATAAGGGACCCGCTCCCTACAAGAGCTGCCTGTCCAACTCTTTCGCACAGAGTGATGTATAGAGGTGCAATGCCCTGAGCAGCAATGCCTGTGAATCCAGTCAATACAAGGGGCAAAGGAGACACAAACAAGTGAAGTGGAAGAGTCCTTGTGGTCAAATAAATGATTAGTTGGTTACTTTCAATTAGTGTGAAACTTTGGGGGTACTGGTTAATACGGACATTTTGGGGTGTTTTACCTACTAGCTGCTGTTGGAAATTACTTGTTGATAGGTTGAAATTGTAAACCTCCAAACATGGTATAGACACCTTCAAAAGGTGTCTCCTTTGTTTCCATTACTCTTCAGACCAGACACTGGCATTTGCTGCTGCAATTCTCGAGATCAGTATTAGCTTTCATGGCTTCACTCAGAGAGAAGCAAAATTCCACTATTGTGTAGCACCCCCTGCTGGACATCAGGAGATGATGCTTCTAGCATTGAAGGTAAAAAATTATTCAGCCACCATGAACTATTTCTGAATTGTGTCAAAATACAGCTGACCCAGTTATCCGGGAACAACATTTCTACATATACCCAAGGAGGGGTGTGAGACCCTGTCAGTGGCAGCTCAACATCAGACAGTCTAGGGGAGACCCTCAGCCAGGCTCCACACAGAGGATCTGCCTCCGGGCTCACAACAGAGGCGGCTGCTGCCCCTGATCTTGAACAGCTATTAACTAACCTTCCTGAGCATGAACGTGAAAGTGAGCATAATAACACTGGCAGCTCTTTGTGAAGCCCGTGTAAAGGGATGTCTGTGAAGGAAGACATCCGCACAGAGTGAACTGGAGTGGAAACGTGTCAGTTACACGGCTGTCCACTCCCAGTGGAGGAAGTCCACCGGCAGGGGCTCCTCACACGCTAAGTGACTGTGACAGAACACTGCTGTGTGAAGTAAACTGGATGGAGACTGGAACAGAAGATAAACATACATTTATATGATACCAGGCAATGCATAGGTATGAATGTGTGTGTGCACGCACACGTGAGCATACATGTGCATGTGAGAGAGAGTGCGTGTGTGTACCATGTACACATATCCCATTTCTTCTCTTAACCCCTCGTTTTCCATTTTTCCAAAAGATGTCAGAACAAAGTACATTCAAACACAGGCTTCCCTTGAACACATTGGCCCTGGAGACAACTTCCTGAACAGAACACCAATAGCGCAGGCACTAAGAAAGGCAGCTGATAAATGGGACTCATGAAACTGAGAAGCTTCTGTAAAGCAAAGGACACGGTCAACAAGACAAAGCAGAAGCCTACAGAATGGGAAAAAATCTACACCAACTCCACAACGGACAGAGAGCTGATCTCCAAAATATTTAGAGCTCAAAAAACTAGACATTAAAATAACAAATAATCCAACTTAAAAATGGGACATAGATGTAAACACATAATTCTCAATAGAGGAATCCCAAATGGCCAAGAGACTCAAAGAAATGCTTAACATCCTTAGCCACCAGGGAAATTAGCAAGTAAGAATGACTCAGATTCCATCTTATACCTGTCAGAATGGCTAAGATAAAAAATACAAGTGACAGCTCACGCTGGAGAGGATGTGGAGCAAGGCGAACACTCCTCCACTGCTGGTGGGAGTGCAAACTTGTACAGCAGCTATGGAAATAAATACAGCCATTTCTCAGAAAATTGGAAATCAATGTACCTCAAGACCCAGCAATATCCCTCTTGGGCTTATACCTACAGGATGCTCAATCATACCACAAGGACATTTGCTTGCTTATGTTCACAGCCACTATATTTGAAATAGCCAGAAACCAGAAACAACCTAGATGCCTCTCTGCCACGTCCACAGCAGTGACTGCCGTGTAGTGACAAAATGCCTCTGCGCTGGCTTTTGCCTGCTGAAGGATTGGGGTTAGAGCTTCTTGGAGCGAAGCCCCAGGTGGTCCCCCTGGCAATCAGCAGTCCAGAGAGGACCTGATGCCCTAGGCAAATCTCGTATCTGGAGAT